>NC_041214.2:133918048-133965156 GCF_002837175.3 Physeter macrocephalus | reverse complement strand
TTTTATTTAAAATTATTTTTTTTAAATGAGACATTGAATAATATGACAAAATATAAATGTCACATCTCATCCTAAGTAATTTAAAGAGAGAGTTAGAAGATACACCCAAAGAGTGATTTAGAGCTTGAGCTTTTTCTTGTTCATCCTTGGAGATAAAATCTTAAGTAGCCAGCCTTTGCTGTTAAAAAGAAAAGTTATTTTCTTAGGTAACAGGTGGATAGGTAATTTGCAAAATAATCATTAGTTGGAGATTACTCCTGGATTCCAGAGCAAATGAGTTTTCAATTCAATCATGATTTGCAAATAAAAACAATAGGCCAAGTGGAACAAAGGGCAAAACATACACAATTTCATTTCACCTGCAAACATTAGGCACCTGGAGCAGGAATTGATGGCTGCCTGCCCAGGTAAGACACAGGGCATGCATTAATGAGCCTGTTTTATCCACCTTTTACTTGTTGAGGCCTGTATTTGATATTATGTAAATTTTCTCCAAGTTACAGATTGTGTTATGGCTCAACACAGCCATTCATATGGCTCAACACAGAATAATGCCCCAGAAAAGGTGAATATTATAGGAAGAGTAGTATATGTCTTTAGACATGTATGCATATATTACAAGACAGAAAATTGTTACTCTCTACCTTCTAAATTAAGTAAAATTTAAAGCACCTCAAGCACATTATCACGTTGTTTTATCATGGGTTATGTTTTTTAATGTAGTCATTGCCCACTTTCCGAAGGGCTTCAGGAAGGTAAGCCCTGGAAAAAGACAATTTTCATGGAATGTGGAACTTATTTGAGCAACATAAACTAAAACTAACTTGGAGTAAATATGTTCTACCTCTGATTTTTTTTTTTTTTTTAATTGGAGTAAAATTGCTTGACAATGTTGTGTTAGTTTCTGCTGTACAATGAAGTGAATCAGCTATATGTATACCTATATCCCCTCCCTCTCGGACCTCCCTCCCCTGTCCCCCATCCCACCCATCTAGGTCGCCACAGAGCACCGAGCTAATCATTTTAAAATTTCATTTATTGCTGCTTGCCTTAGTTAGTGGGTTGTACAATTAGCAGTAAGACAGTGCGGCTGATATGAACAAGCACATCACTGAAAAAACACACAGTAAAATATAACAAACACCACCAAAGTCTGGTAGCACCAGAGTGGGATCTGGTCATCCTAATGTGTGTGCACCTCCCATTGGGGCAGTTGATTAACCCCATGTATGGCCCTTATAGTTCAGAGGCTAGGAACTGAATGCAACTTGTATATAGTGTGAGTTCACACAAAGAACGTAGTTATGGCTGTGGGTGCTTCTTGTTGTTGATGTTATTGCGTGTGGGTTGTTTTTCATTTTTAAAATGAGACCATGGCTAATTAGGGGTGTTGGCACAGTTTGGAGTGATGAAGAAACCGATTACAGTTATAAAAGACTTCTTGGGCCAGAGCAGTCAAAGATGCTGATTGATACCCGTGCTAGCCCCAGCAGTGTCTCTATGGTTGTCAAGTATGATTATGTGAGAAGCAGACTGGATTTATTAGTTTTTTTTTTTTTTTTACTATAGGATTCAAATGCCCATGGATGTGGCTCACAGTATTACCAGAGTCCTAGTTCCTCTCTTGTGTTTTCTGTGTACACTTAGAATACTCCAGAAAGAAAAACCCCATCCTATTGTACTCTCCAGAGTCTCTGATAAAGCAGCATGAATCAAAAAGGAAAATTATCTTCCCAGAGTAACTTTTATAATACTTTCTCATTTTTAAACCCAAAAGTCAGTCTCAAACTTATTAATATTTCACATTCTATACATTTAAAACTGATAACAAGAGAATATATTGGATATCCACCAATAAGGTGAAAAAGGAACAAACTGCATTTTACTTTGGGGAATTGGGGAATTTATTTTCTAGACAACAAAAAAAAAAAAAAAAAAAAAAGAAGAGAAGAGAAAACGAACTTTGTTTAATCCTATGGGGTAACCCACTGAAATACAGCATCTAAACATAGTTTATGTTTGAGTTTTGTGCCCTCATGAGTATTCTTCATTTAGGAAATGTGCATTTATTACAACACATTACAAAAGAAACTGAATGGTTATTCAAATAATTGCTGTAAATCACAAGATTTTCAAAAGAGTTTTTTTCAATGAAACAACCATAGGTTTTTATAGTTTTTGAGCTTTGCTATGAACATTCTAACATGATAGAAAGATTTTCATTTGTGCACTCCCCCTCCCCCTGAGCTGTTGTTCTGGTTTCGTACAGTGTAGAACAATCCTACAAAAATAAAACATTTCAACTTTGTACAAAAGGTGAAGTTTTCCATTTGAAGTTGCTCTTTAACAGAAAAAAAAAAAACCAAAAAACAAAATGGGCTGACAGCTTTAGAAAATTTAAACAATTCCCCTTGCCAAGATACGTATTTCATGAGTTTTCTCTAATTTCAGATTTGGTGCATATGTGTCGTGCTAACAATGAATGCTTTCAATTTCAAAGTTAAGTTTCTTCTCTCCCTGCTTAAACCAGTCTTCACCTTTTAATAGGTAATTATTTTTCTAATCGCTTCTTAAAACTTTTTTCAGGACTGTGAGACACTAAGCTCTAAGTTATACATTACGGTGGCATTTAACACAAACTGAGTGCATTGTAAACTGCAAAATGCACTCAGTTGGTAAAAGTATCTTAGAATAGGGAAAAGAAGCAAGGAGGCTATAACTCTAAGTATTAGAAAACTTCTGTAACTTACAAATTTATAAAAATCACAGGGGAATTGGCTGAGAAGAATTCTTTTAAGGAAAAAAATGAGCAAAGTAGTATTGACTGTGATTGTTTTAATGGGATATACAGTGTTGTACTATTTTCTGCCATCGGCATTAAACCTCACTTCACAAAATAGAGTATTCTCCCATTTTCTTTCTTTATAACCTGTCACCAACATGGAACATACTTTTCTATATTTAAGAGAAAAACATAAAACTAAGCTCTTATAATCTCAACTATTCATATATATTTTCATGTGAATATAACTGCTTCAAAAAACATTCTTGTGTGGCAAAAAACAGAAAAAGTTTGTTAGAAAACAAGAATAAACAATATGCTGTATTTTACGATATAGCTATCAGGCATGAAAAGAAAGACAATGGGTCCAGACCCGTGACACCTTACCAAAACACTTTTAGCAATTCTAATTTCAATGTTGCAGACACAAAAAGAATAATAAAAATGCATGTGGCTAAGCAGTTGAAGTTGTAACTGTGATATTTTAAGGATGATTCCAAGAGGATTCAATTCAAATCAGAAAAATCAGTTGATGTTTCATGAAACCGACTAAACCTATAATAAAAGCTTCCTTCAACTTCAATATTTTAAAATTAATTTACAAGCTGTTTAAAAGACTTGTTTAATTATTAATAGAAACATTTTATCTCATAGATTTTTTTAAGTTGCACTTGATATTATCTACCAATGATTCAATATAGAAGGTAAAATATAGAACATGGCTGAGCCAATATTGCAAAGATCCTAATTAGTACCACGCTATAGAAAAACAATGAAGTGATTTTGTCACCAATTACTGACAATTAGCCTAAGCACAACAGTTAATTTCATGGAAATAAAACCACTATAAAATGAAAGGAACAAAACCGATCATAATTAATAGCATTTGCCTACATTCCTCTACTGGTTATTTAATTCAGGAACCATAAAAGTTTGAAACAACTTGAACGGTTAAACAAGTACACAAAATTCAAGAGCCTGTAAGTCCGGATTTTTAAGCATCTGTGGAAATGTAATTTAGCAACAGAATTAATTATGGTTATCAAATTTTTAACCCCTAAACCTTAATATATTATACTTCCAGAATGTGCATTTGTTAAATAATAAAACCTAGTATATTAAATTATAGAGAAACATCTTGCTATAGCTTGTCATTATCCTGTTGAATGCATCTAGATATAGTGAACTGCCAATAATTGTAGAAACATCACAATGTTAAAAGTTCCTAGTCTCTCTTGCACGTTGTCTCATTCAAACTTTTCTCTCCACTTGCTTCTTTTTTAAATGTAGCTCTGCCGTCTGTGCTCAGGAGCTTGGGGTAAGGCTGTGCTTGTGCCCCTATGTCAATTTCATCTCATGCATTAACCCTGCCACAAGTTTCAGCGTGGCAGTGTCACAGGGCATCATGAAGTCAAGTCAAGCTTTAAAATGTTGTTCTGGCTTCTCTAAAGCTGGAAAGGGTTCATTTTGCAATGTACCTACCCATCAACAAAGTAAAAACAATTCAAGGCCAGGGACTTCTAAAGCTAAACTTCAGAAAATGCACCCTTGCAAATATTTTTCTAGTTTCAACAAGTTCTGAAAACAAAACTTTAAAACCTAACACAACATCACTATAGACTATTGCCTAATAAAGAGCCACATCGATTTTAAAACTTTAGGTACACAAATGAAAACATTTTAGACTTTTTTGGCCATGCAGAGATAAGATCCTCTCTGGGGAGATGACTAGAAACTGCTCGGTCTTTTGTGCAGACTCCTGGAATGTGCTTGCTTTTCATTTCTTTCTTTGTGTCTGGCACACTGGCCTCACAGGCAGTGTCTTAAGCCAGGCAGGGTCAGGGCAAACAGAGAACAGCATTCATGGACAGATCAAGTTTATGTGAGAATCTGCTCCTCCGCTGCCCTCAATCTCCATATGAATTGTTAATAAAATCTTAGCCTGAAAGCTCATCACCCCAACAGTGGGGAAGTCATGCAGAGAATCCTCTAGTTCAGAAAAACAAGATTTCTTTATCTTTTTCATCCTTCGCCAGCATTCGTGGGAATTCTGCCATGTAACCTCTTCCTGAACCGCCCCCAGTCCTCCACCTCTCTGCACAACTCTCTTGGTCGCACCTGATCATCGGGGAAGGCGGGGAACTAAAAGACAAAAGAAACATTCTGACACCCACAGCAAATCTACCACAACATCAACTTTGCCTCTGCAGTAATTTGCTGCTGTAAAACCTTCAGGCAAAAGTAAATATCAATGCTTAATTTTTTCTAGTTTGTGTCATACAGCTAGAAAGACTTTTCCATAGCTTTATGACACCACATGAACGAGAGAGCCACAGATATAAGAAAAGGTCACATAGAAAGCGAAGAACAGTCATACCCTAATTAACTTGATATCTCCATGCAAATACTGGACAGGAACAAGACTCTCGATGTATGTTTCAGGCAATCTTGCGTGTATCTTCTAACCTTGCTACAGGCTAGCTGGGCCTCTTGTTTCCTCTGCTTTTGCTCCTTGCAAACTGTTTTAATATCGAACGCTTTTCAGAGGGATGGGCTGATGAACGAAAACATGAATTTCCTGCCTGCCCTTTAAGGTGGGTTAAAGGGGATGCTAGCAATCAATTACAGAACAAAAGAAAAAAAAAAAAATGACTTAAGAACCTAAGGAGTGAATGTGTTACATTCTTTCCAGTCTATTTTTTTAAACCTGAGTGCTTTATTTTTATTTAACCTTATCAGGAATAGTAAACAATATGTATTTCCTGTAAAAACTGAAAGAAATTTATCCAGTAGCTCCTGAAGTACATCTACTATTTTCTGCTCAAAAAGTCTTTAATGCACTTAATTTCCATTTCAACTTGACAATGATTTTACAAGGAATAAAAAAGTTTAACATTTTGTTCAAATTTGTACTTCAGATTTACAAATTGCTATAACATACTCAGGTCCATTTCAGAATAAAAAGTTATATTTTCCACTCTAATTAACATCTTGACCCTATTAAGTTTTTGTTTACTCATTTTATTTTGGTCATAAAGCAATATTAACTCCTAAACTCTTTGCACATAAATTGTACCAAGATACTTTTCATTAAACTTTTCTTTCCTGTACCTGCATATGTCAAAAAAGTTGAATATCATTTAAAAACAAATATTCCTAAACTGTACATAAATAAATGTAATTTGACTAAATATGCAAATTTTTATCACCATATATCTAGAAATTCTATTAGGTAATATTTAAGATAAATATACGTGAACACACACCCAGACCCCCCCCCCCACTTACAGTTTCTTAAAAACAAGCAAAGTAAAAGGAACACAAGATGCTCGTTAACCACTCACATCATAAAGTCATAGAAATGTATTATCTCACTCAGTTTATCTAAAACATAGTTATTATCATAAACAGCACATTTACACTATATCCATAGGTATCACTTTAGTATGTGAAACAGAAATCAGTAGCTCAAAGAATTCTCTTACATAAAATTTAAGTCACACAGAAGTTTAATAAAATTTCAAAACAAAAGTAAATTTAGTTTTATATTAAATATCCCAAGCGCCTCACAGAATTCTACTTAGGTATTATGACTTTAGAAATTCATTAAAGACACAAAGAAACTACAAATGCAAAATAAAGTTCAATATTATTCTTCAGCATAATTGCTCATTAATTATTAGCTACCTTTATAGCACTGAGTTTAATAGTTAAACAGGGCTTTGTGAAATTCAATAATTTTTATTCATAAGACTGTGTGTTACTGAATTATATCATCTCAAAACTTTATTGTGTTGATCTATTTCCATTAATTGCCAAAGGCATAGTAATATTTTAGTGCAGAATTTGAATTACCAAACCTCAATTTCCATTGTGATGGGTATTTTCCGAGAAGCAGGAATTAATGTTTGGTCAATTCCCTTTAAGAGTCTGATTTTCAAAACATGTGTTTTCAAAATATTACTGCAGTTCTAGATTAGGGCACCTCATTCTTTTTCTAAGGAATTTGTCCCATTAATTAGGGTTCTGCACTCTGTAATATGGTGAAGGAAGAGGCAAAATTGAACAGAGTAAAGCTTGAGGCTTTACTCTGAGGCTTGGAAGGTGAGAGCTAATAGTACTTTGTTGTTGTTGTTTTTAACGTCTTTATTGGAGTATAATTGCTTTACAATGGTGTGTTAGTTTCTGCTTTATAACAAAGTGAATCAGTTATACATATACATATGTCCCGTTTGGTAGTGTATATATGTCCATACCACTCTCTCACTTTGTCCCAGCTTACCCTTCCCCCTCCCCGTATCCTCAAGTCCATTCTCTAGTAGGTCTGTGTCTTTATTCCCGTCTTGCCCCTAGGTTCTTCAGAACTTTTTTTTTTTATTATTCCACATATGTGTGTTAGCATACAGTATTTGTTTTTCACTTTCTGACTTACTTCACTCTGTATGACATACTCTATGTCCATCCACCTTATCTCTGCCTGGAAACCCTATGAGCCACAGAGAGAGGACTCATTCCCGAGAAACAGCCTGGAAGTGATAAAGAGATGAAGAAATTGAGAAGTCTAATCTGGACATGTGTATTTACATTCAGAATATAGATATCAATGTGGTTCCATGGTATGAGGTTTAACAAGGCTTTTAGACAGCCTCCAGATAAATTCAGAGACATGTTGAGGCTTCCCAATTATTATGGACTGAATGTTTGTGCCCCTCCAAAATTCACACATTAAAGCCCTAACCCCCAATGTGCCTGTGATAGGAGATAGGGCCTCTAAGGAAGTAATTAAGGTTAAATGAGGTCACAAAGGTGGGGCCATGATTTGTTAGGATTAGTGCCCTTTTTCTTTCAATTGAAGTATAGTTGATTTACCATGTTGTGCTAGATTCAGGTGTACAACAAAGTGATTCAGATTATATATATATATATATATATATTCTTTATATAGAGAGAATATGTATTCTTTTCCAGATTCCTTTTCATTATAGGTCTCTACAAGATATTGAATATATACCCTGTGCTACATAGTAGGTCCTTGTTGTTTATCTATTTTATATATGGTAGTGTGCATATGCTAATTCTAATTAACCCCTCCCCCTCCTTTCGCCTTTGGTAACCATAAGACTCACAGACATAGAATTAGTGTCCTCTTAAGAAAAGACACCAGAGAGGGTACTCACTCTCTCTCTCTCCCTCTCTATCCCTATACACACAGTGAAAAAAGGCCAAGTAAGGACATAGGGAGAAAGCAGAGGTCTATAAGCCAGGAAGAGTCCTCACCAGAAACCGAATTTACCATCACTTTGATCATGGACTTCCAGCCTCCAGAACTGTGAAAAAATAAATGTCTGTTACTTAAGCCACCCCGTCTGTGGTATTCTGTTATAGCAGTCCAGGCATATTAGTATACATATTAAGTCCAACAACAAAAACAGCAAACTGGAATAAATCCAGAACTGCATTCTAAGGATAGCTCTGTTTTACCTGTATCTCTTCCTAGATGAGGTGGACAAGAATCTCAGTCTGAATCCCTGCTTCTATTATAAGATGTTAAGCCTACCACCCATCTGCTGGACAGCTTGTAAATCTGTCTTTAACCAACATCGTTGGTTATATACCTGAACTAAAGAGTATTAAGTTTAATATCTCATAGAGTCATTTTCCTTCAAAGTAAAAAAAAGTCTGTGGTGCGAAGAAAAAAAATCTAAAGTGTAATGAGGAAGAGCATGGATTTTAGAGAAAGGTCTGGGTACACAAATGAGCTTTAGCTACCTACTGGTTCTTTGCCCTTATGTGTCACTTGGCCTGTCCAAGCCTCAGTTTTCTGAGCTGCAAAATAGGAGTAACATCGTTGACATCAAAAGGTTGTCAACTGAAGTTGCTGCCAGTAATGTGACACAAATCTTCATTATGATTATGATCATCATCACAATCATGACACTTTTCTAGTCTCCCTATATTTTTTTTCGGTTCATTAAAGGTACCAGAATTCTACAATTAGATTTTTTCCTTCATTCCTCCTTCCTTCCTTTTGTGAGAACTTTTAAACTCTATTCTCTCTGCAAATTTCAATTCTACAATACAGTGTTATCTAAAATCACCATGTTTTACATTAGATCCTCAGATCTCTTTCATTTATAGCCAAAAGTTTGTACCCTTTTGCCAACCTCTTCTTATTTACCCCACCCCACAGCCCCTGGCAATGACTTTTTATTTTGACTATTGTGAATAATGATGCAATGAACATGGGAGAGCAGGTATCTCTTCAATATCCTGTGTTCATTTTCTTTGGATACATACCCAGAACTGGGATTGCTGGATCATATGGTAGTCCTATTTTTAATTTTTTGAGGAACCTTGATATTGTGTTCCATAGTGGCTCCACCAATTTACATTCCCTAGTATTCACATAATCCTAATTCTTAGAATCTCCTTCACATCAATGATTTTTTAATAAACTTCTGAAAATTTCTTCAGAGTTCAGTATGAGAAAGGACAGTATCTCATCCTGATGCTAGGATGTTTCTGAGGACTCTGTTATATGATATTTTAAGAGTGACAGGCATGAGTCCTCTACTCACAACACAAGAGGTTTGTGTGTTATCACACTTTGTTTTCACACTGGCTTCAGGCAGCTAAATGACTTAATGACTTTTGTAACTTTTGTAACTGCCACACTCTCACTTTTATTTCCTTTACCCAGTCTTTCCCTTTTTCATTTCTCTCTGTTCTCTCTCAGGAAGGTTCAGATTTGGGTTGATACACACATATTTAGAAAAATGGATTTAGAACGTCAAAGGCAGTTAAAATCATGGGACTCTGGGATCAAATTGTGGGATTCACAGAAAGCATGGCCACTTGTTAGCTGTGTGATCTTGGGCAAGTTGTTAGACCTTCGTAGTTTTTTCATCGGTAAAATAGGTGTAATCTCAAAGGAGTAGGGTGAGAATTAAATAATTTACCGCATATTTGCCAGAAGAGTGCTTGAAAAATGTTAGGTATTCAATACCTGTTAGTTGCTATAAATATTGTGTATAGGTACTGTGCATAGGAAAATAGTCAAACCAAACAAAACAGGGAGATCTTGATTGATAATAATAGATATAATGAAATACAAGAATATGAGGTTATCCTGAAATATATTAAAATGTAACTGGTGAAATAAATCCACTTATTAAAGAACTTTTTAAAGAAAAATAGGGAGGACAAAAAAAAGTAGGGAAGACGTTTGACAAATTAATACTTGATTGGTTTATAAATGAAATATACAGATGTTAAAAATGGACCAAAATGACTAAAGCTGTGCCTACTCAGTATAAGTACATTTCCAAAATTGTAAAACATTATGTAACATATATCCTTGCCATAGTTCTATAAGAAAGTATTGTCTCTAAATTGTAACGTTAATGCTGCTAATTTGATTTTACTCAACAATCGATCACTTTTCAGATATAAATGCATCTACCAATAAATTCAAAGTATTAGCTTAGCTTTACGTAATATCAAAAATTACATGCTGGTTAAAACCCAATAGCAGGTAAGAAATGGTTAAAACACAATGGTTTCCCCAAAACTTCAAAACAAATTTTTCACAAGAATATTTTTCTTGGTTTGAAAAAAACTCTCAAATTATTTTAGAAATATTTTGAATATGGAAGTTTCCAACACATATTTGCCAAGGATGCTCCTCCTCTCTTTGTGTGGCTTATTCAGCTTAATTTAACTCTGGAGAGGCTTGCTCTCCAAAAGTCCCAAGGCCTTTGGACCGTGTGTGCTGTGTCAAAAATAAATGAGAATTAGGTCACAATAGGCTCAAATGCAGAGTGCAGGCAGCTCCATGGGCATACCTTGGAGATATGCCAGATATGTGGTGGCCAGCTCAGACCACCACAATAAAGCAAATACTACAATAAAGCCAGTCACAATTTTTTGGTTTCCCGGTGCATATAAAAGTTATATTTGTACTATACTGTAGTCTATTAAGTGTACAGTAGCCTGTGTGCAGCAACGAAGGACACAACGCAGCCAAAAATAAATAAATAAAATAAAATTATTTTAAAAAATCACTGATCACAGATCACCATACCACAAAAAATAATAAAAAGTTTGAAATAATGCAAGAATTACCAAAATGTGAGATGGAGACATGAAGTAAGCAAATGCTATTGGAAAAAAGGAGCTGGTAGACTTAACTCCATACAGGGTTACCACAAATCTTTAATTTGTAAAAAATACAAATATCTTCGAAGCACAATAAAACAAAGCACAATAAAATGAGGTATGCCTATATTTGATTATATGTTTGGCAAAACATAATCTCCTACACTTAATTCTCATAACTACAATTCAAAAGTAAATTCTAAATATAGAGCATTCTGAAAAAAATTCTTTGGCCAAAATTAAGGCAAAATCTTTAGATTATGGGAGGGACAAAGCATGATTTATAGAAACTGAATACATTTATTTCACAGAAAGGGTAGTATAAATTATGCCTAACTTACTAAGAATAATTTAGCAAGTGGAAACATAACTATCATCATTACCAAAATAATTCTAGTTAACACTGAGCACCTATGTTATTCTGGGAATGGTTGTTGTGTGACACGACATTTAATTCAGTTTTTAACTGTTGCTTCTCACACGCATATTGTGTGCTTGGTAAATTATTTACATCCAGGGAAAGAGAATAGACATGATAAGATCTTTGCCTCAGATCATTATAGAGCTATATGATCTTCTCCATATTTAGAAGACGTGAAAAGTGAGGACTGTAGTGGTTAAATGCTTTGTCAAACATCACATAGCAAGTAAGAGGTAGAGATGGGATATTCATCCATGGCGCCTGACCCCAAAGCCCACCTTTTCATACACCTGATAGGCAGAAGGATGAGCATTATCAATTCAAACTCCTTTGCTTTCCTATATGAAGATCTCGGTCATTTATTCATTTTCTTTCTGTGTTCTCTCCCTTTGTGCACGCAGGGCGTGGATGCGTGTGCATCGGTGGTGGTGGTGGTGGTGGTGATGGTGGTAGTGATGGTAATGAGGATAGTTTCCCTGTATTTTCTTTGACAAAGTTTGGGAATTTGGTAAGGATGGAAAATTAAAGAAAAGTCCTTTGCTCTATTTAAAGCATAATGATTCCTATGCCTACTCTTACAGATTTCTTGGTTTCTTCCACATGGTTCCTTAAGACCATGAGTCTTAAGAAATAGTGGGATTTTTATAAAATGAAGGGCAAAGACCCTTTAACAAGAAGGAAGCAACAAATTATCAAAATTTTTTTTTCTCTTTAGGCATATGATATTTCTGTTCAAGGAAACGTTTCGTTTTCATTACAATACTTTGAACCAATCTTGCCAAG
Organism: Physeter macrocephalus; assembly: GCF_002837175.3. Lineage (NCBI taxonomy): Eukaryota > Metazoa > Chordata > Mammalia > Artiodactyla > Physeteridae > Physeter > Physeter macrocephalus. Next base: position 133,953,013 of record NC_041214.2, on the reverse strand, counting down.
AACTTTTCTAAAATGCCTTTTAATATGAAGCATTTATTGGTGTTATAGAACACACCTAAATATTACCCTCCATTTAAGGATCTCAATAGTAGGGTCACTAGCAGTGATGATGCACCCTAGTAGCAGAGCGTAGTAGGGAAAAGATCACAGTGTGGCTTTAGGTTTCTTACAAATATGAAGAGCCATAGCTTACAAGTTCTTTGGAGTTAGAATTGACGTTTTTCCCTAAAACATTTAAATATAAAAATTTTACCACCATAATCTGTGACCTAACTGAAATTCGTTGCAATGTGAGATTCAGGCTCAATGTTGTACACGTGGAAATGTGCTTCCTAAGAGTTTTGTAGAACAACATCTTGGAAGGTCACCACTTGGAAAAATAATAAGATAAAATCTGTACACACAAGATGAGCTAAGAGCCATGTGATTCATCAAATACAGTCTTCATAGGGATAGCCAATGATCTATCAGTTTGATTAACACCCATTCCTTTTTTTTTCCTCCTGATGCTCCTTATTTTCTAATATTTGGAAAAATGTTGCATTTCCTTCAAATTTAGTATTTTATCCTGTGCTTTCTTACAGTTGTTTGTAAAATATTTGTTGTTCTACTTGTACTGTGCCAGACATACATTCTAATTTACTTAATTTCATTGCTTATGTAATTTTTACACTTTTGTTTATCACATTTACTCAATGCAGGTACATTCATGTACATTATATATTACTACCTACTTTTCTGTAACTACTAATTATGACATAATATTGCTGTTTGGCTTTATAGCTCTATTTACCAGTTATTTAGTATGTTTTGTTACTGGTTTCATAACAATATTTACTGATTCCAGCATTTTTAAAGCTTCAGGGTAGGTAGAATATTATCACATTTCCAGAATTTATAAATTCCTAATGGATTAAATTATACAATTTATTGTATTCCACAAAGAGTCACTTCACCACCACCAATAAACCACTAAACCACTTGAAGATCACATTCCATACACGATCTTTAAAAACAAAAATCCCATATAACATTGATATAGATCAAATACACCAGAATTTCTTATTCTCAGACATTTAAAATAATTTCTAAATATGCCTTCTTAGTAGATATCTCTCTACTGTTAGTCTGATCCTCAGCACTGAGTTCTCACAAACCACCAAAAACCAACTGGACTACTTCTCTTTGCCACCATATTTTAAACTTGTATGTATAAAAGGTCACTTATTGCTATAAACTTATGTGTTTAATACAGTAGCCACTAGTCACATATGGCTACTGAACATGTAAAACACTAATTCTAGGTACATATTGCTCTTTAGAAAAATTAATCAAAGGGTCTCAAAAAATAAATCACTGTTCGCTTTTGCTTTGCATCTGTTAGTAGCAGTGATTCTAAATATTTTTGGCTTATAGACTCCTTTGAGAAAAAAGTGTTTATGAATATGCACAGAATGTTGTACACAATGTTTGGGTTCCAGAGACCTTCTGCAGCCAAAGAGTGTATCAAGTTAAGAACTACTATGATAAAAGTTATTTTGCTTATCGGATAGAACTTTAGCACACCATTCTGTATGAAAGCCTGGACAAAGAAAGCCAAGACAGCAGGCCAATGACCAGACTTCAGGTAGAAGTTCCAAGTTGGGTAACCGATAGTTTCATGCAGAGTGTTTCAATTAGATGCCAGGAGATCGGGTTGATGCAAGAGCAACAGGAGCCCAAGATATTGCATAAGGACTGGACACTGACAGTGGGAGGCTTCAGACACAATGAAAGTCCAAAATTTAATCATTAAGTTTCAAGTGATAAGAATTTTTATAAAAGTTTTCCACTCAGGGATGAGAGGTTAAAGGAACTTGTTCTAGCCTCCCCTGGATAGAGCATAACAAGACTTTTAGTGCCCTGGCCAGAGTGGCTGTGTTCAGGTTTAGCCTACAGCACCTATGAGGAAACTCAGGGTGACTGTACTGACACAGCAGAAATGAGGGGAGAAGCAGCTGAAAATGTATTTCCCAGAAAAACAGTTGTGTATGGCAGCAGTCCCCAACCTTTTTGGCACCAGGGACCGGTTTCGTGGAAGACAGTTTTCACACAGGGGAGGGGGATGGTTTCAGGATGATTCAAACTCATTACATTTATTGTGCACTTCATTTCTATTATTATCACATTGTTATATATAATGAAATAATTATACAACTCACCATAATGCAGAATCAGTGGGAGCCCTGAGCTTGTTTTCCTGCAATTAGATGGTCTCATCTGGGGGGGTAATGAGAGACAGTGACACCTAAAGATTGTTGCTTATGTCTGGTCTACTCTGTAAGTTGCAGCTTAATTGTCACTTGCCACTCACTGACAGGGTTTTGATATGAGTCTGCAAGCAATTGATTTATTATGGTCTCTGTGCAGTCAGGCCTCTCTTGCTAATGATAATCTGTATTTGCAGCCGCTCCCCAGAGCTAGCAGCACCGCCTCAGCTCCAACTCAGATCATCAGGCATTAGATTCTCATAAGGAGCAGGCAACCTAGATCCCTCGCATGCGCGGTTCACAGTAGGGATCCCGCTCCTATGAGAATCTAATGCCACTGCTGATCTGACAGGAGATGGAGCTCAGGCGGTAATGCGAGAGATGGGGAGCAGCTGTAAATACAGATGAACCTTTGCTCGCTTGCGTGCCGCTCACCTCCTGCTGTGAGGCCCGGTTCCTAACAGGCCATGGACCACTACGGGTCCGTGGCCCGGGGGTTGGAAACTCCTGGTGTATGGAGTTCAGAATTTATCACATTATCCAAAACAGCTAAACCTGGTGATTGCAGTTTCTCAAGATCCCAACTGATTATCTCAACTCCACACTCCTGTTAGCTAACACCTTCAGAATATAATTAAACTCTATAACAATCACCGTTTATTTAGCAGTATAGCTATATGTTAAGTGTACAGAATCTGGAGTTGACTTGCCTGGGTTCATATTACAATTCAATCAACAATTAGCTTTTGTGACTCTAGACCTTATCTTCTGGACTCTATTTACAAATCTGTAAAATAGGATTGAAAATAATTCCCAACCCCTAGAGAAGTTGTAAGGTTAAATGAAAATATGTGTAAAGCAATTAGAGTAATGCCTGACACACAGTGTATGTTCATTAATCAGTCTTGTATATTACATTTTGCTCAGTGGATTAATTTCATTCTAAGTCTTTGAAATGGTTAAATTATGCAGAAACTCAATTTTCAGGTATTTTGCACGTGCTAACTAATGCATTGTTAGACTCTCATGAGTTTTGGGGATCTGGCTGCTGAGGCACTTAATCCTTGGATGACAGAGGAGCTGAGACCACTAAATTATCATCCTACATTGATGACAGCTTAAACTTAAGTTCCATGTGTCATCTGGGTGATTCTTCATCATGAACAGACTATATATTCTGGAAAACTTCAAAATTTTAAAACATGTTTGAATGGAAAAACACATAAGAACATGAGAATACACAGGCAATCTCATAATTCTAGGGTTACAGTGGTTACAGCTCATACTTGACAACAGTTCCACGGTAGCCTCTTTTAGAGAGTGTCACATTTTCACGAGAAATTTTCTTAAAATTTTGTAACTAGAACACAGGCTCCACCATAAGAAAAAAAAAAAAAAAGCTTTCTGAAGTGATCCCCATTGACTCTCAATGTGCAATAAATTATAAAAATTATTCTTTTCCATGGAACCCCCAAATACAATAAGCTCTAAAGGGAATAAAGTCTATTGTTTTGGTAGCACTATGTTCTGCCATCATTATATTTTCCCTATCTTCATTTCCCAGCATGTGTATTATGGAGTATAAGAAGATTAGACAATTGGGTGCCCAGCTATAATGCATTCTGTGTTAGGCTCATTATCAATAAGCACTAATTGAATTTCATCAAATAATTATAATTCCAATTAGAGTAATGATAAAACACATGCTAAAGAAAAAAAAAATATTTGTTATCTTTCTGTCTCTCAGGAAAGCTATTACCTCAAGTAAGGTCTATGAATAGATTTAAACTAATCAAATCAGTGACTTCCCTGGTGGTCCAGTGGTAAGACTTTGAGCTTCCAATACAAGGGGCGTGGGTTCGGTCCCTGGTCGGGGAACTAAGATCCCACTTGCTGCGCTATGCGGCCAGAAAAAAAAAAGAAAAAGGAAAAAAAAAAAAAGAATAAACTAGTCAATCAGCAATATTTTAAACACAAACATTATAGCATTTCATTTCCTGGAAAAATTAAAGACCAAATTTTATTTTTTTCAATTCTTTTTTAAGGAAAAATTAATTCCAAATTGAAATCTGCCTTGTTGTTTCCTTTTGTGCTTATGGTCTGACATGAAAACTAATATTTATATTTTGCCCAATTTTTTCAATTCTTTTTATTATGTTCCTTAGCATTTTTCTCTGTTAAGAAATCACCCATTTGGAATGTCAATTTTTAAGCTTTTCCTTCCCTTTTTTAAATGTCCATGTTGGTTCATTTTATATGTATGATTTCTTTGCCAACTAAATTATGATAGCCTAACTTAGTTATAAATACATGAAATGTTTTGATTCTCTTATAATAAAATTAACACTAAACACTGAATGTTTTCTACATTAGCCCTACAGTACTGTTAGCAGATTTATTTCACTTGTCGTGTGAATTATACTTATTTAAGAGGCTGGTGTTTTTCAGAGAAAATACAAATTTTACACCATTTTCTTTTAAATGGAGAGAAAAACCGGCCCATAAATCTTATGAAAGGGCTTATAGTTCTTGGAAATTCACAGAAATCTCCAGTAATAACTGTAATAAGTAATAATGTAATGATATACTGTAAGAAGGATTTTACAACTTGAAAATTTCTAAGCATAAGAAAATAAAATAAGATTATGACCATGTTAACCAACTGAATAAGAGCACTGAACTTTCAAAAAGCCTAATCCACAGGAACAATTTTGTCCTTCCACATTTAGGTTTATACGGTGTTTTTTGTCTGGGTGTGTTTGTATTCTTCTGTTGTGTGTGCACAAATGCATCTACTCACAGACTGGTGGGCAGCGGATGCAAGGAGGGAAGTAAAACCTTTTTTTTTACCAGAAAGTTGTTTTGGGGCCTAAAGCAAATAGGCCACGTGTTTTTCTATGCGAATGCACATTCCTTGGAACCATTACAGTTATATTTTTCTGAAGATACATTTAAATTGCATTTGAGAAATCATAAGGAAAAAATACATCATCCACTTTGACTTGCTGCTTTAGGTGTTCTACTCACCTATAGTGTATAACCCAAAAGATCCCCAAAGAGCCATTCAGTCAATGAAGGCAAGAATCATATCTGTTTTGCTCACAACTGTATCCCCAGCATGTAGCAGGGCTCTTAAATGGCATTTAATAAATATTTTACTGTTACGGTAAAAAAAAAACCATTGAATGAATGGAAGACCTTATTTCGTTACATTTATAACAGCTCCCCTTGTATGATAAAATAATAATAATATGGAGATGAGCATAAAGCATCATCAGAAATATTCCTCACATCACTCAGATTTTTACAAATTTATAAATGGGAAATGGAAGCTTTGGGACTTAGGTGCCTCATAGATTTGTGTTCAGATTTCTGCACTGGAATCAAGAAAAGAGCATCAGCTCTTTAAAATTGTCTGGTTTTAAAAAACCTCATGTGCAAAAAGGAGACTCAACTATAATTGCCCTCAGAATGCTGCTAACAGGATTAAAGTATACAATACAGGGTTTATAAAAGCCATGCAAAGGTAGATATACCTTTTCCCCTATGTTACAGTCCACATTAATATTTTAAAGAAACGTCTGGAATTTAAGATAGTCAACAAAAATAACTGGCAAAATTTATTTTCAAATACTTTTAGAAAAAAAAATCCCTGAAATTGACTTTAGATTATTTGCTCCATGTATGTAGACAGGCAATGTTACTAGCTATAAAAATACAACCCTTTATGTTAGCAGATATGGAAATAGACGTAATCTGCCTTTCTCTTGTTCAAAAATGACTTTGTATATTTAAATCCTCTTATTGGTTATTCATTGACATAGAGCACAAGTGAGCAGTCATTCTGCTCAAAACAACCACAACAATAGTAATAAGTTGAAGATAAAAATCTGTTCATCACCTTCTTTTCCTGCTGTTGGAAAAGTCAAAATTTAAAAAAAAAAAGGTACCTTTCCTCAGTGGAAATGTTTTTGCTTTCCCTTCATATTGTGAATTCGATGATGGAAATAGTTTATTCTCTCCTTAAGTTTTCAATCACTTGGTTTCCCTTAGTAAAAATCAAATTAGTAAGAGCCTTTACTTTTGCTAATTCTGTTTCTTTTGGCACTTTGACATTATCTCTATTACAGTCCAAAAATTTCAATTAGGGTCCTATGAATTGCTTTTCCAAAGAGTATCTAGTGCATAATGCCCAAGTCCACCCCAATATTAATTTGTATCTGATTTAAAAATGGAGAGACTACCTTCCTGGTTTGGATGTTTTTGAACAGTAACTATAACCAATGCTTCCACTTAGTTCCTTTTATTTTAGTCCAGATAGTGACTATTACCTGATGGCCACATTTTGAGACTCTCATTTTCGAATTACAGTTGTCACCATAAGACTATGTAAATCCTAAAACTCCTGTAGGTCAATGAAATTATAACTCCAAATGTGCACAGAAGTCTTCAGTATCTCTTGCTTACATTATTTTTTTTTCTTAGTCAGTACATCTTTTTCTGAGGACCAACTTTACAGAAGTTTTATGACAAACTTAAGCATTTTCCTGACACCAAAGGGTTGGAAATGAATGGACAAACCATAATTGAAGGCAGCATTTCTCAGTATGTAGAACTGTAAATTCCCTAGGAAACATTAAAGGTGTCTCCAAAATCAGATTTGTGGGAAAAAAAAAAGTACAGTTATTTCCTGCCTATATTTTGTTAACTTCGTAACATACAGACAGTTCAGGAAGCTACATACAGTATGGAAAAATGGTGGACAGTAAGATAGATGGAATCTGGGACCTTGGATTTTTTCATGGAGCAGAGCCACCTACTAGTTGGTTTTCTCAAGACATTTACTGAAACAGAAGTAAATTTCTACCTTGTTTGGTCCACTGTATGTGGGTGTCTTTATTACTGTTGCTTAAGGCATTATGAAGTGTGCTTTCTAATACTGGAAGCTGAAAACATTCCAGGTAATAGAATCTTCATCTCTAGTTCCAGCTTGCAACTCCTGCATTAGAGTCTTTGTAACTCTAATGCCATTTCCTCTTTCTTCACCTGGAAAATTCCTTCTCCAAGCTCAATTATCACATCCTGTGAGAAAACTTCCCCAACTCATTCAGACAGCTTTACGCAATCCACTCAGCTCCCTGAGGATTACTTATTTGAGAAAGAATTCTATGATAAAATATGATTTTAAGAGACACAGTCTCAGAAAGCTTGAGAAGAGTGACTTTTGTTTATATTATTTTTTCCTTAATTTTATTTTATTTTTAATTAACTTTTTATTGGAGTATAGTTGATTTACAATGTTGTATTAGTTTCTGCTGTACAGCAAAGTGAGTCAGTTATACATACACATATATCCACTCTTTTTTAGATTCTATTCCCATATAGGTCACTACAGAGTACTGAATAGAGTTCCCTGTGCAATTCACTAGGTTCTTAGTAGTTAGACTTCTGCTTAACTCTTTAATTTAACTTTGTTATTATGACACTTACATAATATAAACTAGAGTATCCTGCATAAATTAAGTACAACACAATTTACCTGAAGAAAAATAAGGCCAAACAAAATGAAAAACATGTCTGTGTCCAGTCTCTCTGTGTTGGGGTATTTAGGCTCATAAGCCTATCTCATAAAGAAAGAATTGGAATGAAAAGACATAAATAATAGTTCTAAGTTAAGACAGAATGCCATCTGTGCCCAGAGTGCAAGTATTCTGTTTTCAAGCCAAGAGCTCATATCTCCTCTACATCATTCAGCATCTCTACTTAAAAATGGGTAAATTTAGCCCATCATTGAGAGTTTTAAGAATGACTTATGCTTTAAAAAAATAAGTTCTTAGGAAAATTGTTTCTTAAATTCAGTTCCTTGTTTAAAATCAGCAATTGCCAACCATATACATATGTATATGATATATATAACATTATATATATATATCATGTTACATAATCAACAGTAGACATCTACTGATTTTAAATATATATATACATATATATACATTCATACCATATATACATATATGGTATTTTAAAGGAGTGTGAAGAAAATATTTAAAGGTATCAATGCTATTTCAACCTTTATTTGGTAATTTTCAATCAAAGAAGCTTTCCAATTTTACATTATAAGAAGAAAGAAAGTAAGAAAGAAAGGACAAGTATTTCAGCCAATCCTGAACAAAGGCAGACCTATATCCATCTAAAAGTCTAGCATGTCACATAACAGCCTCAACTGCAAAAGTAACAGAACATTATAGGGAAAAAAAAGAAAAAAAGAAAAAAGAAAATGTAAGGAATTTCTTGAACCAACCATATGGGCAGACCTGGCACAGAAATTTAGCTAGTTCAAAGTGCTATCAAAGAGTGCTTCGTTAGTGTTAGGACTATAGGCAAAACTTGGGTTAGTGTACCGTGCTCTATACAAAGAGGAGGAAAATTGGTATTGGACAGTGAGTGAAAAGTTAATCAACTTTTTAAAATTTTACAATGTGTAATAAAAAAAGACTTAGTTTTGAGTAACCTATGGAGGGTCCAAGAGACTAACAAGTTCACAGACCAACTTTTAAACTATCTGAGGCCTCCTATTTAGGACTGAGAAAAAGGGAAAGTCTTTAGTCATTTGAAGTATGAATAAATAATTAAGAATAGTTAACATTATAGAGTGCTCCCTTTGTGATAAGCATTATATTAATTGTATTATCTCTAATTTCTCAAACCTAAAAAGTAATAATATAATTATTCTCAGTTTTACTGATAAATCAACTGTCTTAGAAAGATTAATTACCTTGTTGAAGGTCATAAGCGCCATCAATTTTGGACATTGGTCTACTTCCAAACACCACATTCTTAAGCCCTATCCTATATTACCACCTGTGCTGACACAGGGTAACATGCATTATGTGGGACTATCATTTTTTTTTTTTTTTTTCATGTGGAATCTTCCCAGACCGGGGCACAAACCCGTGTCCCCTGCATCGGCAGGCGGACTCTCAACCACTGCGCCACCAGGGAAGCCCTGGGACTATCATTTGATGATCTTCATGTACACTGATATTCTTAAAGGCATCCTTCCAAAGACTGAGGGTTTTAGTCCTATATACAATGAAGTACTGATTAAAATCTAAAATATTTCTGCTGGACTCCACATTTAGTCTTGTTTCAAATTAAGTAGATTAAAATAAAATTCTATCACATATAAATTGTGTAGAAAAAACGTATTGCTTCATTTTCCAAATAGGCTGAAAAATTAAAAGGGGCTTAAAAGTCCACATTTGCAAACCCCATCTAAAACACCTTTATGTGAATTCCTTTACACTTTACACATTACTACATAAGCACTGTCAAAGGCTACACCACTTGTTTTAAGGTGGAAATAAAATTGCAAACCTTGAAAAGAAGGATTTTATTACCCATCCATAAAATTCAAGTTTACAAGAGAGCTGGAATATATGCTATGGTAACCTGATCATGCATAAAAGAGGTGATACACTCAGTGGCTCACATTACTTTAATTAAAAACCTGCTTAGGGTCACTTCAGGTTGGGGAAAAGAACAGTAATAGAAGTCACAAGGGAAGATTTATATTCTTGATAGTACCACTAATAAGGAATCCTGCATAATATAAAGATTGGTTTATTTCTGTGTCAGAAAGCAATCAATATAAACTAAATGTGAGATGTACAATGCTTTTATTAGAGAGAGGGAATTGTATTATCCATTCATAAAATTCCTTTTAGGGCTGACTCATGAGTTTCCATTCAATCACTTACACAAACTTGTGAACTTTTATCTAAAAGTAACGCATGCAGCAATACAAATTACTTAACCTTAAGATACGTGGGAGGAGTGCCCCCAATGAAAACTATATTTTAAAAATTATTAACGAAAGATACCTTAGACATATTCCTGGGGGTGGGGGGGAGGGGCAGGTATTAACGAAGAGGGTTCAATTGGAGCATCTCTGTAAATAAACAGAACGTTACTATTTAAAGTGAGAACCAGACCAAATGGAGGAGGAAAACAAAGTGGAAATAGATTTGACTAGTGAAACAGAATCATGGAAATTAGAAAATTTAGCTTTTACCCAGATCCACTGATAGTCAAAACCCTTACACTAGGAGGTAATTTTTCACAATCCATTCATTAATACTTCTGACAGCCCTCACAATTCTTCTAATTCTTATAACAGCCCTCAGAGTTGCAAAAGGCAAATAATATCATCCCCATTTTACAATATGGAAACAAGCCCCAAGAGCTCAGATGGCCCCCTCACCCTTAATGCAAAGTTACAAATGGACAGAGGACATCATAATTGCTACTTGAAGTCAACTATCCTTTCCAGATAATAAACTATCTCATCAACATAGTCTAATGTCAAGGAGAAGAATTGGTATTGGAAAATAAAAAATTAATCAATGTTTTTTACTTTATGATAAATAATAAGGTCCAAGAAACTAACAAGAAATACCTCTCATCTCTGCTAATATTACAAATGGAATATATAAAAATATAATATTTAATATTGGTCATAATAATGGGTTATGTTTTAATAGACTATTATAACAATCTTTCAGTTATCCATTTAAGCTATTGTTTTGGGTTTTTAAAAATAAATAAATTTATTTATTTATTTTTGGCTGCTTTGGGTCTTCGTTGCTACGTGCGGACTTTCTCTAGTTGCGGTGAGCAGGGGCTACTCTTTGTTGCAGTGGGTGGGCTTCTCATTGCCATGGCTTCTCTTGTTGCAGATGACAGGCTTTAGGCGTGAGGGCTTCCTTCTCTTGTTGCAGATGACAGGCTTTAGGCGTGAGGGCTTCAGTCGTTGTGGCATGTGGGCTCAGTGGCTTGCGGGCTCGAGAGTGCAGGCTCAGTAGTTGTGGTGCTTGGGCTTAGTTGCTCTATGGCATGTGGGATCTTCCTGGACCAGGAATCGAACCTGTGTCCCCTGCCTTGGCAGGCGAATTCAACCACTGCGCCACCAGGGAAGTCCTGCTATTGTGTTTTAAGATCAGGACAATTTCTTGACTTGCTTACAATTTGAAAATAATAGACAATCCTGCATTGGAAGTAATTATTTTCCTGTGTTTAAGTCAACTCCAACTTCAATGAACACTTATTTCACATGTGGTGAGACCCCACCACATGACAGGAACTATGCAAAGAACTGGGACAAAAAGATAATTCAACGATTACTGCTCTCTTTAACAGTCTGTTGATTCTAAATTAGCTATACAACAGTTCATTAATATATTTATGACAAGTTAACAAACCACAGAAAATGCAACATTGAAGATGTTCAATGCAAACATTGAAGATGGTTATTTCTAAAAATACTTTTCAATTACTTCACCATTTCGAGTTATAAAATGTACCTCATTGTATTTTCTTTCTTCCTAGATCTCACCTCAAAGTCAGTAAGGTTGATTACTCTTTCATTTGTGAGCACTAACTCTATTCATTCTCTTTGACATTAAATCATGTTGATAAGATAGTATATTATGTAGAAAAGGAGTGGAAAAAACACCTACAATTACTTTCCTTCTCAAGCGTCAATATATATGGAACCTTTTGGAGGCTTTGTCTATAAAGCTAACTGGACTTACTTATTCTAAGAAATGTGACATTTACTATGCAAAATGAAAAAAGTTATACATGTTTCAGGAAAGTTTAAAAACTGTCACAATTATAATGCAACTTATTTAGTCCTTTAATGCAAATATACTTTTCTTGGTGAAAATTCTATGGACAGAAAAATCATGAATTATTCTTAAAACTTAGCCTTGTTATTTGGCAGGAAATTAAGCCTGAACACAAGACAGTATGGCCAAAATCACCAGATGTTTTCATAGAATGCAGATATTGTGCTAATGAATTCCATCCTCATGGAAAATTCCACCTCATTTTACAAGGTTCAAAATCTGCTCCCTCAAGGAATGGAAATATTATTGGAGTCGCTGACTAACAGGCAGAACATAGCCCCACATGATGAAACAATTTGTTCAATTCTTTTCTTTTCTTGGAAATACCATTCCTTGTCCATTGTAGTCTTGTCATTGTAGGCTCTACAATGTCCTGTGTATCTTACTTTTTTTGTTCATATTTTTTAAAATTAAAAAAGATACTGAAATGTACCAAGAAGTAAATAAGCCATCTTATATCATACATATTCCCATACCCAGAATTCACCACCAATGATATCTTAGCATATTTATTGTTAGTATTTTTTTTCAGAAAAATCATTTAATTATTTTTTTACTAGGAGTCATGCTCACTGTAAGGAACTCAAAACCTTATTTGTCAAGAAATAAAAAGTATAGCAAAATGTTTTAAAATACTCAAAATCCTCATGCAGAAATAACTAGAATTGATATTAGGGGAACTTCATTCCAGACATCTTTCAAAGCATACATATGGATGGATGAATGGATGACAAATGACATCTTTATGAATATTGAATCATTACAAATATTATTTTTTAAATTATTAAATTTAATTTCAATAAAGTATAACAAAAGAATGAAACTGAAGACAGTGATGAATTTCTAATATTTCTCTATCAAAAAAGATATTATTTCTTTAAATTTCCTTTTGGTTTAAGAAAAGATATTATGAGAAGTATTAAGAAGTAAGGTCATTATCTTTTTTTTAAACTACATGCTAAAGGGTATGATTCTGTATGATTCTTTGCTGTGATGTATGATGATATTAGTAGTTTCCTATGTACCAATGTCGCCCCTTACTTCCAAATTTTTAAATGTGAATATGCTTAAACTTATCTTCTCTAGGCTTTAACATTGCCATTTCTGTTAAAATATTACCTTTAGTTGCTAAGTTTTAGTTTTATACTTAAATAGATGTGAAGCTTACCATTATTTTCCCCCTGTGGTCTTTCCTTTCTGCATTCTTTATTTTAATTCAAACATTCATTGGCTTGATTTTACTGTCAGGATGACTTTGTATACACATACACACATCGCTACCTATCCATATAAGTATAAATACATAATCATTTTAAAAAACAAACAAACAAAAAGACAAATAGAGAGAAAACAAATGTAACAGAAAACTCCAAATACTAACACAAGGGAAAGTATTAAAACTGTGCTCTCAACTAATTCAGATTTTGTAAATGCTCTTTAACTAGCTAACTTCAAAATAATTTAATTAAAGGGAATGCTATGTTGACAGGATATTTCTAACTTTAATTTCCAACATTTATTTAAGAATTAGTTAAAGAAGTGAGCTATTTTTCAGAATGGTCTGAATACCTATACTGTATTGATGCTGGAACTTTGTTTCTAATCTTCAACTCCTCTGAATTTATAGACCTCATGCAATTAAGTTGCTCTATTAAAATGAATTGTACTGAAATTACAGATTCACATTTTAATAGGTGTACTAACTTGCAAGGTGGGAAGATAAAATAAGCAAGCCTAGAGACATGAACATTGGAATTTCACACACAGACACACACATACACACACACACAGTCTCCTGCATTTGTCACAGTTCATCCAAGATTTGCCACCTGAACAGACTGCTTTCTTAAACTCATCCAGCAGTAATCTAACACAAGAACAGGTAACAGAGCCTGCCCCAGTGAGAACATATGCCCCTCCATTGATTTAACTTATTTGCAAGGGCTTATTATGGTAGTCTAATGCTCATACATTGGACCCCAGGTTAGCAAGTAAGGAAGGAAGAAATTAGCTGTGACTTGGTGGTATCCTCATTTAAATTTCACATGCTCTGATTTGAAAATTATGTATTCTGATTCAAACGGTGTTATGGTTTTGACAAGCTATACAACATTCTCAGCTACTTGCCCAGCAACATGATAGTCACATTGAACCTCAGGATGAAATAACACATCTCACAAAATGGATAACCTGTGACAAAACAGCTCATTGGGAAATGTCACATTGTGCTTATGAATCACCTATCATCAGACATGCTTAGTACCCAGGAGGCTGGTGGTATCACCAAAAGAACATTCCTAACCAAGAATAATTAGATTTCACTGGAAGCAGCTTTCAGAATAAGCTTTCAGACTGTCACATTTAAAAGCAAAAGTGAACTATCAGATACAATAGCATTACAAAATTGGCTCTTTCAAAGTTAGTAATAATGTAAATATCATACCGAAGTAAGAGGCTTGGGAAGTTTTCAAGATAATTGAGAAACATGGATTTTTATCTATCCTTGGAATGATAAGACAATAAATAATTGAAACCCCATATTCCTGATCACTCAGGAATAGGATATGGGAGTGGGGAAGCACAACGGTTCATGGCTTCTCCTCATCACAGTTTTCCAAAGGAGAGAGAGCACTGGTCTTTTGACAGGGCCGAAGGCAAAGTCCACAAATCCAGCCTCACTTAGTCCATCTTCAAGATATTGATAAGGCAGATTGCTACCGCTTGCAATCATAATTTAGGGATGTGTGCTGAGCCACAGAGGAGCAAAGGTATGCACAAAAACTCCAAGGGCATGAGAGGTATAAAGAATGGATGGTGCTATAAAGAACTTCATGCAATGATGATTCACACATACACACAAACACACACACGCGCACAATCAAGCACAAGCTTGATTTAATGTCCAATATTTAGTACAATTAATCAGGCCACTATTTAAAAATTGGTCAAACTATTAAGTGCTATTTCAAATGACAGGTAGAACTGCCATTCCACGTGTGTTTTAATGCAGTTGGATTAAAAGGAAAGAGGTGAATGCACTAATATTACTCAACTGTGAATGTTAATTTGATTATAAAGCAATCTGTAGTAAAAGGGATCTCGAAAATCTGTTAGTGATTATCTTTTAAAATGGTCCCCTATTCCCTACAGACTTGGCCAGCAGAAATATTTAGAACTGAGCAGTTGAAATTTTCATCAATTTTTTCTAAATATCTAATTTCTCAAAAAGGAAAAATAAAAGATGGTCAAGATTAATTTAAACATTAACTTCATGTGAATTTGAGGATGCAAAAAGCTACAGTGGAATTTTTATGGAAGATTTGTCTCCTAGTAAGAAATCCATTAAGGCTTGTGAAATTTGTCTGTTTTTTTAAGTGGCATCCTAAAAGCAAATTTAAAACTTTTAATTTTTATCTAAGTGCTTGCCAAAGATGAATAGTTAGTTAAGAAATTACTTATTCATATTTGAAAATACTTTTCTGGCAAAAGCTATTAAATTCAATTATCATAAATTCAATATCCTGATCACTTATGCTGGAGGATATTTGTTATAATGCTAATAGTCAGCCTCCCATGTACTTTTACGTATGTATCTTTCCTGCCTTAAAAAATGTACTTAGGTTCAAGAGCACCTCTGTTAGCTTTACAGATAATTAATCATTCAAGAAGGGACTGACAATTGACCTCATGGTTTATAGAAAAGGCCCTTACATGCCAATTCAGTGAATTCTTCTGCTAAATTTTTTTCTCAGATTTGTAAATTTGTAGGTAGAACACATGAAAAGTTGGTACCTGCATCAATATAAAAGTCAATATGTTTTATACCTGTCCATTTGGTATAATTTACTGACCAAGACACATTAAAAAGGTTTTCACTTACCTTGCTCAATGTTTCCATTTTGATACACTACCCCTTTCTTTCCATTAAAAATATCTCAGAAGCAAAAGGTCATCTTGAGCAAATCAAGATTCATCCTTTTCTGGTCATACTATTTCACAGTGCAGATTTCTAACTTACAGGCAAAGACAATCAAATTAACTAGACATGGCCATCTGGAGTTTGAAACCACCAAATAACGGAATAACTGTTAAATGTATTAGTCTAGCTCTCTGAGTGGCATTTTTCCCTTGTGTCATCATGCTAAGTACTCAGGGATGTATCCAACCCATAATTTGAGACATGTAAGCCTGCAGGCAAGAAGGAGATAGAAAGCAAATGAAGTTTAAAATACAGAAAATTGATTAGAAATAGAATTGAATTAACACCTAAAATTAGATTGCTTATTTAATTATTTCATTTAGTTTTCATTTTCCGTCAATTACTTTGCGATCTTCTGTAATAAATGAAGCCAAATCATAGAGAGAAAAAGTTTTGGCTTTTCCTTTTCATAAAATTAGCTCATTGCATGAACTAGAAATGTGAAAATATCTAGTTAACTATTAACTTTTTTAGGCAATATGGTTGCAGTTTGAAGAAGACCCAGTTAAATAGAAATGTTTTTCTAATGACTTTGAATTTCTTCAGTTTGCAATGTAAAGAAAATACCAAATGATCTAAAAAGAATGTTTTTGAGGCAAAAGTACTCTTAAAAAATCAACACCAACTGAGACGTAAAATGCTATTACAAATGATATTATGGTTCAGGCTCTTGGAACTGATGTATTTAAATACGTCTTTGTACTGAAGGTATTAAAAAGAATGTTTTAAATATGTATAACCAGAGATATACATATATATATGACGTTAGGGAAAAAAATAGAAATAGCAAGCAATATGGTAGAATTATCACACGCACATGTACACAGTTAAACAGTTCAAGAATAAGGGTAGAGTATTATATCAAAATTACTGCCACTGGAAAAAAAAAATTACTGCCATTGGATGGTTTATTAGTAGGCAGTGCATCACCTGACATCAGATCAAAAGAAATTTTGGGTATCTAATCATAAAACATGGATGATCAAAACTTTTGCTTATTTAGGATAAACACTATGAACTGAAACTATAAAGAGGTAAAGGTAGGGAGTTGCTTTTAAGCCTACTGTATGCATGTCTTGCCTATACACCAAACCATACGTTAGAGTAGAGTTGGCCCAGAAGACTCATGACTTAATCAAGTAAGCACATATCACCTCCGTGATCTCGGCAGCAAGGACAAAATGCAATGTCAGCCTCCAAATGCCTTCCTTCTTCAGGCAACCATAAGGGCCTAGAATTCCATTATTCATTTAGTCCATTAGGTTAGAGTTGATATTCAGTAATTCCCTATTAAATGCAAAAATCCTAGAAGATAACATTCCAAGCTACCACCAGTGACAATACAGATGTATTGATTGGACTAGATTTATTTTCCACTTAATTCTGGCTTATTTTATATTCTTATTTCTACATGCATTTCTATTTCTCTAATTGCTACACAAAAAGGGAGACTGTTTTGTATTCTGTAATTTCTATGAGATGACATAATAAAAATCATCTACGAGCATACTTCAACAAAATACTTAGGGGGAACTCAAAGATGTTTTTAATTGAGTAGCACATTCCTAAGCAATACCCAGCAATAAAGGTTAATTGTCTTATATTGGCCTATATATTCTTGCTAAATAACTATAAAAATGCCAGCACAAATAATCATAACAAATATTATTTGTAAAATTTAAATGACGTCTTTCCTGACAATCATTCCCAAAGTTATATTTGGTAATGCTTAAGTTTAACTATGAAAGAAGAAACAGTGGCAGAATATTTTTTAATAAATAATTGCTAATTAGTTCATCAAAATTATCATTTTTTACTCTAACTAGAAGATTTTTTGAGAGTTTAATTTTTTTTTAAACATATACCTTAGGAGAATGCCAATACTTAAGAGGATAGGGTCACAAAATTATTCACATGGAAGCATTTTTAAGGAATCAAAACATCAAATGTTGGAGCCAGTTTGTTTCTAGAAGCCTCTGCCTTTAAGAAAATTTAAGAAAGTCCAAGATCAGGATAGGGCATAATGGATGATTCCCATTCCCTTGGAAAACAAAGCAAAACAATTCCTGTTTATTCTATGGATATATAAACTATTACATGTGCGGTGGAAGGTAATTCGCTAGCTTTCTTTTCTTAAACTAGTTCTGAAATATTTCTCTCAATGAAGTTAACAAATTTGACATTTTAAGAGCAATAATTTATGACAAGTTATCTATTGTGTTAATAGCAATGTTGATGCATCTCATGTCTGTGAAAACCTAAGTTTGAATTACAAAACTTTCCATTTTTAAGCCATTAATTGCCATTCAGAACACACCAGAGATATGTAAGCTTATAAGTGTACTTATCTTACCTATCTTATATCTTATGTAAGATAGGTAAGATAAGTACACTTAACTGAGATTTTCAGTGGCAGTAAAGCATAGGGATAACTTGGAACCAAGTACAATATGATAAGAAATGGCTTTTTAAAGAAATTGTTGAATAAAGATGACATGGCAAACATCTTATTCATTGGAACTATTTATTCTGGCAAATATCCATACAAAATAAGTTACATGGTAACACTAAAAACAGGAATAGAAACATAAGAAATTTTAAAAATAAATAATTTATCCATCATTTATAAAAATAAATGGAAGAATTGAGAAAGTGCTTCTACATCAGCAGTAAGAAAAATAACAGAGAATAAAAGATGAAAGCTTTTTTTTCTTTCCCTTGGATTGATTTGGCTTTTACAAATATTCATATTTAATTATTAAGAGGGCTACCAACACAAAAACATGGGGAGAAGCTTTTGTATTAGTGATACTCTTCGAAATTATTGTTATCAGTTATTTCCCAAATTAAAAAAAAAATAGTAAAATAAAGCTATATTAAATTTTGTGATATACAGACATGCAAACACACATAAACTTGATGAATCAGTTCTTCAAAATGAATTTTGATAAAGTTATGCAGCAGAAGCAAAAAGAAACGTTAATAATAAATGATGTGTCCAACAGCCTTACTGATAATTTTTTGGTATGGAGACTAGAATGATATAATTTTGTAGGAAAAGCCTGTGATAAATACTGAAATCCCAGCAAAGGTGGCATCCCTATTGGATCTCTCAACTCAACAGGGAACCAGGATATCGTGGACTTTGTTCCTAAAGCATCCTACAAGGCCTATGGTTACAGCTGCTACAGTCTGGGCAATTTTGTTTTCAAGGAAACAGAGATGATGGTTAAAGAATAATACTCTGTGGTAATTCAACTTTGCATTTTATATTTGGAAATACAGTGGAAGGTAGCATGCTATGATCTGAATATTTGTGTCCCCCCAAAGATGATGGTATTAGGAGGTGGGTCTTTGGATTGTGCTTAGGTCATGAGGGTGGAGTCCTCATACATAGAATTAGTGCCCTTACAAGCATTTTTAAGTGCTCAGAGAGATCTTTAGCCATTTACATCATGTAAGGGCACAGTGAGAAGGCACCTGCCAGGAATTAAGAAGAAGGCTCTCACCAGAAGTTGACCATGCTGGTGCCTTGATCTTGGACTTTCAGCCTCCAGGATTGTGAGCAATAAATTTCTGTTGTTCATGATCCTCAAAAAAAAAAGGCTATTACTCTCTAGATTTTAAGAGAACATGGAAAGGAAAATTATTTTCCTTTAATTACCCTTGAAAATACCTGCTCCCCAATGTGAGGCAGTCCAGATAATTAAAAATTGGTACCCAACATCTTATTTTTAGCCTTGGTGCTTAAAATGTTCTACAAATGTTATGATAAAATACTATTCTAATGAATGTTATGCTTCAGAGTTACATGATATACTGTGCTTCCCAAGGGGTGGTATAATTCAAATGACAACCTAGTAATTTAAATTATTTTTATTGTTTTATGCTTGGAAATCACTAAGCATCTGTGAGGTTTGTGACTCAAGGAAGCTGATAATTATCAATTTCAAATGATCTATTAGAATGGAAACAAACTTAGAAGCAGCAGATCTTCCAAAGCATGGTTTAGATTACATTTTAGTACTAATGTCACATTAAAGAAAGTATGTTTAAACCAAGTAAGAATGTATCAATTCTATGTTTTGGGTATAATTTGAACAATTTGAATTTCGCTCCAAATATTGACATCATCGATATTATTTTTAATTATGTTAAATGGAGGAATGTGTAGTTTTGTTGGGGACTCAGAAATAGTCTAATGCAATTTATTTAAATTTTATCACAAAAGAATATACTCTAATTTAATTTTAAAGATTATGACATATTATAATAATGTGAATCCCAGTGGCATGGTACAGGGACCGAATTAACATGTTTTTTTAATTGAACCAGTATATCAATTCACATTAGACCTAAAAATGCACCAGAGCTTCTAATAGATTTCAGTGCTGAATCTAGTATGTATAAGTCTTTCAAATTTCATAGAGACAATATTTCATAATTTTAATCATAATTCAAATCAACTCTAGCAAAGTGTTGAATCTCTCTGGATGGAACTCTAAAAATGATCATTAATAACTTCTACAAAATGTAATTTATAGTCTATTATCTATTGAAACTCTGTATTCTAAAAAGTTAAACACAATATTCATGATGTTTATAAAATATCTCATTATTTTTAATTGGCATATAATGACAGTGAGTATTGTTCACAAACATGTAGAAGCATGAAATGGGCTTTATTTCTGGTTTTTAAATTTTGTTTTTGTTTTAAAATTTTCTCTTCCCTGTTACTTTTATATTGTTGCATCATGGTTTCATATTATTTTTAGTAGATTTCAATATGAAATCTATTATGAAGCATTTTTCTCTTTCCATATACATATATACCTACCCATACCACCCCACACATGTACACATATGATACATATATGTGGCACATATCCATATGTATCATATATGTACATGTGTATCATATATGTATATGTGTATCATATATGCATATAATATATATAATATATATGATACAAATGTAACAATGTATTGAGAGCCAAATGTTACATTTGGCATACCAAAATTTTCACTAATTTCAAAATGCATTAAACTTTCCATGAGGTATATTGGATTGAGTAGAATATTTTAGATCCTTCTAGTAATTATTTTTATAGAAATAAAAATGTCTAAAGGTTGAATATTTTGAAGTAAAGATTCCATTTTAGGCTCAATCACTGACACAATTTTATAGAAATGTACATTTCTTTCCTTCATCTTATACCTAGGTAATTATCAGAGTCATATATCATAAACACTACCCATATTGTAGTAAAAAGGTGAAAGCCAGTGACCAAATTGGAGTGGAACTCATAAAGATTAATAGCCTTCTTATATGAAAAATGGATACAATTATTTGTATACTATGATTCCAACTATGTAAAACCAGGACAGAGTAAAAAAACAAAATCATGGAAAAAAAATATCAAAGCAACAGTGGTAATAACTGTATGGTTTCAAAGATATTGATACTATATATTTTGGAATGACAAGTTCTTCAGGGTAAAGTCTTGGTTTATTTTTCTTCTTATAGTATACAAGGAATTAGATAAACAAGTCAGATTTGCTTGAAGCTATTCTAATGCTCCGGAATGTGTAGAGGAGTTTAACAGACTTCTGTAAGGGTGAAATGGGATGTGCACATATGACCACTCTTACATTAGAACTGCCATTGTATATCAGAAAGCTAATGAGGGAATCTTTGTCTCACCCTACATCCCATTCCTTCAGAAGTTAGTAAGATTCCTCCTGAAAGAAATACAGATTCCAAAGTTTCCTATTCTTAACTGAACACACCCATAGACACTAATGACAATAGTAACAACATACACCATGAAATCTTTAGCACTCCTCATAAACCATAGGATTGACATGAGTTTGACAAAACTGCTATTCCTCACTCGGTCCCCAATACTTTTAGTGGTTGCTTCTTATTCATCAGCCTGCTACTCCTGATTTTGCATAGAGCCTCAAGGGTTAATGCAATCCCTAATTGTTCCTTATTATCCTGGGGAATGGCTTAGCATTCGTTAATGGTAATCAGCTGAAGAAAAGTAGCCAGAGCTGCTCTACTACAATGATAACAGAGTTTTTAAACTAAACTTCAAAAAGCTTTTTTCAAATCATTGATTGAAATACATAATAAAAGCTACCCAGTTGTGCCATGAAATAGCTCTTGTCTAGCCTGGTTATACTATTGAAGTTCCATGGGAGGAAATCTGGGAACTCTGCGATCCAAACAAATATATTTATTTGAAAAATTATTTTTAAAATATTTTCAAACGAAAATGTTTGCCTTTTTCAGTCCAAGTGATAATTATAGAATACCTAGAGCTCTTATATAAAATATTGCTTCATGTTGCAGGAAACATAATGATGTAAAAACACACATTTCTATCTATATATATTATACGTCTGAAATAAGATGATATAAAATTATGGCAAAGAGGTCCAACTCTTATGTTTGAAAATCTGAGCCCCATAAAAGTAATAAACCACATGTATCTGACAAACTGATAGCAAAGACAAAAGAAAATCAATTAAGCGAAAAGAAATTACTCAAGCAATGGAAAAATAATATCATCTGTTCCATTTTCTAATGTAAATATGTAACTAGGAAATGGATTCTTTGTTTAACATAGACAAAAGGTCTTTCAAAATGTTCTTAATGATCTGTTGTATTTTCCAGAGTTATTGTGCTTATTTTCCATTAAGACCTTGTGTGTATATCCCAACTGCATGTTCTTTTGAACTCTTTTTAAAAAATATTCATTTGTCTATAGAATACGGTTAGGATACATGAGAAACACAGACAGTATATATACCAACGTATTAGTAATATTTATTTAAGTATTTAAGACTGTTGTGTAATATATTTAATAAGTAGTGTTGGTTTGTTTATCATGAAAAATTACATTTACATTTTATAGTGGAAAATCTCTCTTGAGAGATTTGTCAATTATTCTCCTCAGAATAAGTGTATGCTTTCAACATAGTACAGGTGTGTTTCTTTCTAGGATTAGGCACAAAAAGAAAAAAAAAAACTTTAACTTATAAAGTAACTAAGCTATGGCATAAAAGTAATAATCAAGATTAATTTTGAATTGATGAATTCCAAGTTAATCTGAATTCCAACAGGCTGCCAGAAAGAGGTTTCCCTCCTACCCCTGCCCAACCTCTCTAGGCTTGCTAGACGAAGCTGTCAGTGAACAATGACACTCCCTTTCCATGCCACCTCCCTTACCTTCACTCTAGACCACTTCGGAAAAACTTAAATTTTGGAGGTGCCAATGGTGACTGGAGTTGTGAGAAGAAAAGAAGGTTGAAGATTCCCACTTTGTAGCATTTTAATTCCTGTCTGCTGCTGGACGAGGCATAAAATATCAGAGTCACTCAGAGGTGGACCCGTTGCCATTTCACTTTGACTTTCTCAAAGTCAGTCATATATTTAAACTAATAAAAACAGCATAGAGGTCAGTTACACAGTGATCACCTTCTTGCGGACCACTACCACAATGAAGTGCCAATAATTAAAGTTTTTGCAGTTTGTTTGGGTTTGTTACCACTTTTCATCCACCATTATTCTCTCAAAATTTAAGGAGGTTTTCCCTTTTCCTCTTAGTTTAGACTCCTTTATGACAGGTAATCACCAGCCCCAATTTTTGTGTCATGGTTGGGTGAGAGGGACACCATGAAGACTCATGACTACACCTTCTAAATAATACAGTGTGCCAAATAGTTAATGCTGCACATAACAAGCAAATAATGAATTCTATCTTCATGTCTATACCAATTATTCTGAGGCTTTTGGATTCATTTTTCCTTTACACATACACCAGTTGCAGCAGCAGGTAATTCCAGTGGCCAACACAATATAAATTCCCACTTTTTTCCTGTCGGAACACTGATTTAGTTTGGGACATCAGTGTGCTCAAGTAAAATTACTCAATTTCTCAGCTCATAAAGCCAGGGAAGGCAAAGTGACACAGTTCTGTCCAGTCAGATTTAGGTAGAATTAGACATCCTTTCCCAAGTTTAATGGCATAGTCTTGCTTTTAGCCCATTTTTTTTCTTTACTTCCTTCCTAGACAGTCAACATGAGGCTATGGGGGCCCCAATGTGCAGTCATCATCTATCAAATGAAAGTGCAAGCATGATGTCAGGAGGCCCCAATATGGACCAGAGAGAAAGAGCCTGGAATATAAAGGGCATCCTTGAGCCTCAATATTAGCCCTAATTACGGCCTACGTTAGGCTTCTTGTAGTGTGAGTCAAGTAATTGTGCTTCAGTTCAAGCCACTGAAATGTTACTTGCACATGAATTTCTAACGGACTGTTTTAAAACATGATCCAGTATTGCTCTTAGTGATATTTTAGAACATCTTATGTGCCCAGAACTTTGCTAAAGAAGGAATTCATTTATAGGACAGCGGTTGGTCAACATTCTCTGAGGCATCTTTAAGCTCTAAAATATTGTGCTTCGAGTTTACTTCTAGCTATTGCAATCATAGTTTTTAAACCACAAAGTGAAACAACTTGCCTGAAATTTTTTTGCGTGTGTTTCTATGAATGTGAGTCTGGGAGATACAGTCTAGATTCTAGAAGTACCTAAAATGTCTGCAACACTTCTGTTGTATGGTACTAGGAGAAAAGTATGATTAAAATCTGAGTCACCTCAGAAAACTACAATAGCACATTCTAAAACAGTAACAGATAATGACAAAAAATACTGACAAAAAGATTGGTGCTCAGGTTCAAGAATATGGCAGTCATTAAATCTCTGTTTTTTAAAGATGCTATTCCTTAACATACAGTATGTGATTTTGTAAGAATTTAGATTCCTTTAAATGATTTGCTTATTTTTTGCTGGATAAAATACATGAATTTGTAATAATTTTAAAACACCTAAAAATGTATGCTCTAAACAATATTTTTTTAAAACATGGTCTATGTCAAAATCACTTGGGGTTGTTGCTAAGAAATGCAAATTCAAAAGACACACTGAAGATTTATTTAAAAATCTCAATTTCTGGGGGTGGGTTTAGGATTCTGTTTTTAAAATAATTTGTTCTCGATGATTCTTGTGCTCATTTTCATTTGAGAAGTTCTACCATAGTGGACACAGTAGAATCCTAAATCTCTTGATTTACAGTTTAGAGTTGACTTCTAGCAATGGCTTAAAATGCTTGGCATACACCTTGGGACTCACATCAAATACTCAGACTTAATTTCTTCTATATTTAATTTTAATGCTAATGTCTCTAGAAAGCAGAGATCTAATGCATTATCTCATCTGAGATATTCTCAGCCATGATATACTGTGGCATAATGAGATAAGGTCTTTCGTGATATTCTGCTTTAAATCCATAGGTTGTTTTTTTTTTTAAACAGATAATTATATCTAATGTAATTTGGCTGAGTTGTGTGAAGGCAAGAACACCAATAACATGGTAAAATGAGCTATCTGATAACTGAAAGAGAATTTTTCCATTTAATAAATTTTAATATCACTAAATCTGTAATGCAGAGCTTATTTGAGATGAAGCATCTTAAATAGAGGGTGCAAAGCAAAGAAGTTTCATTCCAGTTGTTGCTATAAATCCTGTACAAAAACACTGAAGAAACTATAATATTGATTTAAAAAGAAACAAACAAATTTTGTGACAATTGTGTGTAAAGCACATAGAAATAGATACTGGTAAACATATAAAAATGGTAAACTATTTGAAAATCATGGGAAATATGGTTCATCTTGTTTCTATCAAAAGGGGTGACACTTTTAAAAATTACCATACTACTAGAAGATCAGCTTAGACAAGTGACTGAACCCTCTAAGAAATATCTCTGTCTTTCAATATGTCAGTTGGAATAGTCACACACTCTTTAATGAGAATTACTAATAGGATGAGATCTAGATATATTTTACCCTTGAATTTGTACAGCATGGCTTTATACTAAATATTTCAATGGAGAGACATTGTTACACAGACAATATACTGATAATTTTGATTATATGATTTTCATGCAAATAGAGCAAGTAATAGAAAAAAACAAAGATGAATAAGCATTCTGTATGTTGACTTGATGATATTAATATTTATACTAAAGTTTTATACTAAAAGACAATAGAAGAGGAAATTGCCAAAGGGACAAACTCTAAAAGTGATTGGAAGGACTGTTTGTCTGGAAAAATACACAGAATGGAAGTATAAGGATAGATTAAGTACATTAAATTTCCTGTACAAAATTAGTGATGAATAATATTTTTAAATGTCAAAATAATTCAAGATGTTCACAAGTAACTAAAGATAATACTACTAGATATAGAATTTCTGGTGTGAATTAGAAAAAATTTTAAAAGTCACCTCATCACAAATTATTTTTTTGTTATATATTTGCTATCCATTTTTACATCCCCACAGTATACATGTAAAAAACTTATTTTGTGGTAAAAGGCAGTGTTTTCCTGAGAGGTTTCCATAGAACCTAATATGATAAATCCCTCAGAAAATTATGCCGTATAAAATTCATTATAGTACCACAAATGCATTTCTAAATTTGACAATATGTATCTAGATAATGGTGTTTATACCTCAAGTCATTACTAACTAGCTTGAGCAACAATAAGGAAGTTTCATGATGTGTATTCAATTGTTCTTGAATCAGCCTTGAAACTGCATCTTAATATATTACATATACCATTAAACGTGTCCTTGCTTTCAGATTTGGCACAAAATGGTACATCTTTGGGAAAGGAATGACAATTTTTTTAAAAAGATAAGTACATTTCTTTATTCATAATTCAAAAATTCCATCTTTTTAAGTAAAAGAAATGTTTTTAAGTTGACAGTGAAATTATTTTATCCTTGAAAAGAGCAACAAAGCTTAACCTTTTAAGAGTGCTATAAGTTGAATTTTGCTATGTTCTTATCTTCATCTGAAACACTCAGAATAGGGTTGAAAATAAGTTTTTCTTAATCTAGACATGGATTGTCACAGAATTTAAACTTACACTAATATGACAGAACTAATAAGATGAGGACTTTCATATTTCATTTACTTAAGTTCAAAATATCAAGCTTTATAAAATATGATATTAACAGTGAATTACCCTTCATGATTTATTTTTGATTATTTTCAAAACAAAAAGTTAAAAGAATCAATGTTTTATATATATGCTCATACCAAATCTAGTGAGTAATAACATTTTGAAGTCCTCTATCATATCTGAAGAAGTCAAAGACTTGATGTTGCAGCTTGTCATCTGGAATTATAAAATGGTACTGTGATTTTCTTTATCCAATCCTCTATTTTCAGATGGTGAATCTGAGACCTCAGAGGGTTAAATGATGTGTTCATGTCCCTACTTAGTGGCAGCTCACATTCTTAGCTGGGCAATGGAACCCTGATAGACCAGTCTTTATTTGTGGCTATTCTCATTTTGCTGTTCAGATAATTTCTTTTTTTGACGAAACGTATATTTTAGCCACCCATTGTTTACACAAAATTGTCAGTAACAAAAAATAAGTTCATAAATAGAAAGTTTTACAGGTAATTGCAGAACTTAAGAGCTGAACCTTTTCAAAAATTTAATTTTTGAAACATCATATTTTAATGACCCCAACTTACTTTTCCTTGGAGCAGAAAAGATTTGTTAAGAAAATTTAAATTTCCAGCAGGAAAAGCAAAAGCAAATTTTAGTAATTCAGCAATACCACATGAATGTAGAGGACACAATTTAGAAGGCTAAAATAGTCTTTCTTTTTAAAAAATTATATTTTAAAATTAATTTAAAAATATATTGTTCATCTTCCAAACAGAAATTAGCCTTTTTATTAATGCGCACACAAAATCTAAACTTGGGGGAAGGGATGCATCCCCTAAGACCTAAGCTTTCTATAAACAGCAAGTTGTTCTTGTAAAAACTCAACCTATCAAATGGCCAGAACCATCACTGGCAGAAGCAGAATCTTATCACTGAAACTCAAATTACTTGCCAACATTTCCGAGGTTACTGGAGTGAAACCATCTCGACAAAAGCATATTTTTCATTAGGTTTGTGCTCTTGGATGCTTTGTCTATTATATAGGAACTTCCTTAAGAGATACAAGAAATTATATGAGGCCTATCTGATAAATGCACACAGAATAACCAACTTCTTAGGGTTGGAAATAAGTTCTTTTAAACGAGAAGCTACATTTTTAAAAAATCTCCAAATGCAGTAATTATAATCATTTCTTTCCTTTTGTAGTAGTACAAAATGTAGATTCAAATATATTTAATTTTAATTCAAAATCAACTGCTTTTGAGATAGGAAAAAAAAATAATCACAAAACATGAAGGGCATTAAAATACCAGTACCTCACTAACATTTCAAAAGGTGTTTTATTCTTGTAAGACAACATATCTTTTAAAGGAGTGACTTTCTATTTCTTTTCCCCCTGAGAAAACCTCAGAGAGCAGAGAATTAAACAAAGGTAGGCTTTAGAGGCATCAAATTAGAATATAAAATAAGCATGTCTAATTCACATATAACAATGCCTTTTGAACAAAAAACAGTCCCCAATCCACAGGACCAAATATCTGTAAATGAAGTTTTCATCATAGTCACTGTGTAAACACTAAACCATTATTTTAAAAATTAGATCATCACTAAAAGAATCTGAATTTTGCAAAGTTGTTCCACCCAAGTGTAAAAGTTCATAGTGATGAAGCAAATTATTATTCTATTACTTTTTTTATAAAAAGAAACAAGTATTTAACCTTAAAAAAAGTTCAGAAACTATGAGAAAAATCATGCAAATATATTCACAATTCTTCAACAGATGATTTCATTGTTAAATACAACGTATTTGTTGAAAAATTCTACTTCAAAATAGTGTTTTACTGCTTAATTGTGACTATTGAATCAATAAATAACAATACATGGAAGTGAAAATTATAATAAGGAGTATTTATAATTTAAAATGATAATTTATGTCTAAATAAAAAATTATATTTCATCTAAATATAACATTTCTCCTATGGTGGTAGATATTTCCATTTTAGTAAGATAATTAAATCCTTCTTAAAACAAATAATAATTATAAAATTTTCCATCTCAAAACTTTAGTTTCTCTTTGTTTCTTGAAAATGTGTTTTTTAATGAGTAAGATTAATTGCTAAATTATACTTTTGGTAGCTACCTAAACAATTATTTCAAATGCCTCACATAATTTTAAAAAAATCTATTCAATTAAAATTTGTGAATAATCTACTAATTAGATCCTATCTCCCTAATCATGATTATGCTCTTTACATGATAGAGGAAAATAATTTTTTACAAGTAAACAAATATAAACTTTTACTCTATTCATAGTCCAAAAAAAGGCATTGTAAAGTTTACATTTGAATTGGATACCTTTAATTGTGATTTTAAAAACAGAAAAATAAGGACTTTGTCTATAAGAAAAAAATTCACTATTAATTAAGCCTGGTTAATTAACCAACTAAAGCCTGGTTATATTTTCATTTATTCCTCATATAATTTATAGACCACTAAGAAGTATAAAATGGTTCATATCTGAAAATATTAATATTGTAAAGCTAATAAACCTATAAGTTCCTCTAAAAGACAGGTATTACAATAACTTATTGTAGCATAAGATATTCTTGGAAACCCAAACCCTAAAATAAATATTCTCCAAATATTTATTCTGGATGTTTAAATTCATTTTTATAATTTTCTTGGAGGAGACAATTTTATTTGAAAGTATTTTATAGAGGAAAATATTTCAGCCAGTTTTGATAGCACGTCACATGATTAAACATGTTCACAATAATGAATGTAAATAAATGTAGGTTCTCTAAACATCTTTTGTGCCCTGATAAATATTTATCCTTGTCTTTTGTGATGAAGTCTATTGTCTACAGTTTCACCAAGGCAGAAGGTGGGGAGGGACACCTCCAAAGAGTTCGAAAGACTGCGGCTGTGGAATGGGTGTTTCTATACAAAAAACATTTAATTAAGATCATTTCTGATTTTGAATCTCCCTCTGTGCTGATGAAAAGGCGAGCTATAAGGAAGAAGGGCTCCCGCTGGCTGTAAACAGGGTAGAACAAATACGCTGCTGCTCCAAAACAAGGAAACATGGGCCCCCCTGCTGGCTAGCAATGGGAGGAAGTTATCTCCCACAGGCTTCAGAGATAAGTCCAAGAAAGGGATATACATATGAGAAACATAGGCACTTGGAGAAGGAAGAGGAAATGGAGCTAAACTATTCATCATGGTTTAGTTCCACTGGTGTCTCATGATGCTGTCAGATTTCTCAGCACAAAATGGCTGGGACTTTATATTTCAGAAATCATGGCTGTAATATTTCTAAAGGGGCAGGGAAGTTATCCCCTAATACTCTACTGTATTAGCAGCAGAATGATGTATCAATAGGCTGTTTTGCGCATCAAATGATGAATATTGTCTCATTACTACTTCACGTTGATGAAACACTCTTTTTTTCATTGAATCTCCAGCAATAAAACGTCGTAATAAAGCACTTTATAAAATAGAGATCTTTAATAAAGAAAATAGAATGGAATCCATGTGTTCCCCCAAATGTTAAACATTTGAAAGGAAAAGGTTGGCAGCCCAGTTTGTAGTTTTGAACCACGCTGGTTTCATGGAAATTAGAGTGGTGACATTAGGGAAAACTTGATTCATCCCTCCTTTGACAGCTTCTTTGTAAAGTTATAGAAAGTGAACTTGAAAAACCTGATACATTATGAACCTATCCCACAATATTTGGTTCCGTAAGGCTTTTATATATAATCTCCAAATTTCGAACTCCATGCTCATAGCCTTTACCAAATATATATATATATATATATATATATATAAAATTATAAATTGTGTTTGACTCATTAGGTCTTCTGACTCATCTCTATTAAAATTTATTAAAAAATAAAATTAAAAATAAATAAATACCAATATTCCAGTTTAGTATAATTACATTAAATGACCCTCCATCAGCTGAAATTTGCATATTGAAAAAACTTCCTTCCTGTTTCTTAAGAAACTGTCCATTAGCACAGGGGTCCCCAACCCCCAGGCCGGGGACCGGTAGCAGTCTGCGGCCTGTTAGGAACCGGGCCGCACAGCAGGAGGTGAGCGGCTGGCTGCTGAGCGAAACTTCATCTGCCACTCCCCATTGCTCGCATTACCACCTGAACCATCCCCACCCTCCCCCGTCCATGGAAAAATTGTCTTCCACGAAACTGGTCCCTGGTGCCAAAAAGGTTGGGGACCACTGCATTAGCAGGTTGTTCTTGTTTCTTCATGTTGTTGGTTGAAACATTGGGATTTCAAGCAAAATTAAATCTTACTAAGGAACAATAACATTATATGCTGTGATATTACAGTGACACCCTGGTGACAATGGTTTGTTTTGTTTTATTACTTAGTAGAATATAATTTTCTAGTGAAACTCTAAAGATGGGCAGAAGAGTGGAGTAACATTTATGTTAAAAAATATCAAAAGGAAAATATGAAAAACAAAGAGATAGTAGTAGTTATAAATCTACACTTTTAAACCTAAAATGTATGCTTATCATAAATTGGCTGTTTATTTGATTATAAAATGAGTAGCAGTTATGCAAAAAGACCATAGAATGTAAAGTAGAAAAACACTGTACGGGATTCCTATCAATGAACTATATGGAGAAGCAATTATTCTGTAGAGATAAAATAAACCCCGTCTCCTTCTCACTAACTGTGGGTGTAGAGTGACATAGTCCAGGCCTTCTGATTCTCAGGTTCTCTGAGAAGGAGCAACAATAATATTCTACCTGCTTTGCAATACAGGCTTATATTGAGAAGAAAAGATTTCCTGTCATTCAGGATCATAAATAAATTATCTCATCCAGTAGAAAACGATTGTGATACTCACTAGAACTTGGTTACAAATGCTCTAATTTTCCTCCTTCATGGGCACTTAGTAGGAATATACTTTCTCATCCCTTTGAATTAGCTATGCCTGTATGACTTGTGTCAGCCAATGAAATGTGAGCAGATGGGAAGCTTCAGAGTTAGCAGGCCATTCACCGGAGTCCCTTTCTCTGCTCTATCAGTCAACGTGGTCCCTCCATCAGCCTGGACTTGAACTAACTTTAACATGAACATGACTCTTTGTTCTATAGTATAAGTAAAAAGTAAACCCTTGTTGAGATAAATCAATAAAATATGGGATAGCTTATTACTGCAGCATAACTTAGAATATTCTGACTCACAAAATATATAAATTCCCAAAGGTCAAAATCATAAAAGTCATACCCAAATGACTAAAAGTAAATAACTTTGTCTTTTTGACACAAACTGTGATGGCATCTTCAAATCAATTACAGTCCATTTTTAATTCCTACATTTCTAATCACCAATATCAGCTCTTTAGTTTTTTCTGTTATCCACTCATTTTCATAACAGGAAATTAAATTAAATGGTAAATTAATCACACAAATACTGTCACACAGACAAAAATGGTGACACTACCAAAACTGTTGCCTTGAAGCAAAACCACAGTAAAATTGTATGAAATTTTCATGTATAAACTGATGTTTAAAGGAGTGAATTTGACATAAAAATGAAAATCTGGGGATGTCAACATTAAAGTCTATGTTCAAAAGACAGAGATGTTGGTCATTGATCATATACCATTAATATGAAAGTGTTTTATAAACTGTGACATATCATATAAAATTGAAATTTCCCAACAAATAGATCTTTTAACCCTTAACACAATAAAAGCTGTGCCTTAAATTCCATACATTAAACTGATCAATCTGTCAATTTTTGTCAGTCTTTGTTCAAAATGGACCATAACTTACCATGAAGATGGGGTTTCATGATGTGTCTTAGTTAGGATGTATGCCTAAAGGACCGTGGCATAGCTACATTCTGCGTAAGTCTATTTGGAGAGTACAGTTGACCCTTGAACAACACGGGTTTGAACTGCATGGGTCCACTTATACATGGTTTTTCATACTGAAAAAATTCTACAGCACTATATCATCCTGAGGCTGGTTGAATCCTTGGATGCAGAACCACAGATATGAAGGGTAGAATATGGGACCTGAGCATCCTTAGATTTTGGTATCCCTGGTGGGTCCTGGAACCCATCCTCTGTAAAAAATGTACTTCCTTTATTGGAGTTCCTCTGGCATAATCTGTACACCTCTAGTCCTTTCAATGTGTGAAGCTTCATTACTTGTAAATGAATGAATGAATGAATACAAAGAAGAAATGTATTCAATTCACCAATGATAACAGCCATTTTTGAGAATTTACCATATACAAAGTAGCTGATGAGTGCTACGGCAGAGGTTCTCAATGCTGGAGTGACATTAAAATCATATGGGAAGATTTAATAAATACCAGATCCTGAGCCCCGCCTAAAACCAATTAAATCAGGATCTTTGCAACTAGACCTGAGTATTCTTCCTCCCCCACCAATAGGGGGATTTGTGGTCATATATTAAGATTATGTTTTACTTTTTAAAAAACCATACATATTTAAAGTATACAATTAGATAAGTTTTGACATAGGTAGATGCACATAAAATATCACCACAATCAACTTTTATTATCTTTCCGTGAATATTTAAAAAGTATTTTCGGTTGTCTCTGAAGAGCAGCCAAAGTTGAACAACATGGTACCAGATAGAGAGAAAGACAGATAAGAATGATACCTCTCTAGTAGCATAATATCATTCTTAGGGGACTAACAAATAGGTAATTCTAAACACAAGGGAGACTAAAATAAGTCTAAATACAGAAACAAGCATTGTATTGTGAGAAAACCATAGGAATGAGAAAAATATCTTCACATTAGAAAGAGCCACAATCAACTATAATCTGATGAATGACATATTTCTATTATGGCTAAAATCATTTATGTTTTATAACATCTTATATGACAAAATCATCATCTAAATCATCTGAAATAACTTTGAAATAAAACTTTAAAATTTGTCTTTCAAAAACTCAATAAAAATAGCTTACTCTACTCTGAATCACATAAAAATAACAGTATTTCAAAATAATATTTAATATTTAAAATACGTTGCAATGAAAATAAACCAATGTTAATATTTGCTGTTATTATAACTACTCATTTACAAACAAGTACTTGTTAGATGCTATTTCAGAATTTTATTTAAAAATTCAAAAAAGCCTACATCAAACAAAATTTCATTTTATTTTTAATATTGAGATATTTATTTTAACTCTTCTGTACTCAGTCTGACTTGACCCAGTTCACTTTTTATAATTAATCTGAAGTTATTGTGAAAGACTTTGTCATGGTTATCTGTATATATTTATCATTATTGTTATGGTTCATATATCACTGATTAGCTCCATGAACTTGATACTTCACTGAACTTTTCTGGTACTATATATTGATATAATATGGCATTAGGTTACATGCTCTCAAGAAAACTATCAGATATATAAAACAATGAATTGATTTTATTTTATATTTTTTAAACAACTTCATTGGAGTATAATTGCTTTACAATGGTGTGTTAGTTTCTTCTTTATAACAAAGTGAATCAGTTATACATATACATATGTTCCCATATCTCTTCCCTCTTGGGTTTCCCTCCCTCCCACCCTCTCTGCCCCACCCCACTAGGTGGTCACAGAGCACTGAGCTGATCTCCCTACGCATTGCGGCTGCTTCCCACTAGCTATCTATTTTACGTTTGGTAGTGTATATATGTCCATGCCACTCTCTTACTTTGTCACAGCTTACCCTTCCCCCTCCCCATATCCTCAAGTCCATTCTCTAGTAGGTCTGTGTCTTTATTCCTGTCTTGACCCTAGGTTCTTCATGACCATGTTTTTTCTTAGATTCCATATATATGTGTTAGCATACAGTATTTATTTTTCTCTTTCTGACTTACTTCACTCTGTGTGACAGACTCTAGGTCCATGCACCTCACTACAAATAACTCAATTTCGTTTCTTTTTACGGCTGAGTAATATTCCATTGTATATATGTGCCACATCTTCTTTATCCATTCAT
>NC_041214.2:133914482-133918009 GCF_002837175.3 Physeter macrocephalus | reverse complement strand
TTACATTCCCACCAACAGTGTAGGAGGGTTCCCTTTTCTCCACACCCTCTCCAGCATTTGTTGTTTGTAGATTTTCTGGTGATGCCCATTCTAACTGGTGTGAGGTGATACCTCATTGTAGTTTTGATTTGCATTTCTCTAATAATTAGTGATGTTGAGCAGCTTTTCATGTGCTTC
The DNA here is from genome assembly GCF_002837175.3 of Physeter macrocephalus. Lineage (NCBI taxonomy): Eukaryota > Metazoa > Chordata > Mammalia > Artiodactyla > Physeteridae > Physeter > Physeter macrocephalus. The sequence continues at coordinate 133,917,832 of NC_041214.2, read as the reverse complement.
TTGGCCATCTGTATGTCCTCTTTGGAGAAATGTCTAGTTAGATCTGCCCATTTTTTGATTGGGTTGTTTGTTTAATATTGAGCTGCATGAGCTGTTTATATATTTTGGATATTAATCCTTTGTTGATTTGTTTGCAAATATTTTCTCCCATTCTGAGGATTGTCGTTTCATCTTGTTTATAGTTTCCTTTCTTGTGCAAAAGCTTTTAAGTTTCATTAGGTCCCATTTGTTTATTTTTGTTTTTATTTCCATTACTCTGGGTGGTGGGTGAAAAAAGATCTTGCTGTGATTTATGTCAAAGAGTGTTCTTCCTGTGTTTTCCTCTAAGAGTGTTATGGTGTCCGGTCTTACATTTAGGTCTTTAACCCATTTTGAGTTTATTTTTGTGTATGGTGTTAGGGATTGTTCTACTTTCATTCTTTTACATGTACCTGTCCAGTTTTCCCAGCACCACTTACTGAAGAGACTGTCTTTTCTCCATTGTATATCCTTGACTTCTTTGTCATAGATTAGTTGACCATGGGTGCATCTCTGGGCTTTCTATCCTGTTCCATTGATCTGTATTTCTGTTTTTGTGCCAGTACCATATTGTCTTGATTACTGTAGATTGTAGTATAGTCTGAAGTCAGGAAATCTGATTCCTCCAGCTCTGTATTTTCCCCTCAAGATTGCTTTGGCTATTCACGGTCTTCTGTGTCTCCATACAGATTTTAAGATTTTTTTGTTCTAGTTCTGTAAAAAATGCCATTGGTAGTTTGATAGGGATTGCATTGAATCTGTAGATTGCTTTGGGTAGTAGAGTCATTTTCACAATGTTGATTCTTCCTAACCAAGAACATGGTATATCTCTCCATCTATTTGTATCACCTTTAATTTCTTTCATCAGTGTCTTTTAATTTTCTGCATACAGGTCTTTTGTCTCCTTAGGTAGGTTAATTCCTAGATATTGTATGCTTTCTGTTGCAATGCTTAATGGGAGTGTTATCTTAACTTCACTTTCAGATTTTTCATCATTAGTGTATAGGAATGCTAGAGATTACTGAATAATTTTGTAACCTGCTACTTTACCACATTCATTGATTAGCTCTAGTAGTTTTCTGGTAGCATCTTTAGGATTCTCTATTTATAGTAACATGTCATCTGCAAACAGTGACAGCTTTACTTCTTTTCCAATTTGGATTCCTTTTATTTCTTTTTCTTCTCTGATTGCTCTGGCTAAAACTTCTAAAACTATGTTGAATACTAGTGGTAAGAGTGGGCAACCTTGTCTTCTTCCTGATATTAGTGGAAATGGTTTCAGTTTTTCACCATTGAGGAGGATGTTGGCTGTGGGTTTGTCATATATGGCCTTTATTATGTTGAGGAAAGTTCCCTCTATGCCTACTTTCTGGAGGGTTTTTACCACAAATGGGTGTTGAATTTTGTCAAAAGCTTTCTCTGCATCTATTGAGATGATATTATTCTCCTTTAATTTGTTAATATGGTGTATCACATTGATTGATTTGCATATACTGAAAAATCCTTGCATTCCTGGCATAAACCCCACTTGATCATGGTGTATGATCCTTTTAATGTGCTGTTGGATTCTGTTTGCTAGTATTTCCTTGAGGATTTTTGGATCTATGTTCATCAGTGATATTGGCCTGTAGTTTTCTTTTTTTGTGACATCTTTGCCTGGTTTTGGTATCAGGGTGATGGTGGCCTCATAGAATGAGTTTGGGAGTTTTCCTCCCTCTGCTATATTTTGGAAGGGTTCGAGAAGGATCGGTGTTAGCTCTTCTCTAAATGTTTGACAGAATTCACCTGTGAAGCCATCTGGTCCTGGGCTTTTGTTTGTTGGAAGATTTTTAATCACAGTTTCAATCTGAGTGCCTGTGATTGGTCTGTTCATATTTTCTATTTCTTCCTGGTTCAGTCTTGGAAGGTTGTGCATTTCTAAGAATTTGTCCGTTTCTTCCAGGTTGTCCATTTTATTGGCATAGAGTTGCTTGTAGTAATCTCTCATGATCCTTTGTATTTCTGCAGGGTCAGTTGTTACTTCTTTTTCATTTCTAATTCTATTGATTTGAGTCTTCTCCCTTTTTTTCTTGATGAGTCTGTCTAATGGTTTATCAATTTTGTGTCTCTTCTCAAAGAACCATCTTTTAGTTTTTTTTTTTTTGTTTTGTTTTTCGTTACGCGGGCCTCTCACTGTTGTGGCCTCTCCTGTCACGGAGCACAGGCTCCAGATGCGCAGGCTCAGCAGCCATGGCTCACGGGCCCAGCCGCTCCGCGGCATGTGGGATCTTCCTGGACTGGGGCACGAACCCGTGTCCCCTGCATTGGCAGGCGGACTCTCAACCACTGCGTCACCAGGGAAGCCCCAGCTTTTAGTTTTACTGATATTTTTCTATTGTTTCCTTCATTTCTTTTTAATTTATTTGTGATCTGATCTTTACGATTTCTTTCCTTCTGCAACCTTTGGGATTTTTTTGTTCTTCTTTCTCTAATTGCTTTAGGTGTAAGGTTAGGTTGTTTATTTGAGATGTTTCTTGTTTCTTAAGGTAGGACTGTATTGCTATAAACTTCCCTCTTAGAACTGCTTTTGCTGCATCCCATAGATTTTGGGGCATCATGTTTTCATTTTCATTTGTTTGTAGGTATTTTTTGATTTCCTCTTTGATTTCTTCAGTGAGCTCTTGGTTATTAAGTAGTGTATTGTTTAGTCTCCATGTGTTTGTATTTTTTACAGTTTTTTTCCTGTGATTGATATTTAGTCTTATGGCATTGTGGTCAGAAAAGATACTAGATACGATTTCAGTTTTCTTAAATTTACCAAGGTTTGATTTGTGACCCAAGATATGATCTATCCTGGAGAATGTTCCACGTGCACTTGAGAAGAAGCTGTATTCTGTTGTTTTTGGATGGAATGTCCTATAAATATGAATTAAGTCCATTTTGTTTAATGTATCATTTAAATCTTGTATTTCCTTATTTATTTTCATTTGGGATGATCTGTCCATTGTTGAAAGTGGGGTGATAAAGTCCCCTACTATGATTGTGTTACTGTCGATTTCCCCTTTTATGGCTGTTAATGTTTGCCTTATGTATTGAGGTGTTCCCATGTTGGGTGCATAAATATTTACAATTGTTATATCTTCTTCTTGGATCGATCCCTTGATCATTATGTAGTGTGCTTCTTTGTCTCTTGAAATAGTCTTTATTTTAAAGTCTATTTTGTGTGATATGAGAATTGCTACTCCAGCTTTCTTCTGATTTCCATTTGCATGGAATATCTTTTTCCATCCCCTCACTTTCAGTCTGTATGTGTCCCTAGGTCTGAAGTGGGTCTCCTGTAGACAGCATATATA
>NC_041214.2:133837079-133913664 GCF_002837175.3 Physeter macrocephalus | reverse complement strand
CTTGCTGCTTTTAAAATTTTTTCTTTGTATTTAATTTTTGATTGTTTGATTAATATGTGTCTTGGCATGTTTCTCCTTGGATTTATCCTGTGTGGGACACTCTGTGCTTCCTGGACTTGATTAACTATTTCTTTTCCCATATTAGGGAAGTTTTCAACTATAATCTCTTCAAATATTTTCTCAGTCCCTTTCTTTTTCTCTTCTTCTTCTGGGACCCCTATAGTTCGAATGTTGATGCATTTAATGTTGTCCCAGAGGTCTCTGAGACTGTCCTCAGTTCTTTTCATTCTTTTTTTAAATTCTCCTCTGCAGTAGTTATTTCCACTATTTTATCTTCCAGGTCACTTATCATTTCTTCTGCCTCAGTTATTCTGCTATTGATTCCTTCTAGTGAATTTTTAATTTCATTTATTGTGTTGTTCATCATTGTTTGTTTGCTCTTTAGTTCTTCTAGGTCCTTGTTAAACGTTTCTTTTATTTTCTCTCTTCTGTTTCCAAGATTTTGGATCATCTTTACTATCATTATTCTGAATTCTTTTTCAAGTAGCCTGTCTATTTCCTCTTCATTTGTTAGGTCTGGTGCGTTTTTGCCTTGCTCCTTCATCTGCTGTGTGTTTTTCTGTCTTCTTATTCTGCTTAACTTACTGTGTTTGGGGTCTCCTTTCGCAGGCTGCAGTTTCGAAGTTCCCGTTGTTTTTGGTATCTGTCCCCAGTGCCTCCAGTTGATATTATGTGGAGCTGGGAGGTTTCTTGTGGACCAGTGTCCTGACCTTGGCTGTCCCACCTCAGAGGCCCAGCCCTGACACCTGGCTGGAGCACCAAAGCCTTTCATCCACATGGCTCAGAATAAAATGGAGAAAAAGAAAGAAAGAAAGAAAGAAAAATAACAAAATATATACATCTTTGCCCCCAAAGTCCACCTCCTCAATTTTGGATGATTCGTTGTCTATTCAGGTATTCCACAGATACAGAGTACATCAAGTTGATTGTGGAGATTTAATCCACTGCTCCTGAGGCTGCTGGGAGAGATTTCCCTTTCTCTTCTTTGTTTGCACGGTTCCTGGGGTTCAGCTTTGGATTTGGACCCACCTCTGTGTGTAGGTCGCCTGAGGGAGTCTGTTCTTCGTTCAGACAGGACAGGGTTAAAGGAGCCACTGATTTGGGGGCTCTGGCTCACTGAGGCCGGGGGGAGGGAGGGGCACGGATGCGGGGCGAGCCTGCGGCGGCAGAGGCCACCGTGATATTGCAGCAGCCTGAGGCGCGCCGTGCGTTCTCCCGGGGAAGTTGTCCCTGGATCACAGGACCCTGGCAGTGGCGGGCTGCACAGGCTCCCGGGAGGGGAGGTGTGGAGAGTGACCTGTGCTCGCACACAGGCTTCTTGGTGGCGGCAGCCGCAGCCTTAGCGTCCCATGCCCGTCTCTCGTGCCCGCGCTGATAGCTGCGGCTTGTGCCCGTCTCTGGAGCTCCTTTAGGTGGTGCTCTGAATCCCCTCTCCTGGCGCACCCCGAAATAATGGTCTCTTGCCTCTTCGGCAGCTCCAGACTTTTTCCCGGACTCCCTCCCGGCTAGCTGTGGTGCACTAGCCTCCTTCAGGCTGTGTTCACGCAGCCAACCCCAGTCCTCTCCCTGGGATCTGACCTCTGAAGCCCGAGCCTCAGCTCCCAGCCCCCGCCCGCCCCGGCGGGTGAGCAGACAAGCCTCTCGGGCTGGTGAGTGCTGGTCAGCACCCATCCTCTGGGCGGGAATCTCTCCGCTTTACCCTCCGCACCCTGTTACTGCGCTCTCCTCCGCGGCTCCGAAGCTTCCCCCTCCGCCACCCACAGTCTCCGCCCAAGAAGGGGCTTCTAGTGTGTGGGAACTTTTCCTCCTTCACAGCTCCCTCCCACTGGTGCAGGTCCCGTCCCTATTCTTTGTCTATCTTTTTTCTTTTGCCCTACCCAGGTACGTGGGGGGTTTCTTGCCTTTTGGGAGGTCTCAGGTCTTCTGCCAGTGTTCAGTAAGTGTTCTGTAGGAGTGGTTCCACATGTAGATGTATTTCTGATGTATTTGTGGGGAGGAAGGTGATTTCCGCGTCTTACTCTTCCGCCATCTTGAAGCTCCTCCAAAAGTATGATTTTATATACAGAAGCCCACCCTTCCCCAGTCGGAACTCACTCTAAATTTGAAAAGCTAGAACCATTTTAAGCTATTAGCTGTCACATCATATTTGTCAACCTTGAACACTAGAGCCCTTTTTTAGAAGAAAAAAGTGTTTGCAGACCTTTAGTTCAGATCTCAATTTTTTTATCAAAGTTTAAATATAAAACTAAATATAAATTCCTAGGGCTTATCAGGCTCATGAAACTGTAAAGTCAAGAGAAATGTGTAAAATAAAAACAAAGCTACAAAGAAAAATTCATTTTCTCCCCTGCTGACAGAAGTAGAAAGCTGAAGATTTTCTTACTTCCCAAGATACAGGAAAAGAATGTCTTGATAGTAACTAAGTCAGTTGAGAATAATGTTTTCTTCAACAGTGGTTGATAAATCAGTGCAACCATAGTACAATCAATTTAGTTTCCTTCATTATTGAAATAGTCAAAACAATCTAGCAAGTGTTCAAAGACTGGGTCATTGACAATGTGTGTGAAATATTCTACATATGACACTATTAAGAGTTAACAAACCTTGACACTTGGAAAGAAGTGACTAAGACCAAGCAGTTAAAATTTATCAAGGATACTTACAGAGACTTAACATTTGGTTCAAAATTTTTAACTAAACAAAAACATCATAAGAAAAATCTAGCTTGGCTGCTTTTCATATGATGAAGACAAGCAGAACAAAAACAACTACTTGATTCAAGTTGTGTGAAATAACTGCTAAATTCATTCAGTCTTGATGTCAATCTCTCCATCTCAAATTTTCCATGATATCCTCATGACTTTCCTATTTCTAGCCAGCTCAGCCTTACTCTTTGAGTTTAAGAATCAAATATCCAATTACATTCTTCAAAACAAAGGACACTGACAATTACATAATCATAAATACTTCAATATGAATATCAGGAAAAATCATAATAATATAGACTTGGAGGTGAATTATTTGGTGGTCTATGGAATCAACTATTTTGAGTCAAATCAGGATAGTCTACTTGCATCATATAATAGTTACAATTCATCATGTCTCTTAAACTCTTACTCAGGATTCAAACTATGGTTTACTTTAGTTTCCACAGATTTGGAAGTAGTCAATCTCAGAGTATTAAACAGCTGTAGCTATAATACTGAATAAATCTCTGATACTTCAAGCCTCAATTTAACATACAGAAAACACAGCCCAGACTAGATCATTTCTTAATCACATATATGGTTCCCATTCCTATGGTATTCCCCTAATATGAAACTTCAAAGGCTCCCATAAGTTACCAAATTAAACAATATGTCTTCAGTCTGACCCACCCAGGAGATCACAAGCTCCTGCTTATTATAAACCTGAGTCTTCTCAAAATAATGATCAGCAAACACCATTTAAATACCCTCTACGTGTCAGAAAATGGTCTAAATATGAAGAAACCACAATACATAGTAATCAAATGTGATTAAATTCATTGGAGTGGGGAGAGGGGATGGCAAATAAATTGAGAAGAAATGAACTTGGTACCAAGTTGTCAAGAAAAGCAAATGGCAAGCTGAGGAGTTTGGGCTTTTTCCTCTAAGCAATGCAAAGTCATAAAAATTTTTGAATGGGTGACTATCTCATTAATTCCATACAAATTTCAGGAAGAACCTTGATAGCACTGTGGTTGGTGGACAAGAGAAGGAGGAATACAGAAATAGTTAGGAGGTTGTAAAAAAATCAAGGAGCAGATTTTGTGGTTCTAAAACTAAGGTAATAGAAACAAAGATAAAGAGAAGTTTGGGACAAATGTAAAGATGTGATCAATAGGATTTTGATGAAAGTCAGTTAGGGATAGGACAAAGACTTTAGCATAAAATAATAATTCAATAAAGATTATATATTAAGAGCCTAGTAGGTTATAATCAACAAGGACATGAACGGTAGGAGGTGCAGTTTAGAGAGAAAGACAGAGCTTATTAAAGTTTTGGGTATCTTTGGGTTATCAAATTAAAAATATACTATGCCAATTGGAGATACTGAACCTTGGCGAGTTCAAGCAGAAGATTAAGATCTCTTGAGTACAGGGGTTAAACATTCTAGCTGTTCTGGAAGACAGCATTTTCTACTTCTTAGCATAGTTCCTAATGCATAGCTGATTTTCACTAAATGTTTGATGGATGGCTGGATAAACACTGAATATCAAATTCTGGCAGAAATTTATCTTGGCTTTTACAAACTATAGTAAAAATGTTAAAAAGAAAAGGGAAGGGCAATAAGAGAACTCACCAGACAAAGCCATTATACTGGACATTTAACAAGTTATTGTCATAGAGGGTCAAAAAGTACTGAGAAGAAAATCTGATAGAGTAAATTTTCTTGATGAAGGAAAAGTAGAATATAGAGGGAACAGCCTTGGGAAAGAACAAGGATATTAAACATTTCCTTTTTCGACAAGAGAGTATTTCTAAAAGTCAGATTCCTAAAAGATCCTAACGCTGGACCTAAATAGATCTTTAATTCTTATCTCTGGCCCTAGTGTTACCCCCATTGTAGTTAATCTTTCCCATTCCCGAAAGACTCACTTTCCTAAATAAGTGTGACTCATATAATTCACCAGCTTATGTTTGGCAGCTTTGTGCCTAGAGTGTAAATCCAATGAATCACTTGGGCTTTCTAAGAATTTGCACAAAGTAGCCCCATCTCTGTCCAGTAGAATTTGCACAAAGTAGCCCCATCTCTGTCCAGCAGAATTTGCACAAAGTAGCCCCATCTCTGTCCAGAATATTGAAATTTGAGCAATAGGATTACTTGTGTTAAATTGACAGAACTCTATTTGACTTAGTATATGACATGGATTACATATTGTTTTAAAACATTCTCCAAACATTTTAAAAAGTTGATTATATTAAAACCTTATTATAAACAATCCAGGATACACTTAGAAAAATTTTGATAGAAATAAAGCTCAGAATTTAAAAAATGGAATGAGAAATAGATTAGGTATTCAGCAGAATTAACAAATTAGAATAGAGAAAATATATCCACAGAGAATATTGTAAAGATTCTAATGTAAATGTAACTTCCTTAACAGCACCAAAAAGAAGGAAAGCAATAAAAAAATACTATAGACCATCCTCACTTTTGAGCATTCTTTCAAATTCCCTCTTAAATTAAAAAAATATTGAACTAAAGTATGTAAGAAAAGAATAAGCTTCCAGCTATTCAAGGATAACATAAAATTAGCAAATCATCTGATGAAGAAACGAAAACCAAATCATCCTCTCAACAGATTCAAAAAATATTTGTATATCTCAAAATTTATAGAGCATCAACAGAAATTTCTGATGATCTAATTTAATTCATTAAGAATAAGATAACTTCTTAACATGAAAAGGAGTAAAACTTAGTCAACATCATACTTTAATACCATCATGAGAGTCATTCCCAATAAAACTAGGAAGAAGTTATTCACCATTATTTAACATTGATCTAAAAGCTGTAGTCAAGACAATAAGTGGTGAACTTGAAATTTAAAAGGTGTGGGACATTAAAAAGGAAAAGATAAACTGTCTAAATCATTTCTATTTTCAGATAATATGATTTTCAGCCTGAAACCACAAAGAACCAACTGAAAAATAGTCACAACCAATAAAGAGCTAAATGAAGTATCAGGATACAGAAAAAAAAATGTACAAATTTATATTATCTACCTGACTTTGCAGAAAAAAACAATTAAAATATTATGGATAATTTTGCAACATCTGGGCACTGTTCTAAGCACTTTATCTGTATTAACTTATTTAATCCTCAAGACAAACTTATCAACTAGGTATGGATTATTAGCTCCATTTCTCCTATGAGGAAAGGAAGGCCCAGAGAGAGTAAGAATTCCAAAGTCATGCAGAGAAAGCACAAGTGATTCAAACCCAGGTCGCAGAGTCATTTGGGGGCAAAAGGGGTTAACCTAAATTTTACATTGTTATCCTTCTCACTTTTCAAATTCCTGCAAAAAGATGTGTGTTCACATACTGAAAACATTCATGGTTTATACGAAGGGTTAACTGGTTATACTTAGGCGATATGAATATGGTTGTTTTGTTCTTATTTAAATTTATCTTCACTTAATATCTGTCCATTGTAAATATAATATGGGTAATTAGAAAATATAATAAATGCAATTTTAAAGCACTTTCTTGTGTCATGAGGTCAGAGGTAAAATTATCTGTATTTTGGACATCTCCCTTATATTCAATAGTGTGAAAGGACTAAGAGCCCATCTGGCTAACACCATGATGACCACAAACTTTAGAAGCAAGTTTCAAGGATGACAGTCCTTAGTTCCTGCCAAGTGCTTATAAACAAGAAGAATAATGACCTCATTTCTCCCATCTCAGAATTTGAGGAAATAAACTCTTAATAAAGATGATTCCAGAGTAAGTTTAGACCAGTTTACTCAGATGTCAAAATGTATGAGGTACAGAATTTATGCATCTATTTAGGCCCATAAATTATATTTTATAATTTTAATATAAGCACATAAACATAATTATCTGGAAAGAGAATTTTACATGTATATTTCTATATACAATCCTACCTATCTATATTTGCTTGTAGCAGATCTATTAATTTCCAGACACTACTTTATTCCAGATTTTAGAGGAGAGTTATAAATAGTCCCCAAGTTTACATGCCATATATTTGCATTCCAGTATGATAATTTTTTTTTTTTTTTGTGGAACGCAGGCCTCTCACTGTTGTGGCCTCTCCCATTGCGGAGCACAGGCTCCGGACGCACAGGCTCAGCGGCCATGGCTCACGGGCCCAGCCGCTCCGTGGCATGTGGGATCTTCCCGGACCGGGGCACGAACCCATGTCCCCTGCATCGGCAGGCGGATTCTCAACCACTGCGCCACCAGGGAAGCCCCCAGTATGATAATTTAAAAAGAAAAGCAAGTTCTTTCACATTTCTCCTTTAAAAAAAAAAAGACTTAAAATATGAGTGAAGAATAGTATTTCATATTTTTCATTTCAATACTCAGAAAATTATATTAATTACAGATGAAAAATATGGTGATATAATAAATAGTTCTACTTACCATTTGGATAGATGCTTCGAATTTCATTTGGACAATTATCCCAGTAAAATTCCTAAAGATCTGAAAATGAGAGCGAGTGAGGAGGACCAGTAACACATACTCTGTACATCATTTTATAATATATTAATTCCATATGATATTTGAGTATACCTGTTCTAAATTTCCACAAGGATACAGACAGACTTGGGATTTTCATTTAATATGAATATTGTCTAAAGTCAGGAAGTATCATGCCCTTTTATTTATTCACACACCACCTTTCATGCACCTTAGTGCACTGCTCCAGCCTGCCTGGAGAAATAATTCATTCTGACTCTGAGTCTATACTTCGCTTAAAGTTAAGAGACTGCACCACTCTGTTCTTATTTTTCAATGCAAACTTTCTGTGGGGTAAAATTGCATTGTGGTGTTTTAGTGTGATAGGACAAAATCCATATCATGAAATTTTTACATCCATAAGCTAATTGATAAGTTTGGCAATTATATCACCTGCGGAAAAATATTTAAGGTAGGGATTACAAGGTATTCAGATATATACTATAATTGCTAAGTACTTTCATAAAACCAGGAGACCACTCATCAATCAAAAAAAGATATTTATTTTTAAAAGATGAGGAAAGTGTGACCCAATGAAGGAGAAATGGCTTGGCTAAGATCTTAGCTTAGAGGCAGTACTAATGACCAGATGTTAATTCTCAAGGCTTTAGTTATCTTTTTCCATGGTGTTATTTTAAAACATTTATTAAGGGTCTGATATATACCAGGCACTGAATTGGGCACTGTATAATCAACAAGATAGATAAAGGACCTGCCTTCATGAAACTTAATTCTACTTATATTGACTCATTAAAGTACTGAATATACATTTCCATCCATATAAATGATATAGAATGCAAATATAACCAGGATACCAAGATTTTAGAATGCAGTTCTATTATGAGGCAAGCCTGCTTTCCAATGAATATTCTTTTTTTAACCCTTGAAATACATTTGTCCCACAAAATACATAGCTGAACATCTGAATATGTTTGACATTTAGATAGATATTTTGTGCAAAGACAGATCCTTCAAAAATTGAAAAGAATACATTTTTTCCATTGACTATTTTAAAGGGAATCTTTTATTTGCTTACTGATCTGAATCTGTCTCAACTTTCAGACTCAGTGTGAAGCTTAAAAGCATGCTGTAGAGTTAAAAGTTCCACATGTGCAAATGAGTAAATAGATTCCACATGGAAGAACAAAATAAAGACCTTGAGATCCGTTCTGCAAATAATTTCTTAACTACTGTTTCATATTTAGTAATGAGTTCAGTGTTCTGCTTATAGTAGGCATTTGCAAAATAGGATGACATAGTTTAAACATAAAAGATTGAATTTCTGGACTACTAAAGCACCTTTCTTACTCCATTTTCATGCCTCCTACCAATAAGATATAAGTAATTACTTTCCTGTTTAGTTGCATTATCTTGACGACTTTGGAAATATAAACAAAGAGCCCAAAATACCGTACTAAACATGAGCCTAAGTTCTACCTAAAATTACAGTTCTGCCTAAAATTAACACAATTAACACAGATATATACAGAATGTTTACTAAATATAAAATGATTATTGGTTGGTTCCCTTGAGATAGACAGCCCAGTCTGTGAATGTGGCTACTGTCTCAGGTCCCTTAAGAATGCTTCTGTTTTAGCAGTTAACTTTCAGATTCCCCATAGACTCCCTTAATATGACATTCAATATACTGAAGTAGTGAATCACTTTGCCAAAAAAAAAAAAAAAAAAAAATCAAATTGTAGAATAGACACATCAGAGAAAGCCTGAGGAGAATTGTTCCCTTCATTTTAAAGAAGAGGTGACAAGAGCATGGCCCATGATCACATACTTGATTACTGATAGAACCCTAGTTGGTTAATACCCCTTAATTACTAGTTCCAGGTCTTCCACAACTTCACAGCTAAGCTGAGAAGAGTTTCTTTTATTCTCATTAACCTTAGCATCTAAGGGGCGTTTTATGGCAGATATCACAAAAATAAAATGCTAATATATAAAATACTATAATATTACAGATTATTATTGATTACATATGTAAGATATATCTATTTACAGAATTGTCTGAACTTGAAATCTGTGTCTTCTGCTTCTAGTGACCAACTCCATCCAACATTTAAAAATACTATCTTAATTTCAAACTCTTAATTTGGGATTAATATATACACACTACTGCATATAAAATAGATAATCAACAAGGACCTACTGTATAGCTCAGGGAACTCAATATTCTGTAATAACCCATATGGGAAAAGAATATGAAAAAGAATATATATATGTATAACTGAATCACTTTGCTGTGATTCACCTGAAACTAACACAACATTGTAAATCAACTATACTCCAATATAAAATTTAAAAATGTTAAATACTAATAATAACAAATAATAATAAAAGTTTTTAAAATAAAGATACTATCTTTCCAGAATTATGACATTTAGGAAACATAATCAATTGCACCCTATACTCTAATATAAAATTTAAAAATGTTAAATACTAATAATAACAAATAATAATAAAAGTTTTTAAAATAAAGATACTATCTTTCCAGAATTATGACATTTAGGAAACATAATCAATTGCACCACCAAGGTTTGTAACCATTAACTTTGGCCAACTTCCTTCTACCTTCCTTGGAGTAAACTTTTTCCAGTAGATGAGATCTCTACAGGTTTTTCTGAAGTGCCTTCCATGTTTAGAATTAAATTTAGTGCATTCCTAAGAAAAAACTCACAGCTTATTGTCCTATGTTATGCTTTATTCCTTATAACTACCAATTATATAAATCTTGGTTGTGAGACTTGAATTTTTCAAAATATCAAATATCAGAGTGTCCTTCTTTTGTTCTATTTCTTTCTTTACTTAAAAAACTTAATTCTTTTGGGCTTCACTTGTGGCGCAGTGGTTGAGAGTCCGCCTGCCGATGCAGGGGACACGGGTTCGTGCCCCGGTCTGGGAAGATCCCACATGCCACGGAGCGGCTGGGCCCGTGAGCCATGGCCGCTGAGCCTGCGCGTACGGGAGAGGCCACAACACTGAGAGGCCCGTGTACTAAAAAAAATAAAAATAAAAAAAATAAATCAACCTTAATTCTTATTTATATCCTTGAAACAAATGGTGCATGCACTGATATTATCTGTCGTCTGATTAGAAAAAAATGTCAAAGATTATCTTTTCTAAGTATTATCTTACTTATGATTGGGAATTGGAGAGTCCAATAAAGCACGTGATAGAAACAATGTTTCACTCCCATTCATTCAAACAAGGCATTAACTAGGGGCCAAGACTTTATGACAGAAACAAGCCACATTGATGCTAACTCTATTTGCCACAAGTTTATCAGTTACTATATGTTTGAAATAAGATGACCAATTGCTTTTAATAATGTCTGCTAGATAGTTAAAGGAAAGAAAAGGGGCCACTAAAAGAGAAAGGGGAAGGAAAATCCTAATAATTATGATAGCAGTCATCATGTACCCATGCCCACTAAGAATTATAGAGAGTTTAAGCCAGAGAATAACATGACTTGGTTAACCTTTCAATGGCATTATTCTGGCTGCTAAGTGGAGAACAGATGCAGGAGTTGGGGTGGGATGGCTCTAGAGAAGCAGGGAGAAAATTAGAAGACTATCTACAGTGCAAGCATAACATATAGATGCTTTCAACTAGAATGCAGTAGTGGAAATGACAGAAGCAGATGCAGTGGACATGTCTGGAGAATGAACTGTTTAGAGAATAGAGGATGTCTCAGGTTTTTGGCTTGAGTAACGAGGCAGACTGTAGTGCTTTTTTTTAAAACAGGTCTAGGGAGAGACAGACATACTTGTGTGTGGTGGAACAGAAGGAGATTGGGAGGAAAGACTATTATTTTGGCCATTTGACTATGTAGGTTTAAAAATACTTGTTATAGAAGTCATGGTAAACAAGATTTTCTGTCAAATACTATAATTCCTTCTTTATCAATTACTGTTTCCTTGATAGGAAGGACAATAGCCAGCTTCCCATTTCTGCTGCATCGTGTTGAGGTGCTTCTTGAGTAATTCCACATCTATATTCTCAACCTCTTGCTCTACCAGCTCCTTTCCCACAAATCATTAATAATGCTCATATATCTCTTATTTTGGCAAGTAATACATCTCTCTATCCTGTGAGCCCCTCTAGTTAATGTCCTTCCTTCCCTTTCACAGCCAAGCTTCTTAAAAAAGAATATGAACTTGTTCATTTGAACTTTTCCATTTATTTTTAATTCTACTGTGCTACTGAGTGGGTGTTTCCACTTCCACTACATTACTGAAACTGACCTCACAAAGGTCCCTAATAAACTCTTAATTGTGATATCTTATGGATTATTTCGGCAAAAGTTTTCACTGGCTCCTACACTTAAATGTGATGTTTCTTCACATCGCTATTGCTAATTTTATTCTTTATCCTCTCAACATCATGAGTAATATTAACACTCCATTTATTACCTGCTGATGACCAACAAATCTATATCTTTAATCCACTTCTGTATTCTGACCTGTAGACCCACATATTCAACTGGTTACTTGGCATCTCCACTCAGCTGTCCTGTATACACTTCAAACAAAGCATGGCTAAACACTGAGCTCCTTATCTTCACTCCCAAACCTCCCCTCCTATTCCTGTGGTGGGTAGCATCACCATCCACTCATTGACTCATGACTCACCTGAGAATCAACACATGCTACTGCATTTTCCACATCTTCCAGATGTTATCACTGACCCACTCTTGTCAACACTACTTCCTTAACAAATCCTGCATCAACCCTTCTCCACCCCCAATGTGCTCTGGCTTTATTTTATGTCTCAGTGTTACCTGAATGAATCACATTCCTCTTATTGTGCTTCCCCTAATCCTCCACTGCACTGCCTCCAAAGGTTTCTTTCAAAACTGTACAGCCCAGTTGCTCTCCTGCTTACAACCCTTTAAAAGGCCTTCACTACCCAAAGGAAAAAGCCCATGGAATTTAGTGTGGCTTCTGATTATTTCCAAGATCTGACCCCTCCTTTATCTCCTTATCTTCATTCTTATCTCTCACCAAACCCCATCTACATGTTCTAGCAGTAGCATATATCAGACCTGTTGTTTGATGTTTTTTATTTTTCTCTTCTCAGAGTGCATTATATCAGAAATATGGCCCCATCTCTACCCAGGAATAATCTCTCTATCCATCCAGATTCTGCTGGACCTTTCCCACTTAGATGAGTATCCCTTGATAATCCTGGTAGAAGGGATTCTTCTTGGTTATTTTACTCCTGTTTGTACTAAGTTCTCATATAGCAACTCTAATATTTTATGGAATTCATTAATTTCATGCCTCTAACCTCACTCTGCTGGTCTTGTCTTGATAACCCTACTGACATGGTTGGTGTTCAATAAATGACTGATGCTCTTCAGGAATGAATAAAGAAGAATAATGAATTAATTACTGTACAAATGATTTCTCCCAAAACCCTGCAAAAACCCCTAATATTCCAAATAATTGTTAAAACTCTCCATGATTTATTTTCTAATCTCATTTTAAGGTAGAGCTCACTGAAAATAATACACCTATATTATATAAACTGTCTAGCATGAAAAGAACAAAATGTCAACACAGGACAAATCTATTAGGTCAACTATTGACAGACATAAGCCATTTCATGGACTTTGGCTACAGCTAAACTTGAGAAAACAACTCCAAGTTAAACTTTGAACTTCAGAGTTTAGGGAGAAAGAAAGCGACCGAAATAAACTGCATGTTCAGCTTAAATTCAATTGGCACTATTTCTAGATATGGCTTAAAATTCTGTTAGCTGTCTTGTTTCTTATGGTTAGTCAAAGCTAACCATAGGCAAAGCATGTGAATTGCTTCAGGTCTTCAGCACATAATGTTTTTTCAAAACATATGTAATGTTATTCATGTGGTTGAGTCAGAACTACACTTATCCAGTGGTACAGATGGAAATGATTTGTTCTGGAAACTGAGATAGTTTTATTATTTTACCATTTTTACCTACAGAAATAAGTTCACATGCTAGTACGTATGAGTCTCCGACCATAAAATACACCCAGACATATTTGAATCTGAATGCCATCATATTACAACTCTGAAACTTACTTTGTACCTCTACATTAATTACATTTGAGTCTCTATTTTAATTTTTAAAATACATACAGTGTATACACTTACATTAATTGCAAAAGATTCAAACAATACACACATATTTGATATAAGAAAGTTTCCCTTCCTCCTGTTCTTCAGTTTTATTCCTTTCTCTAGAGGTAAGAGTTTAGTGTACATCATTCAAGTTATTATGTTACAAAATTACATATGTGGTTTTTAACATACATATGATTAATTCTATGTATTGATCTATGTCTTGCATTTTCTCTTAATAGTGAGACTTAAAGACATTGTTGGTAGAAGTATAAACTGTCAAGAAAATTGTTGAAGGGTGATTTTAAAATTCAGCTTTTAACTAGCAGTTCCACTTCTGCAAAACAAGGCAAAAACAGTACTTCTTACAGGGTTGTTAGAAATAATGAAGTAATGGAAACAATATAAACATCTAATAATATGGGAATGTTTTAATATATTATGATATATCCATACTATACAAATGTAGTGAACTTATGTACTTATAAGTTATTTATTTATTCTTCTGGAAATATTAATTTAGCTTTATTTCTAAGCAATATTCCTCAAGAATAAGTCTAGTGAAAGAATATCAGTAATTATAAGTTCTTCAGTGTCAGAGAAAAACTCTTAAGATAATAAAAATTTCTGGTAGATTTCAGATTGAAAAAGGATAGGATTTAGTTTTTCTTAGAACTCTCACCCCCTTGGGGTGTAGCTACAAAGATCAGTAGGCTTGGAAAACTAACTTTGAAAAAACTGATTTGATCTTTCTCAGCCTCAGTTTCCCAATCTCCAAATTGGAATAATAACAATGATAATTAAGTATGAAAGCACCCAGTGTAAAGACCTAGTGTAAAGAGCTACTCATAAAACGTGTTTAAAAACTATAATGAAAATTCCTCCTCCAATAATTCTTTGATGAACTCAACTACATTTTGATTATTTCAGTTCTTTAATACCTACCAACTTAATGTATACAATAAGTAAGGACAATTGGTTAATAGAACAATAGGTCTTTCGTTAAGGATGATAATTTATTAAATAACACTGCACTTTAAGTACAGCACTTGTTAAAAAACAGTCTCTTTTTTAGTGACATTGAGTTCATCTTAATTCATTATTCAGCACTCATGTATTTTTAAAAGGTAAAACAATTTACTTCAAAATGAATGTTTAATCTTAAGTGGTTAAGTACAAAACTTACTGAAAAGAATAATAGTTCTTTTCTGATAATAGTTTGCAATATGTTTGCCATTTGTTCATATCTTGCTTTCTATTTTTATATTTATTGTCATACTGTAAAATAAAATACTTGTAAGATATGGGTCTTCCTTTCCTTTTTATCACTTTACCTAACTTATTCCACTTATCCTGCTCATGGAATGTGCTAAATAAATGTGGAATGGTGGAAAACAAATATTGGTGCTATATCTACATTACTGTAACCTCTGACAGGAAATAAAATGGTAAAAGTTATAATGGTTAAGAAAGTTTCACTGACCAAATTTATGCTACCATTCAGTTCTCACACTTGTTTTCAGCCACATCTTAAGCATCTATTTTCCATGGAGGTGCTAGAAGGGCTAGATGGTGAAGAAGAGATAAAAGGGTCCTGATGGTTTGCTAATTGGCAGGTTCATATTTCTGCCTTCTCTTAAATAATACACCTAGTAATATAAATATCTGGGCCCTGTTAATCACCTACATATCTAAGCCAGTCCTTATTTACAAAAATTAAGGGCAAGGAAACGGGCCCATGAGCCAGGTTATTCAAAAGCAATTAATAAAATAAAGGCAGAAATACTAGATGTGAAACATGATAATGAAAGATAAAAAAAGCTTTTCTAAATCTTCAAAAAAGGACATAAAAAAAAGGAGAAAATCTTTTAGAAGTATGATATAAATATTAAAAAATATTCACCTCTCAAAATATTAGAGAAGAGACAGCTAATAATTCACTTAAAGGAGATAAAAAGAAGAGGAAACAATTATTCTGTAATTAAAGATAAATTCACAATCTTATAAATAAAAGATAGTTTCAAATGTAGTATTTTCTCAAAAACATCATTTAATCTATTTCATATTCCCTCCTTTGAGAGATTTTTTGTGAATTATTTCTCAAAATCAGATTCAATCAATATATTCTTAAGATGGCGGTTCATATAAATCACCTCATTTAATTCTCTCAACAGCCCACTAGGGTAGGAATTATTAGCCTCATTTTACTGATGCTCAATCTAGGCTCAGAGAAGTTAACAAACTTGCTTAGAGATAGCATGCCACATCTTCAGAGCTGGAATTTGAATTCCCATGTTTTCACTCTAGATTAACAGTTTTTTTTTTTACCACAGCACGGTTACTTTAAAATCCTTACATAAAAACGCTGAAAGAATGAACATGATTACTTTGCATTCATAGTCTTAGTTGGCTTTTATTAGTTAACAGAAATATTCCATTAGATATTTTAAAGATAGCTTTTATAAAACAGATAATGACTACCACTTAATAAACCCAGCAGTATAAGGTTATTAGATATATCACATTCTTCCCATGTGATAGGAAGGAGCAGGAGACTCTGAAATGAGTGCTGTATTGTCTTTTTGTTGTTGTTGGGTTGTTCTGTTTAAAGAGAAATTCTCTGTAATTAAATAGCAATCAGGCACTTAAAAGACAGGCTGATCTCAGTACTGTATTTAAGTAAAGCAGACAAAGATTGCATTTTCCATTTTGTGGTCTGGACACCTGGTGCACAAGCTCCAGCAAGAGGGTCAGCATAATTGAAACCATCCTTCATGTGCCTGTCACATAAACAAGACTCTGTGTTCTGAAAACTCTATATAACAAAAATAGACAAATTTTTTTTTGCATTACTGTTATGAGTGCCAACGTTTGTCCTTAGTTCAACTGATCGTGTAGCCATTTCCATAACTTTTTAAACACCATTTTTCACTTAATAAAAGTACCTTGCATTAGCAAGGCTTAATTATGTTATGCAAAAGCCACAGGGATAAATTTTAGTTCATCCAGACATTCTTAATCTGTATTAGTGGAAACATGTTACAGGCCTGATGAGAAACTCACATATCATTATCCAATCTCAACAGCTGCTTAGCTCAATCTTGCTACAGTCAAATCTAAGTTATCATCCCATCATTTCTAACCTGCCATGTTCTTCTGCATTTCTACCAATTTAAAGATACATTTTAAGTCATCAGTTCTAAGGCTCTGTACTGTGACTAAATCTGTTTCACTAAACCAAACATGTTCTTCTCCTAAATTAAGATTGCACTATATACATATTTACAATTCAATTTAACTAATTACATGTGTTTGCTAAACATCTACTACATCCTCAGTGTTACTGGAACTAAGGACCTCTGGGTATTACAGAACCTGCTATATATTCATAAGCAACCAAATCCTACCAGGGAGAAAATAATTTCATTTACTGTGTATGTCCAATTTCCATACCTTGATTTGCCCAACTTACTTAAAACTGACAGTAAAATGTCAAAGTTTCAGCTCAGAAATCTACTCATTAAATAAATGTAAGGGATATGGGAGGCATTCGTTTTTAGAGCAATATTAAATTCCTACTGAATGTAATTTAGCCCTTTGTCCAGCTGGATTTCACTTATCCAAAGTTCTGGTAAGCCGGTACTTCCACCATTTCCGTTGGAACTTTCCTCCATAACTGAACAAATTTCACTGCTAGATTGTATTTCCTGCCTTTCAGTTCATCTTCTTCCTGATGCTTATTAAGCTGCAGTTACCTTAGATCTGTAGGACCTAAAATTAATTTTGCTTTGTTTTAGAAATCTAGGGGAATCAACAGTCATTTGTAAATTTCCCATGAATAATAAGCTTCTTCTCAAAAGCTTTTGAATTGTCAACATTATCATACACATTGAATGATGGTAATATTACTGCTTTTGACAAGCAAGGGAAAAATGATAAAATAGTAGCTAAAATGTTTACTCTTTTCTGTACACATCTGGAAACTTAAGGTTTCTCTCTTTGGAAAAAAAGAAAAGTAGAGGTGAATGAAAATCCTACCCTTGTAAAAGAAGCAGAAGATACATCTTACCTCTTAAAGGAGTTATAAAAGGACAGGAAAACAAACCAAACACACTCTCACACATACTCATTCATCCTAATATTTTGACTGATTATCCACCAAATCGTTTAGGACTTTTGAGACACTTGACAAAGTTTATTCTTACTTTAACGTATGCTCATAACCCCTAATTGGGAAATGTTTTATTTAATCATAAATATTTTGGCTGTTCAAATCATGCCTATATGAAATTCACTCTATTTTACATATCAACTCCCTGTAACTACCCAATGTACTTCACCAAAGGATTTACCCAGTTATTACGTACACAAACTTAGCCCCAGAGTTGTTTTCACTCCTAACTTTCCTTTTTTTAAAATTTTTGTTGCTTTGTTTAAATAATAAGTTATGTGTCCTAAACAGTTAGTCCTTTTGTAGTATGATCCTACAAGGCAGGAGAAATGGTTTTGAGGAATACCTCCCCCCCCAAAAAAAAATCAACAAACAAAACAATTTTTTCCTTCAATTGCATATTATTTAAAATTTGGTGGGAATTAGCCTTTAAATTTTATCAGAAAAAAAAAAACAGAATTGTGGTTTTATTTGAATTCAGCAAGCAAACCTTAAGAAGAGTACCTAATCATTACACATTTTCAGCCTAATCCTCAAATCACAGATTCATAAGATAACTTTGAAGAAATACCAAAATAAATACCAAGAGATTTATAAAATATTAATGGATAGTTTTAAGTAGACTGGTATGATATAATAAAAATTGCAATGTGGGAAAAAATAACCCTATGGCAGCAACCAATTATAGAATACAATTTTTTTCTTTCTTTATCCTTATCACTGTCCCAGTATTTTACTTTACTAAAATGCAAAAACTGTATCATTCTCCCAGGTGGTGAAAATTGAGACTGGTAGCCTGGGTACCAAGACTCCTTTACAGAGCTTTTGAGTGATCAAAATGACACAACATAGGACATGGGGATTAAGTCAGTAGAGCTAGGTCATAGTATAAAAATACTGGAGAGACCTCAAGAGTATTTCATACTTCTCTCTATGTATGCTGAAATATTATAATTTGGTCCTCAGAATAAATCTATGCAGTGGATAGAGTGGTTATCATGGATAAAAACTAAGAACTCAAACAAGTTTTGTGATCAACAATAGAGTAACCTAAGCTAAACCCATATTTTCTGATAACTAATCAGTCCTTTTCCACTCACTTTATCAAAAGGATACCGTCAATGAACAGGAATGAACAAATGTTATCTCAGTCACTTTTAGGATGTCCTGTCCCTCTCTCTTCAATATTTTGAAAATTATCCATTATTAAAAGGAAAGCAACACATTAGATCAAAGCATTTTAAGAACACATAAATGCTAACTATTACTGTAACTAAACCCATTTGAAAACTAGATTATGAGATGAAATTTTTTATAATAATACATTTTCATTTGAATTCTGCTAGTCTATTGTATTTCCAATTGGCAGTCTCAATTTATTCTCAACATAGCATACAATTTGCTTAATGGAAGTAAGATTATTTCTCTGAACGTTGGAATAAAGTAAATTTTTGATCTAAAAGTTACATATTAATTATTATTATTATTTTTTTTAATTTTTGGCTGCGTTGGGTCTTCGTTGCTGTGCACAGGCTTTCTCTAATTGTGGTTAGTGGGGGCTACTCTTCCTTACAGTGCACGGGCTTCTCATTGCAGTGGCTTCTCTTGTTGCGGAGCAGAGGCTCTAGGTACGCAGGTTCAGTAGTTGTGGCGTGCGGGCGCCATAGTTGTTGATTGCGGGCTCTAGAGTGCAGTCTCCGTAGTTGTGGTGCACGGGCTTAGTTGCTCCGCGGCACGTGGGATTTTCCTGAACCAGGGCTCGAACCTGTGTTCCCTGCACTGGCAGGCGGATTCTCAACCACTGCGCCACCAGGGAAGTCCCTACATATTAATTATAACACCATGGTTGTCATCTAAACTTTGTTACCTCTTCTCTGCAGGTACTGATGAGGATCTTCTGTTTTGACTTTAACAAGGGTTAGACCGTCTTCTTGGAGGAGTTAAGATTTTCAGTAGCTAATGGAAAAATATTCTTAGGGCAGAGCACCTGGAGACCAGGCTTCAAATAGTCTTCATCAACACTTTCTGATGTTTTACATCTGGTAAATTGTTGCTAGCAGGTCTAATGGGAGTTGAAGAGGCTATTTTACTCCTCAAACATTTAAATACTTCCCTTGCATTGTAAAAATGGGGAGAAGTGGCCCTCAAAGCCCTCACTCCCAGAGAGCATTTTAAGTAAGGAATATTCTTTAACGTACAGAGGAGACTTCGTGTGCCACTTGAGAAGCGCTCTGGTAGTACCCTCTTCTTCACTGAAGTATAACAGAATTAAAAGGACTGATGAAGACTTCAAACTCTCTAAAGTTATTTACCTTTCCGCATAATTTCAAAACTATCTATATCCTGACAGTAAGTCCAGAAGAGAATGTGGAGTGAGGATTTTGGTCACGGGAAGTTACTCAGAGATAAAAGGAATACATTTGCCTACTTAGGGCTTAAAGGATGGGAGGTGACCTATGTTGTATTATTTCTTGTTCAGAAATTGTTTTTCAAAATATGGTCATTTGTGGCTACAAGAGAAGTTAGATATCTCTGTTGCACCTCTCTCACGTTCAAGGCCCCAGAGATGTCATTGCTCAAAGTTCTTGCCTTGGCAGATGTTAACACTCCCTTAGCTGATGAGATCAACTATAAGTGCTCTTTGAACTCATCAAATAATTCCCAAGGATTAACCATCAAGAACACTCTGTCGGTGAAATGCAAAAATCTCTGGATTTACTCACCAACACAAACAATCTCAAAGTCTTTTCAAATCTACTTTTTCAAATGTTTTGCATTAACTGTTCTCTCATTTCCATTCCCACTGCCTTAGTTCAAATAGCTCCCCGCCTCTCCCAACCCTAATTTCTTTCCATTCTAATGTGTGCTGAACACTGCTTTCTTTCCTAAGCATATGCTGCAGATTTTGCAATGGCTCCTGAACTATAAACAGGGTGTTTAAGGTCTGTTATGTTGTGGTCCCCAAATATCTTTCAGACATCTTTATTTCTGTACCTATCATAGACTGTCATCTCTAGCCATTTGATACAGCCTGTTTGCATGTCACTTTTCATGCCGTACCCTCCACCTCCACGTGGTGGTGAGCCCCTATCTATGCTTCAAGCTCTGCTCAAATCTCGCCTTTTCCAGGAAGTTTTTCCTTTGTAAGAGGTTCTTTATCCCTCTATTACAGAACCCAATACATCTGGCCTTGCATTAGCATTTATTTACGTATAGTTCCGTCTGAGAATTTGAAGGCAGGAGGTATGTCTTGCTTATTGAGATACTCTACACAGTACCTGACTCAGAGATCTGTACACACAACAGAAGTGTGTTATCTGAATAAGTGGTTGAGGTTTCTTCTTTTGGGAAAACAGACAGACCACATTTCCCAGATTCACTTGCGCAAGGTATGGCCATGTGGCTGAGTTCTGAAGAGAGCAGAGTGTGGGTAGGATTGATGTTCCATGTCAGAACTGTAAACTCTTTCCATGTGTGAACTTGTAATTTGAGGCTGTGGGGGTCGATGTTGGTGGAGCTGCAAGAGGAATGAACCCGAGCAGAAAGCTGCCCAAGGCGTACTGCCCTGGCCTACGCTCTGAGTAAGTCCTAAACTTCTAAAATGCTGGGATTTTATCTATTATGTCAGCAAATGTGGCCTTCCTAGCATAGGTCTGAGACTAATCACCCAGTTATTACTGTGAAAAATAATAAATATTGCCATAATGATCTTATTTTTGGATAGATTTGCTGGAATGACCCTACTTTGAGTGGAATGGCCATCTTTTCTTTTCTCCAATGCTGAATCCATCCCCAAGCTTTTGCTTGGATCTAACTAACAGTTTCTACATTTGGACACACTTACTCTTCTGGGAGTTGCTACATCTGTATGGAATTGGTCTACGGACACTACTGCTAGCACTGAATCCATTAGGCTAGACTTTTAAATCTGTAGCCATATGTCTCAGTCCTTCCCATCACTCAAGGCCTAGCAGGTGCTTTGCTCTTACATAATAATTATTATCAAATCTTTCAGACTGTTTTCGCCTTGCTATGTATTTCTATGGCTTTCATTTGGTAACACTTTATATTCTAAATGAGTCTTTATATTCTGACTTTTCTAAAAAATGTCAAAGAAACTCTGTTACTTAACTCTCCCTAATTCCACTCAACTACTGGTGAGCAGGAATTATGTCAGATATTCCTCTGTGGATCCCAAAGCACCTGCCAGAGTGGCTGGAAAGAGATTGGGAATGTAACTAGTCCATTCCTAGTTTGCTGATAGGGAACACATAGCATTCCTCCCAGGAAAACAAGTTAAAGCATTTAGGCTAATCCCCCCAAAAGTTAATCTATATCAGTAGTCATTATTTGAAAAAAATTAAAAAGAAATGGGATATAATAGCATTATAAACAATAGTCACACTTTCTGCAAAGTGAACTAAAAAATGCAAGAACTTTTTGAAAGAGGCAACTGTGTCTTAGTTACCTTTGCATCCCTGTGTCTAGCAAGTGAAGGAAAGATTTGATTCTCCAAAATGTATGATAAAGGCAAAATTTTCCCTATTTAAAAAATTGAATCCCTTGGCTCTAAAAGCACTAAAGAAAGTCAATCCCCCAAATTTTCCTAAAGATTAATATTATTTTAAAACTACATGATTCATGAATAATCTTTAAAAAAAATTCCAAGGGGCACACCTTCTGGTTCCTCATTTTTAGTGGTGTGTGCTGGAATTTCCAAATCACAGAATTCATTTTGTCTTGATCTAATTCAAAGTATTTCAGTAACTTAGGCAGATAAAATGTGAAATATAACGTTCTGTAACGTGTGTCTATCAATCTACTTGTGTGTGTTTGTACATGTGTATCAAGCATCAATGTTGCTTTTCTAAATTTCTGTCTCTAACTAGTCATTTTTTTTAACATCTTTATTGGAGTATAATTGCTTTACAATGTTGTGTTAGTTTCTGCTGTATAACAAAGTGAGTCAGCTGTACGTATGCATATATCCCCATATCCCCTCCCTCTTGCATCTCCCTCCCACCCTCCCTATCCCACCCCTCTAGGTGGTCACAAAGCACCGAGCTGATCTCCCTAACTAGTCATTTCTAATCACCCAATAGATGATTAAATTGATTTGCTAAATGTATAACAGTGATTAAAAGGTTAATAACATTTAGCAAGCATTGATCATCTTTTCTATCCACGGGAGAAAAGAATTCTAAATGTTGATTAAAGTGTCCTAAACCTAGATGATTTGAGCCATATTCCTGTGACATTTTCCCCTAAGTAATTTCTAGTGCATAAACAGTACAAATGAATATTGATTGTAAAAATCTTGCTACATTGTGATGATATCTTGCCCTCAAGAACATATGAAATCTAATCTTACTAATTTGCATCTGACTGACAAGAAAATATTGAGAAGGTGAGAACAATAAGAAAGCCAATTATCAGTGTATATAAGACATCAGAATTTAACATAGAAAATACTGATGTCAAAGAATACTGTATTTAGTTATGAGGTTTAAATGTTTACCTCTTCTTTGTTGAGGGAGGTATTTTACAGAAATTGGTGTGAAATTTCTGCTGAGGGGTGGACTGTGTCGGCAATGGGGAAAAGTGTAGGAAAAACTCACAGCAGCAAGAAACGGCAATACAGAGTAATGAAAGATTGTGCAGAGATCTGAAGGCAAAAAGGCATTTCACATCAAAGTAACAAATTACGAGGTGTGAATGCAGAAATCAGCTATATCTTCCAGAAGGAAAGGTAAGAGAAGCCAGACAAAAATAAGGTAATGCAATTGAAAGGCCAGAAGAAAATCATAAAGACTCTAGTGCCCTTAGAGGAAAAACAAATTAAAAATAATATCCCATAGAAAAATAAATACTAGGAAGAATGGGCTTGCTTGGAGACAAGTAAACAACAACAATACCTCAAAAAGGCTAAATTAGACATATCTTGGATTAATCTGAGAACCAGAAAATTAACAGAAGCTATGAATAGTTTTATAAAAAGAAACTAAAAGCCTTGAAAGAACAGAAAATGTCATAATGTCAAGGTATTACTTTCAAAATGCAAAAAATCCTGATAGCTCTGGCCATGATTTCTCTATACTGATGTCATTTCTGATAAAAAGATGTGGTTTAGGTGGGCATAGGCAAATATCCAGACATAAAGGACAAAACATGGAAAAAAATAGAATCAACTTATCAAGAAAAATACACTTGACAAGGAGGGCTGACAGCTCTATGATTTAATTCACGGATTAAGTCAGTGGATTAATGGAATATGGAAGATGACATACATGATACTAAACATTTAGTAAATTAATAAATAGCTTATAAAAAACTACATGTTTTTTCCCCAAAAGTTTCCATTTCCTTAGTTATTCCATGAAGTATACACAATATTTCTACTAGGGACCAGCAGATGTTAAAGAAAAACCAAATGACATAATTCAATAGGTGTTCACTTAAGGTTTTAATTTCTTAATAATTTTATGACTTGTCTTCCTAATTTTATAACTGTGACAGTGAATTTACAATCCTACATAACAATCCAACACAACAAAAACAAGCAAGTCAACTAAATTAAAAATTCAAAATTTTGAATAGCAAGTTAATAAAAAAGAAACCTGTCCTGAAAAATATAATCTGAAACACATTTCTCAGTCACTTTACAAACTCAGGCATAATCTAGAACTGGGCATGTGGTTCCCTAGTTATTCTCTCCTGAAGGAAACCATTCGTCTTGCCATGTGGAATAGATGTTATGCTTCATCACTTAAACCACTCTGATTATCACCCTCTCTTACCTAGGGTTGGTGGACCTGTCTACTACCCACACCCTGAAAAACCCCGGCACAGATTCAATCCCATGACACAATTCTTCTCTCTTAGATTTGGGCTTCTCATACTTGCTGGAGGTTTCCCACAACAACTCCATACTTTCATAATTGTTATCAAGAACCCGATACAACCCACACAGCTCTCACTCTCAGTAGCCTTCCTGATTCTTACTTGGGAAAAATGAGGTCATCCTATACAAACTATTTACACCCGTGCCCATCATACCCCTCCTTCCAGCACTAGGACATGCAATAACCTCATCTCTATATGCGTTTTCTAGTTAGGCTGTAATCATGGTCAATTTTCTCCCCCGAATCCTTAAAAAGATAACTCTCCTTTAACTCTGAATCTCTGAATTAGCAACTTTCCTCATCCTATGTCTTTTTTTTTTTTTAGACATCTTTACTGGAGTATAATTGCTTTACAATGGTGTGTTAGTTTCTGCTTTATAGCAAAGTGAATCAGCTATACATATATCCCCATCCTCATCCTATTTCAACCAATATTCTAGGCTTTCAACTCAACTGCAAACTTTTCCCCAAAGAGGGAGATCTCAATATTTTGTCTTTCAAAGGACCCTTTTCAGTTTTTAACATAATAGATTTTCCCTTGCTAGTCTAGCTAAAAATAGCACTTCTATCCTTTCACTTTTTCTTCATAGTACTTTCTAATATTATGTCACATATTTATTTGTTAATTTGTTTAGTACCTATCTCTCCTTTCTAGAATATAAGCTATTTGGTAGTGGATCTTTTTAAAATGTCTGTACACTTACCACATAGAATAATGACCAAAGAGAGGAACTGCTCAATAAACATATTAAATGGATAATCTAATCTAATCTAATCGCTAAGTATTGTTTTAACTTAAAAAGTTGGTGTGGCAACTGCTGGTTATTCTCCCAAAATTCACTCTGCCCCTTTTCCGAATCTCATGGCCTCCCGAGTGGAAACTAGATTTCCCAGTTTTCTCACATCCAGTTGTGGCTGTGTGACTAAATTTAGATGAGCAGAACAGAAATATCATATATAATTTCTAGGCTGTCTTCAACTTAAAGACAGGCTGCTGTCCCTGAACTTTGGTTCTTTACCTCTTCCTGAGTGAGCTCAGGAATGCCTGCAGCCCAACCAAGGCACAAGGCAGAAGGAACCTGGGTTCCTGAATGACCTGGAGGAGCAGAACGGCACCACTGCATACACAGGCTGGCTTATAGCATGAAAGAAATAAACCTCTATTTTATTCAAAGGACTTAATTTTGGAATCGTTTTCTTATAGCTACTAAGCCTTTAACACACTTGACTTCTATGATTGTCTCTGCTATTGCTCTGACCACTCTTCTTTTTCCCTTTGAACTCCTTCTCTTCCGCTGTCTGTTCCTTAAATACTGATTTTCTCAAGGGTTCTCTTCTGGCCAACTACAGTTTTTTTGTTTTTTTTTTAACTCCAGTTTTATTGAGATATAACTGCCATATAACATTTTATAAATTTAAGATGTACAACATAATGATGTGATTTATGTATGTATACACTGTGAAATGATTACCACAATAAGCTCACCTAACATTCATCACCTCACCTCACATAGTTAACCATTTTTTTCCTGTAATGAGAACCTTTAAGGTCTACTCTCTTAACTTTCAAATATACACTATTGTTAACTGTGGTTCCCATGCTATACATTACATCCCAGGACTTACTTGTTTTATAAGTGGAAGATAACCACCTTCACCCATTTCTCCCACTCCCTTCCCCCTGCCTCTGACAACCACCAATGTGATCTCTGTTTCTATGAGTTTGGTTGTTTTAGATTCCACATATAAGTGAGATCATACGGTATTTGTTTTTCGCTGTTTGACATTTCATTTCGTATAATACTCTCAGGGTTCATCCATATTGTTGCAAATGGCATGATTTCTGACTTTTTTATGACTGAATAATCAACTAGGTTCTTAATTTAACCTAGTGATTCTTAAATTTTTTAGTCAATGACAAGTTTGATAATTTAATGAAGATTATACACACACACACACACACATATACACAGAATATAAACATTGGCCATTTACAGATAACCTGAAACCTGTTTTGAATCCTCTAAGTAACAATAGTAGCCATATGAAGGAATTTCTTGAGAAATATACCAATTGTCATGGTTTTAACTACCACTCATCTCTCAGGATATTTTTCTATCTAAAGTAATATCTGACTTTGGACAGCCTTATTAAATCCTTTAAATGGGTCTCTAGTGTCCTTAGGATAGAATCCAAACTAGGCCGTTCAAAACTGAGCCAGTACTTATCTCTAAAGCTTCTTCTCAACCACTCACCACCCCTAGAACTCTATTCCATCCAATTTGAACTTGCAGTTCCTCAAACTCACCACATTCTCAATTTCATAATATTGCACACCTTTCCTTTGCCTAGAGCCTTCTCCATGCTTACTTGGCTATCTTTACTTCTCAAACATGCTTCAGCCTGAAACCCAGGTGCCCTGTCAATGAATATGCTATATCTCCCCGAATGCCCTATTATACTGTATCCACTCTTTCCTCATTGTTATTTAGTTCTCAGCTTCTACCTCCCATGAACTTAAGGATTATCTGCTTTGTTCACTTTTACATCCCCACTAATACTTGTCACAATTGGCATATATAGTAGGTCCTTAAAATACATGTTATTTAATTACAAATTTGCAAACTTTCCACAGCTATAGAAAACGTGATATATAAGATGCTGGGTAAAACGTAGGAATAAATTGTATCTCCTGATGCATGATTCTCAACTGTTTTGAAAAATGTTAATTTTTCAATGGGAAAATAAATATCTTCTCTCTAAATTCCCGTTAACACTTTATAACTCTCTTAAAGTCACCTGTAAGACCAAGTTTTCAATGGATAGACTGTGTGTTGTGTTCATGTTTTCATCTCTCATAGTTTGCATCACAGTTTCTTGCATATCCTGAAATAACTCCACAGTATATTACATAACCAAAGCATGGTTTAAAGTACTGTATATAATGAGATGGCACAAAAAGCTATGTTTTTTATTTGCTTTACATTCAAAAAGACACTCTGTGAAGGTACCTATGGTGGGGAGGAGTAAAGCAGATGGGATACAATAAACAAATAATGCCAGAAAGTCTACAAGAAAAAGACAAAGAGCCTAACAAAGAATTGGCAAAGGTATAACAAGCAATTAACTGGAGAGGGCATTTGAATTGTCAATAAATAAAGTTGCATTCACATTAAAAAATGAGTAGCGTATTGTAGTCTCTTTATAGCTAAGGTCTCCATTGCTCACCTATTTTCAGAAATTCATTGGAAATCTTTCTGAGTTCATTAGGAATAAAAATAAATCAAACTGAAGAAGTTTAACATACTCTTTTACTCAACAGATATCCAAAATTAAAACACTGGGCAATAATTAAAAGTTGAAAAAAATGTGGGTTAAAGGGTACTCTAATAACTGCTGAAGGAAGCAGAAATTTGTATAGCACCTTCAGAGAGTAATTTTACTATTTAGGAGAGTAATTTGGAGAGTCCTAAAATTGAGACCACATATCTCTCACAGCCCAGTAATTTCACTTTTGGATACAGACCCTAAGAAAAATCCAAAGGCTCACAAGGGGACATATACAAATGATGTTATGTGCAGTGCTGTTTGAAATAGCAAACATTTGGATTTGCTATTTGCAACACATTTGCCTCTAAGTGTACAGTGCAGAAGCTCTTGCTGTACTACTCATATATCTTTGGCATTCATATTGACTTTACACATTGAAGGAATTTTACTGCAAGTACCTGACACTCTCTGCCTGAGGGTGTTCTCTAGCCAAGAACATACTTGAACTGTTAGGAGGTGTGCTGGAATTCTAGAGTTAATGGTCTCAGGGGTAACCCTCAACCAATGCCAGATGGGAATTTTGGAGACAGACCCAAGCTTCCTCGTCCTTGAGTTATACAACTCTGAAGTGGCTCACAATCTCAGTCAGATGGTAGGAAATGTGTTGATGTTATCAGAGAAATGATCAGAAATAGAAATGCTTAGAAATGGAATCAATATTTTATGAAGCTTAAATGTGTGGGAGAGAGAAGTATAAGGAAGGCAGGTTTTCACATCCTGATTCTGTTTTGGGCAACCAGGTGTATGACAGACTGAGATCAAAAAGGGTTCTGGCAGGGAGATGATGATTCAGATTTGTACATGTTTTGAATATGAAGTGCCTGTGGCTAATTGGATACACTGATTTACAGTCTGGGAGAGAGAAGTGGGCTAGAGATTGGCTAGTAATGGTATCTGAGTCATGGTGATGGATGAGAACAAAGAAGAGAGGATAGTAAAAGAAAAGCCAGCTCAGGAAGGAGCACTGAAGCTCATGAATATTTAAGAAATGAGCAGAAGGTGTTCCTACAAATGGAAATGAAAGAGAGAACTAACATGATAGAGAAAAAACAGTGGTAAGAAAGGAAAATAAAATGCTTATTTCATAAATGTTCTACTCGAGGACATACTGGCAATAGCTTCTTAGAAACATGTCTTTATTTTCTTTGTTTTCAAAATCTAAGACTACTTCCAAGAAGCTGCTGCTTTGTCTTTATTCTCATCTTTCTTCATCTTTTAAAACCTTTTGATTTTCAGAAACTCATTTCCCACCCAGCTAAACATATCCTTTGCCAATATTGTCAATTTGAACCCTAATCCATCGAAACAGATGTTTTGAAAAGATACTAATATTAACGAATCGGCTACAAAGCTACAAAACAAGACTTCTGAAACCCTTACAAAAGACCCCCTTCCTTCTTTTTTTCACTATTACAGAAACCCATCCTTGGGTGAAACTGTAATATATATATAACTGTTATATATATACATAATATGTATAATTTGTATACTGTATACAAATATATATATATTTATTTATATATATTATATATTTATACATATATAATATATATATTTTTATATATATATAACATGTATTATATATAACTGTTAATAAAGTCGAAAGAACAATCCAAAAACATGTTCCCATGCCACATACCTCACACTCTTCTACTGTCCTTAAGAATAACTCTAGGGGCTTCCCTGGTGGTGCAGTGGTTGAGAGTCCGCCTGCCGATGCAGGGGACACGGGTTCGTGCCCCGGTCCGGGAAGATCCCACATGCCGCGGAGCGGCTGGGCCCGTGAGCCATGGCCGCTGAGCCTGCGCGTCCGGAGCCTGTGCCCCACAACGGGAGGAGCCACAACCACAACAGTGAGTGGCCCGCGTACCGCAAAAAAAAAAAAAAAAACAAAAAAAAAACTCTACTTTGGATTTAGAATAACTATACCAAAAGATCATTTTGCAAAATGCTTTGTATTTTACTGAAATTCTATGAAATATATTCACCTACGCTTACTAAAGTATGTGGATATTGTAACAGAACATTTACCTATCTGTTAGACACGCACTTGACATTCATCTTTAGAACTTTAGCTATCAAAAATAATAACGTTGCATTCACTCAGAATACAAGAAACAAGAATTACATTTCCTTTGTCGTTCATTCATTTCATGATTTGTAGAGTCTGGTTTTATTTTGGCTTTGGTTGCTTTTTTTACTCCCTAGAATTTGCATATGTAATATAGTTAAGCACAGGGCTAACTACTTTCCATACATTATCTCATTCAATGCTTAGAATGGCATTATGAGACAAGCATTGCTATAAATATTTTTGATGGGAAGAAATGGAGACTTTTAAGAAATTAAAGACTTTTCCTAAGGTAATAAATCAGTCAGAATTTGAATCCAAGTTTTCTGATTCCAAAGCCCATGGGTTGGGAAACTTGGCAAGATATGGTTTGAACCTCTTGCCTTTGCTTCCAACATATAACTGTAATAGGTAAAATATTAAATGAGATCATATAAAAGTGATATCAAAACCAAGCCAAATCCTTCTGCGAACTAGAGATAGAATAGAAATAGAAAGTGAGCTGCAATGCACCAGCTGGTTGTTGGAATAAGAGGCAAGCATTTCCCTATCTGTAAGATAACTAGGGTGCCACACTTGCCCCACAGGGAGTGAAAATCAGTGCCATGTTTACTGATTAAAACCTGAGTGCAAGAGAGCAGGAAGCTGAATAACTGACTACCTCCCTGGAGCCATGGTTTACACCGAGCTGCTTAGTAGGGAGGCCAAAGGCAGCAGCCATAACCTGACAGTCAGCAACTGGAACAAACTTCTGTTTGACTTGGTGACTAGATACATGATATCCCCATTATCAGAGATTCTGAGCTGGGGATGGAGAGTGTGCAGGGCCTACTCTATGACAATAAGGGTGGGGTGGGTCTAACAAAGAAAGAGGGAGAGAAATTTTAGAAACATTTTTAAGTCCCTCTCGCTCAAGTTAAGCTTGAAAACCAAAATTCCAAGACATGTAAAAATCATATAAAAAGATTTCCAGCAAAACTTTTTTAAAAGTCAATGAAGTCATTCCAGATGACATGAAAATAATAGATCAATTTCAGAATTTCAAGATAAGCATATTAGTAGCCTTGAAGAGACAAAGTAAGAGAGAAGGTCAATACAATGTACAAAAAAGTAAGTAGAGATGAAACAATAAAAGTGGCATAAGAATCAATTAGAATAACCAGGAAAAAAAATACAGTTGAAAAAAATTCTGGAATGGATATAGTCAAAACAAGAATTAGTAAATTGGAAGATATCTCTTGAGTAATTCACAAAAAATGTAGCACAGAATGATTATAATATATTATGAACAAGAATTTAAGCAATACGTATGATATATTGTGAAGCTTCAACATATATATACGAGGATGTACCAGAAAAAGAGATTAGAGCTAATGGTAAAAGAAGCCATATTTGAAAAGAAAATTTTGAAAATTTCCATAATTTAAGAAAGATGTGAGTCCTAAGATCAAAGTGTCTAGAAAAATGAACAACCACTATGCTCTCTTCCCTGTAAGGAGAATAATAAAAACCATAAGGCCACTCTCTAGGAAAGCCTTTGAGGACAAATAATTTGTCAGAGATGATAGAATCTAATCCTATAGATTCTGCCCTATATTTTGATAGAATAATTCATCTTTAAAAGCAAATTGATGAATGTAATTGAAACAATAATACAGCCAATATGATATTCATCCTCAATACAGAAGGCATAAATTCACTGCAACAGATGTCTACTGCTACCAGGGTACAGAAAAAACCCTGATAGTTAGTGACCATGACATTTAAGGAAGTAAGTCAAAGAGTGTCATAACCCTAGCATATGTCCAGGCTACTCTGTCACTCTGTCTGTGAGCTCATAAGTGCAAACGTGAAAACACACAAACACACACACACACACACACACACACACACACACACACACTGCAATCTGGTGTGATATAGTAATGTAAGGGAAGGACAATGAATCACCAATATGTTTTATATAGAAATAAGAGAGGTAACTGTATATTAATTTGTGAACATAGTCCGTTGTTTCCT
This sequence comes from Physeter macrocephalus, assembly GCF_002837175.3. Classification (NCBI taxonomy): domain Eukaryota; kingdom Metazoa; phylum Chordata; class Mammalia; order Artiodactyla; family Physeteridae; genus Physeter; species Physeter macrocephalus. The sequence goes on along the minus strand of NC_041214.2, from coordinate 133,881,766 downwards.
GTTAACCTAATAAAAAATTTAAACATCTATGGAAAATTAAGCATATTAAAAGCATATTAAAACATCTATGGAAAATTAAAATTCTTATATAAGAAAATATATACCTTCTTAAAATCATGGTTTTTAAAATAATGCTATGGTTGATTGTAGTTTTTTTTTTAACATCTTTATTGGAATATAATTGCTTTACAATGGTGTATTAGTTTCTGCTTTATAACAAAGTGAATCAGCTATACATATACATCCCTCCCTGTGTCCTCAAGTCCATTTTCTACGTCTGCATCTTTATTCCTGTCCTGCCCCTAGGTTCTTCAGAACCATTTTTTTTTTAGATTCAATATATATGTGTTAGCATACAGTATTTGTTATTCTCTTTCTGACTTACTTTACTCTGTACGACAGACTCTAGGTCCAGTAGTTTTTAAAAGATGTCTTCACCTCAGTAACCAATCAATAAGTAAATATGAATGGAAAAGACTGAAGATAGTAGTTTAAGATTAAATGTGAGTAAAATTTGGCAGCAGACCCTTCTATCTTTTGTTTATCACAATTTAGGTACTTCCATTAGAGGGAACCCCATTCTTTTGTAGCCCTTCCCCAAAGCAGGGTAACTTCCTGAGTTGTTGTTAGAGTTTATAACTGAGGAGAATAATGAAGTTCTCTTTAATTTTTGGTCTCTGGATTGGTTTGAAGGGAATAAGTAAGGCGTAAACATTTTTTTACAGTCTTTATAGCAAAGGGAGAAATTTTCAAAAGGCTTATCTCTTGGCAAAGCCTTTCAAAGATCCTCAGTCACACCTTAACTTTACTTACATATTAAAAGAAAAACTCAAAACAGTTTACATCTCCTGTTTTGACCATTCATATCGAGATCATAACAAAAGACCTTATTGAAAACCCTGGGTGATTCTGATGAGAACATAATTTTAGAAACCTCAAAATGTTCATGCAAATAAACATTTAAACCTTTTCTCTTAAAAAAAAAAGAAGGTTTTCACCTTCCTGCAGCACTAATAAACAGCTAGGAACTGTGTATGTAGGCAAAAGAAAGAATGAATGTAACAGGTGACAAACATAATGAACTTGTTCTCTTAGAAAGGGATTTGTCAGTCACATTTTGTAATTGTTGAAAGAAGCTTGTATCAAATCATAAGAGCTCAAAAATAATTATCCTTCTTATATACAGCATAAAAGGCAAGACTATTACTTAGTTCTGCAACAGTTAAGTTTTCCATAAATCTTTAGAAAAGAAGAGCTAAGGAGTACTTCAAAATTGCCCTATAAGTGAAAACATATTCTTTTTTCCTTAAAAGCTTTCCTCCTTTTATTGTAAAGTTTTACAGCTTCACAATTACTCCAATATATTTTTTCCATTGATTAATTTACTTTAGCAAACAGAAGTTATAAGTCTCAAAATATAAGGAGCTTACTTTAGTAAATTTCATTTTTAAAATTATTATTCAAAATTTGTACTACAGAGGTGCTCTTTAAAAAGTTTAAGTGAGCATGAAACACAGTAACAATGCAGACCTCTGTATTCTATCAAATCAGCAGTATGGAAGACATATTTTTTCACCTTTCATTTGGTAACATCTAATGCAGTCACCTTGTTAATAAAGCTGCTTTCTAAACAAAGTCAACAATAGCAATGATATTTTGGCACTTACTAAATTCACAATACTGAATTTGCAGTTTTTGCAGAAGAATCTCTTCTGTAACATTCTAGGAATACTCCTTGTAGACTCTGATATTTTTTTAAGAAGAAGCACATTTAAAACAGGATTTTAAGTATGGCTAAACTAGGAATTAAGCACAATTTATTCTCTGAGGTATTTTTTTTCTCAGAAAAAGCAAGCTTACTAACTTCCAAGATATTTGCACTGAAATAAAAACGACTCAGCATTGTTTCAAGATATTTAAAATTAAAAAGCATAAAACAAAAAACTGTGTGCAAAGTTTCTGCAGTGAAATGTGAGCGAACAAGCCAAAAAGAAACAAAAGAAGTTTGCATGCTGCTTCTGAAAAGAAGCTTAAACAATCCTTTGCCAGGAATAACACACATAAACTATAAGAGGGCAACTGTTGGAATCAAAACACACTTACTTTTTAATATGTAAAGATGCACTTTTTCCCCTATTTTAGATTAAAAATAGAGGACACCCCAGTGAGCCTTGGTGGCAGTCAGATAACACACAGGCCCTGACCCTTTAACTCACTGGAATTCTCACACAAAGCTCTTTTCATAGAGACCGTGCTATATATTCCTGAGATAAGGCGGCAAAACATGAAGTCGTGGAGAAGTGACACAAAGTTGGACTAAATGAAATGTTTACATATATTCTGTCACACTGCTGTTCCTTTATTATCTATTCCACACATGATTTGCCTAAAACAATGTTTATTCAGGTTGAAGAGAAGCATGATTTAAACAAAAGGACAACTTTAAGAAAAAGGACACGCAAGACAATACAAATATTGTATTTCTGTTAGCACTGCCAAGTTTAATGTGAGATCAAGCAGAAACAAAACCAAATCGCCTAAGAACTTTTAAGAAATGCTCTTGCTATAATTTCCCTCGAAGCACAAAAGATTTCTTTACTTGTTTTACAACACAGAAAGTATACTTTAAATAATATCTTAAATCTGCACTCACCATGAGAAAGCAACGGTTGCGTAGCGTAACAGTGTGCTATTTTCTGCCCCTGTTCCATTTCAGTTTTGCCTATAGTTGTCCAACACCCAATAGCCCAGAGCTGCCACCCAGAGGCCCCTTCCACGAGCTGGCTTATTTGCCTGTCAGTCTGAGTCCCGGCTTCTGTATTATGCAGCTGTGCACTTTGCTGAAGTTCTAATATAATTTCCATACGCTTCCCCCAGCCTGAAGTAGGTAATTTGTTCTTTCAGTTCAATAAATACGCGAATCACTTTTTGGGTAACTCTGAGATCAGGCTTTAAGTTGTTCACCTTCAAGTGAAAGAGTCCTTGGTAAGAAATGGGTGGAGAGAAGTAAGCTCACTACAGGGGAACTCAGAGTGTAATCAGAACGCAGAGAAACTTCCTCTCTTTTTTCCTTCCTTGCTAGGCTGAGCTGCTAGTGACTCTTTCACAGAACTTAGGAATGTAAAGGGAGGACGCAAAGAGGCCCCTCCAGACAAGCCTTTCTCAATCAATTAGCTTGCAGCCATTACTTGTGACCTTAGGTCACACAGCATAAGTGTGTGGGGTGTGCCTTCAGGGGTCCCAAGGCTACTTATTACAGCTAAGATAACCAAAATCAAGCAGACACTAGTATCTAGAAATATTTTAAAAGAAAACATGCTAAAGATATGAAATAGACCAAAGGTAAATTCCAAATTTCTTTTTGCAGGAGCAAATAGTAATTCAGTCAAAGATCTTTTTTTTTTTTCTATTAAGAAATCCAAAACAATATATTTTTTCCATGTTGGATCAAACAGGACTTGGAACAAAGCAGCAAAGCATTTCTTTTATATTAAATTTCAAGCTGGGAATATAGAAATGACAAAATAATGCATCGTATAGTCACAGATATCACTTAGTCACTTTGGTTCCTAGGTTTTATTTTAGTTTCTTTTTTCAAAAGATACTGACATTATATCTAACTGCAAAGTTATACTACTATAAACAAAGTTCTCTAAGCTTAGGGAAATTGAAATCTTACCACTTTGGGAGATAGGAATAGTTATTTTAAACTCTTTCAAGATTACATATTATCTTAATGTCATGATTTCTCTTATTCTCATAACTACTCTCATTAGAATTTTGTTTTGTTCTCTAGTTAAGACAAAACGCTTCCTCTCTTTAAAATATATATGAAAATGAGAGTCAAAATAACAGAAAATAAGTGAGACACTAAAGAGAAAAGCAATCTTTTAAAACTACAGGTTTGTTTAAACTTCATACACTAAGTTTGCATATTCCTCAAAGAAAACACTTTAAAAATAATAGCCGCCATCATTATCAGTAAGTTAGTGACACAAAAATATCAGGGAATTTTATTTCAAATCAAATTCATGCTTTTGAATAGTACAATCCAATTAAAGAGCACATATTTTATAGTAATTATATAGACAGTCACCCCCCCTCCAATAGCCATGATTCAAAGATGGATTCGCCACACCACATTTTCTCACCCTATTTACTTGGTGATGCCACAAAGCGTCATCTGGTGCAGCCCTATATAGGAATGGCAATACTGCATATAGATGCTAAACTTAGCATTTCCATCCCATTAACCTTTAGTTGACCAATGGAATTATCTTCAAATTGGACATTGTCTGACTTAAATAAGACAAACAAACCAAAGATGCAAGAATGAATAAAGCAGGTGAGAGAAATAGGATCAGATAATAGTATCTAGTGGACAGGATCAGTTTTGAAAACTGTAGTAAAAAAGAACGTAGTAATTAGAATGTTAAAATCAGTTCTGGGTGGAGGTTAAGGCAGAAACGGGTTTCCACTTTTTCCAATATACAATAAGAGTCATTGATAGGTTTGGGTTGACATTGCCTCTAATGAAGTCGAAAAAGTTAAATAAGTTAATACAAATATCAAATCATTACATGTTGTATACCTAAAACTAATATAATGTTATATGTCAACTATATCTCAAAAAAAATCAAACCTTGCACAAAACTCTTTTCCCATGTAGTAACAAAAATAAAATTAAATTAAAAAGTTAGATGGTAATAATAGTAATAACAACAATAATAATAATGTCTTGGCACCTTTTAGTGATTCAGTTGCGGCTTTTTTATATACTGAAAACAAGCATTATTCTAGAGCATTTTGGGCTATGTGGGCAACAGAGATGCAGAAAATCAAGAATTCTAATAACTAAAGGCAAAAAAAAGAATTCTAATTACTGCTTGAAAGATACCTACTCTTCAAAAATTCTATGATTCCATGCCACCCTGTAATTCTATATTCTATTTTCATCTGTTATGAAGAACAAGCTTTGTTCTCTTTTTCCCTTATTAAAAAACTAACCACTAGCTCCTAACAGTCAACGAGGTCAACAGCCTTAAACAGCAGAAGTCTACAGTCATCACCTCAAGGATCTGGTGTCGTTTGCAACAGAGTTTCTGCATGCACAAAAGAGTTTCTGATAAGTGCAGAAGGGGCACTAGTAACCTATATAAAACATAAAACATACACCAGCATTTGAAAGAGCTTTGGTGATTTCATAGTCTAGAATGTCTTCTTTTATGGCCAGTTGACTAAGACAACCACAGACCTTTCTGAATTACACACAGGTTAGGAAAAGAATCCCCTTTGTGAAAGTGTGGTCTCTTACATTAAAAAGATTACTACCAGGATACTATTGAAAATAGTTTGTCAACTTGACCCTACTCAGTTGCATCTTCATTTTATGGAGAAAAAGTCTACTACTCTGTATGCAATGGTAATTTAATCAAACACTGCAGATAATTTTTGCCAAATTCAACTAATTTGAAAAAGATTTTAATAGCTTAGATAACTTTAACATGAGAACTTGATCATTTGTATTTAGAGATACTAAGTTAGAATACATAATAAAAATGAAAATAGTTTTAAATTATCTTTCAATTAATTAAAAAACCATTCAAAAATGATAGGATATAATATTTCTCTATAAAGTTATAAGGACAATTTCTAAGCATTATATAACAAGAACAAAATATTAGTCGCTTATTATGCGGTGTTGAAATTTCCCACAGTAATTCTATTCTATATCTATACATTTTTCCCTGCAATGCTTTGGAAGGTAGTCACTTTTGGAGAGAGGAAGAGATGAACTAAAATAAAAGGCTTGAAAAACATTGCTATCAAACTGCCAGTTTTCCAAGATACCTGATTAGCAGTCTGCCATCATAAGGTGGTTTTAGCCAATTTTCTATTAAAATACCTACACAGAAAAATACCTCTTACAACAGTCCTAAAAACTAAGATTAATAGAGGGAATTTCTTTACCATTCTTCTAAAGCTAATGATATTGGACTAAGAAAAAAACAACAGGTGTCTATACATATAGACAGACTAGTCCTATTCATTGGAAAGTCAAGAAAGTATTTCAACATTTCTTAATTAACTGTATTCAGATTCATGGACCCTTTCCAACAAAATCCTGGATTACCATGATTTTACTGGGTATCAAAAGAAAGTGCTACTTCTTGGGACAAATAGAGTAGCATCCTCACAGCACCATCTTTTCCTATTTTGGCATTAGTATCTGAAAACTGGAAGGGAGAGAGAAGACTGGCATTTGACACCTTACTCTTTCCAAAATTTGGTTAAAGCAATGTAGATGGTAGCAGAGGTAGGAGGATAGTGGAGAAAGGCCCATGTTAATAATTGTGGTTTTTCCTGCTTGTGAAACAACAAGGTTTGAGACATAGGAGACCACAGGAGACCACCTTTACTTTTAAGACAGCAATGTTAGACTTCATGTATGCTTCTTGGTCACTAGCTGGGAGATCTGCACAGCAACCTGTCACCCAGCTGGGGTGACAAGAAGGGGAATGAACCAGCAAGAAGTGGATGGTAAGAAAACAATAGGTGTCATCTGGTCGTAAACATGACATTGGATAGATCTAGGCTAATTTAGTGTTGAGCAAATAGAAAACAAATATAAAGTGGAGGCCTTTATAAAAATATGATAGAGAAAATGGGAAAAGAACATTATCAAAAGGAGAGCAATGACTGAATACATCATTTATTAAAACAGACATTTTAAATAAAATTATTGAAGACAGGACCCCTATAAGGAAGAAATGGCCTAAATTAAAGACAGTGAAAATACAATGGAAATATACACTCTTAAAAAGAAAAGAGGGTATAATGGATAAAGAAAAAAATGAAGTGAGAATAAGAAATGATGCTCCAAAAAATCATAGGAGTGATAAGGATGAGAAACTTTAAAAAGTAGGGAGACAAGTTTGAAGTCTATAGCAACAGTGTAGGTGAGCTCTCTGGAAGAAATCCTGAAATATTTGACTCCACACATTTTATCTAAGATGTCATAAAACATAAGGAAAAATTGAAAGCGTGCTATGGAAGAGAGAAAATGTCTATAAAAATATGAAAAATTACAACACAATGCATGTAGGCTCTTACACATTATTTTAAAGGAACCAAAACCTTAACAAAAAATATAAAGAGCAACAGATAATTCAAAGAAGAAATAAAAACTAAAGCAACATTGAGATATAGTATAAAGTTTTCCTATTATTTGATAATTTTAAAATTAATATGCTGGGTTATTCTGTGCTTATGAATGTATAAATGGGAACAAGCTTTCTGGAAAGCAACTAGTTTATATGCACCAAAATTCTTGCATTTTTTCTTTTTATTTATCTATTTATTGAACAAATATTTATTGATCACTTACTATGTGCCAGGCATTGTCTGAAGCACTAGGGAGAAAGTGTTTAACAAAAAAGACAGAACCTCTCCTCTCATTTAGCTTAGATTCTAAGAGGTAAAGAGAGACAAGAAACAAGTAAACATAACATGTTAGATACTGTTGAATATTAACATGAAAAATAATGCAGGCTAAAGGGATAATGAATGATTTTAGAGATGGTGGGCATGGCATTTTTCATAGATGCTCAGGGAAATGTCTCTCTGGTATGATAATGTTAGAGCAGTAACCTGAACACAATGTAGGGGTCTATCATGATAATATATGGGAGAAAACATTGCCAGAGCGGCACCTGCCAGTGAAAAGGCTATGAGCTGAGGCATGATTCTCAGTAACATTGTATTAAAGATGTACTATAACAGTGATTCTTTTGTAAGAAAGTCATAAGTGAGACAGACCAACATTTTTGTATAAAGTTGTTTATACTGTCTGCAAAACTGAAAATAAGAGTAGATCAATTTGTATTATACAGCCATTTAAAATCATTATTTTAGGAGTTATTAATATTATTATTATTGAGTTGTGAACCTTAGGTAAACAAAAGCAGGAATAAAACAAACTCCAGATAATATGATTCCAATTTTGTAAGATGAATGTCTTTGAATATAGTAAAAGGATCAGGTATTGAAATGTTGATAACAACTGTCATTTCTATATAGCAGAATCATGGATTGTTTTACTTTTTGCTTTTTTTCTAAATTATTTTAATTTAACTGTATTTCTTTTATTAAAGAAAAATATTAATTAAACAAAAGGAGAGGCAGGCATTACTAACTTAGGTATACTCCAGCATTCCCTTTATCACAAACCTTGAAGCTTTCAACTTATTTTGGATGATTTATTCTCTCAAATATAGTCAGTTAGTACTTGAAAGGAATCTTTTTGATAATTAATTGAAGAGTTACCCCTTCCCTTCCATCTCACTGCTTCTACCCTGTTACTTAAATCTATAGGAAAAAATTTAAAGTATATGTAAAATCACATTCATGTATGTATATACCCTTTGTTTTCTCCTTTGAGAGCATATGGCAAGTGTCATCTCCTTCACTCAGTGACAAATGCCCTCTCACAGCATCTACTACTTTGACCCTTAATTAGATCTTCCCAGACAATCTAAAATAACTCATGTCTGAGACCCTCCCTATCATATGGGTCCCAAAGGACTGGGGCAGCGGCAGGAAAGCAAGAAGAAATCTTACTATAGTTTAGGATGTGGGTAGCAAAATGGGTGAGCAAGCAGGGAGTTGAGTGAGCTTGTTTAACAAGAAAAAGTAAAAGAAGAAAAGAAAGAAAAAGAAAGAAAGAAAGAGAGAGAGAAAGAAAGAAGGAAGGAAGGAAAAAAGGAAGAAACAAAGAGAACGCTACAAAAATGGGTCATTAATGTAGAGTGAAAGCTGAGTGAGGTATTGGAACATAAAAGCAAAATCTCATGCTGAAGAACAAGAGTCCAGGTTGGCCGAAAGTACCCAGTTCAACAATAAATATATAAAAAATAAGTCTAGGTCCTATCATTTAAAGATCTTGTTAAAACAAACAAAAAAACAGTAAAACAAGTAAAGGAAATAAAATATGGAGATTAGAATTAGGAAAAAAGGGAGAGAGAAACAGAGAAAGAGCAGAGAGAGAAAGAGAGAGAGACAGAGAAAGAGATGAACTGGTATAATCTGAAAAAAATAAATGACTAGAATAGGAGCTAGGAAGGAAGAGAAAACATGGCTCCCGAAGAGGTGATATGAAATGCATGTGTAAGTGGTTCTGACATGTGTTGCTGTATCAGTATACGTAGAGGCTTTAGAAGAGAATGTGGAAAATAGTCTAATTGGACTGGAGATGGTGGCAGGTGGGGTTGAGAAAGCTAGAGTGGCTGGAAAGTATGAGTTTGATTCAGATCAAAGAAAATAAACAGATTTACAAACTACAGGGAAATGGAGAAAAGTCACAGATTGGGACAAATTGGGATGGGTCATGTGCCTTCCTTAGTGACAGGTAAAAGCTGAAGTCTGATTCTGTGGGGAAATATATAGGGGGCAAGTGCTGAGCTCCTCAGGGGAGGATCTTCTGTGAGGCCAGGGCTGAACTGCAGTCCTTCTATTCAGATTGTCTTGGATCACACACGGGATACTGAGAAGTCCCCATGCACCTTTATGTCAGTAGAATCCATCCAGTCAAATCACTGCTCTAGCTCTTGGCAGCTAAATCTGCCTGGGCCCCAGAAACAGACCTAGGAAGTTAGAGCAGTAGCAAGTTCAGGGAAAAGAAATTAGAAGCATTAGGCAGATGTGCTCTAGCACATTAGGGCTCACGCAGGGTAGCAGAGTTCAGGCAAGAGCTAGAGTCGAGACTCTACTTGGCACTTAACAGAGGAATGTCTTTGAGATAGAGCAAGACTTTCATGAGCAGGTCGTGAAGAACATGAAAAGGCCAGCCTACCCGAAGTTGTCTTTCCCTGTAGCTCTTCTTGGTTCATCCCTCTCTTCCTTGGAGATTTTGATGTCAAAAATTCCGATAGTACAAAGACATTAATTCTAATATGGGTGAAAGACTATATCTGGAAACTCTTACAAAAAAAAAATACAGAACACATGAAGATTACATTCACCTCTTTACAACTACTATCAGGCTTTAGACTAGGATATTTGGGATTACCCAGTGGAAATTCTGGGTTAGGAGATATTGCCAAGAATGGCAAGCCTGCCAGGATTAGTGGTGCTAAATTCAAGTTAATACTATATACCAGGGGTACCCTGGAGGGTTGCACAGCAGGAGGTGAGTGGCGGGCAAGCTAGCGAAGCTTCATCTGCCGCTCCCCATCGCTCGCATTACCGCCTGAACCATGCCCCCTCCCTGTTCGTGGAAAAATTGTCTTCCACGAAACCTCTAAAACCCTTGTTATACTGTACCCCAAGCTCTGGTTGTTGTTATTAACATTTAGACTATTGATTTAGATAATCCTAAAGAGTTAACCTTTGGCAACATACTACTGTCCTGAGGTTTTTGAGCCTAAATCCCAGTGACCAGACCTAAACTTCCAATTAGAAGAGGATACAATGGGCTACTGAACACAAAGGGAGATAAAGTTCTGTGATTCCAGTTCTAAAACTTTCAATAAAGAGCTGTTTTTCAGATCCTAACTGCTATTTAATTAGAAAGGGGAATTGTTGCCATGTTTGTCATTTTGTCCCCAATTCTTAGCTAAATTGATTAATTTTGAAGCTTTCAATGAAAGGAAATTGATTCTAACTATGGCATGTGCTCAAAATTTATGTAAAGGTCTGAACTAAAGTGCTTTGGAATATATTATACAGATTAGACATTATAAAGTTTATTCTTTCCTTGCTTTCTTTTTTTCAGAAAACGAAGCTCAAGAAGAAATAGTCACACGTGGCAGGATACTCGTAAATATAGAGAACTATAAAGACCTGCTATGAGGTGCTGTCTTTTTTAACACTTGTCAAAAAGAGAACACTTTAGTTTGTTGAATTCCAATGAAAGCCATGGACAATGTCTTGGCTCTTCCTTTTTACTGGCTAAATATATGTTGAATTAATGAACTGTATATTACAAAAGGCTAAAACAGTGGTATATAATTTTTAATGAGTACAAATCTATACAAATTTCTCCCAGGAACCTGGAATTGGGATGGCCATCCTTAAAGATAGAAGCTCTGAGTATATTTTAAGATTCTTTTTTTGATGTGGACCATTTTTAAAGTCTTTATTGAATTTGTTACAATATTGCTTCTGCTTTATGTTTTGGTTTTTTGGCCCCGAGGCATGTGGGATCTTAGCTCCCCGACCAGGGATCGAGCCTGCACCCCCTGCATTGGAAGGCAAAGTCTTAACCACTGGACCACCAGGGAAGTCCCTCTGAGTGTATTTTAAAAGGCAGAAAGTACAAACAGTGGACAAAAGACTGTTCTGGGCATAAAGATTGGTAGATATGTGAAAATGATAATTTAGTGAAAGAAAGGATGAGGAAAATTAACCAGAGGTTTCCATTGACTGGTTCCTTCGTACCTCGCATCCCACTAGACTTTCTGCACCACAAGGGGCACACCACCTAGAGGTGATCCAGCAGCCAATCTTTTTCTCATATCCATGCCTTTTCTCAGATGGTCTCCAGTGTTCGGAGAGCCTTGCTGCCACAATCTGTTCCACTGTTCCTCTTTTTTCAAATAACTTGTTTCTTCTTTTTTTAAGACGCAACAGAGGTGTCACTTCCTCTGCACCTGCCCAGACTCAATCGGATCCCTCTCCCCCAGCTTCCAATTGCACTCTGTGACAGCTAGCATTGCACTTACCACTTCCACTGAGTGTTACAATGCCATCACTCTGCCGTTTTTGTTTTGTAATTATCTCTTCATTCCATTCTCTTGTCTTTGTCACATCACCTCTGCTTTGGCTCTAGTCATTGTCATCTACTGCTCACCCGGTCTCTTACAAGAGACCCCAACTCATCTCCTGGCTTCTCTTCATCACTTAGATAATCAAAATACTGCTAGAGTTTTCTTCCTGATGGGTCATGACAGTTTCCTGCTTTAAGCCAATTTTTTCTCCATTTCCAAAATAATAAACATCTAAACTTCCTTTACATAGCAAAAATATATTTATCATAATCCAATTCCAACCTTTATAGTCTCATGACCCTAAACACCCCCACCCTTAATCTATGCTCCAGGCATATTAAATGTCTTGCCATCCAAAGAAATTCATGCTCTTTAACATGTGTGTGCCTTATGTGCAGGCAGTTCTTTTTATAAAATGCTTTTTCCTTGTTTATTTCTCCATAAAACTCTAATTCATGTCCTAAGACCTTACTCAGGTTCTACTTCATAAATCCTCTCAGTCTCTGTCAAGCAGAGCTATCTGCTATGTGTCTGTGAGTTCACAGCATTTTGCTCATATATCTAATTTAGAACTTACAGTGTCACATTTTAGTTATTGATTTTTATTTCTGTTTTTGAATTTATGTTTTACACCAACTAAATGTTGTTTTTGTTCATTTTCTATGCCAATAGTTGGTGAGCTCATGGAGGGCAATAAAACTGCTTTATTGGTTCTATATTTCCAAAGCTTACCACAATGCCCAACACCAAGTAAATAATCAATAGAAGGGAAGGGAAGGGAAGGGAAGAAAAGAGAAGGAAAGGAGTAATATCCATTTGACAGGAGATACTATGTAATAAGAGGAGAGGAATAAATGAAGATACTGTTAAAATTTCCAGAACTGGGAAAGCTCCAATGCTTCTGAAAGTGAGCATACTCCTTATGGCAGGAATAGAATTATGAGAAACAAAACTATCTTAAAGAATTAAAGGATTCCAGTTTCAAGAAGGTGAAATAAGTATCTTCCTACATCTTTCTTCTTTCAATAATCATCACAAAGCATGAAGGAGAAAAAGAAACTCTAATACAAACGGTGTTTGTTTCCTGTGACTGCGGTAACAAATTCTTACAACCTTGGTGGCAGAAAACAACAGAAATTAATTTTCTTACAGTTCTGGACACCAGAAGTTCAACATCAATTTCACTGGGCTAAAATCAAGACTTTTTGGTAGGGCCATCTCTCTCTCTGTATGTTCTGCAGAAGAATCCTTTCCTTGCTTCTTCTAGCTTCTGGTGGCTTCTGTATTTCTTGGCATTCCCTGGCTTGTAGCCACATCACTTCAATCTCTACCTCTATCTTCATATCACCTTCTCTGCTATGAGTGTCAAATCTCCCTTTGCCTCTCTCTTAGAAGAACACTTGTGATGGCACTTACGGCCTACCTGGATAATCCAGGATAGTCTCCACATCTCCAAGACCTTAACTTAATTACGTCTGCAAAGACTCTTTCTTCAATAAGGTAACATTCACAGATTCTGGGAATAAGGACACGGACATATTTTTGGAAGCCATTATCAGTCTACCAAACAAACCCAAATATTTTCTAAGACTAGGGACATTTATAACTCTAAACCACAATCTATAAAGGCAGAAAGTGGGTGGAATAGTGGCATTTTATTTAACAGAGTGGAATAAAGACAAACCAAAGGTAAATAGCAGATCCCAATTACAAATAACAAACACACCCACACAATAATATTCAAGAAAAGCTCAGACATTGAAACATCCAGGTATTGTCAAAGGTGGGGTTGAGGCTAGGATTTGAAAAGAGACATACTTTGAAAAACGGTAAGAGGAGCAGTTAGACACCTATCTATGATCACACATCCACTATAAAGGAATCAGAGGACTAACTTCTCACTTCTAAAGGAAAGAAATGGTATCTGGAGAAATTGAACTAGAACGGCCCTAAACTATGACACAAAAGGCAGCAAAGAGACATGGTACCAAAAATTGAAAGGTTACTTGAAAGTCTAAGTACACAGAGAACTCTGAACCCCAACCTTCCCTAGCTAAGTCCCGGGGTGTTTATATACTCAAACAAAAGAGTAAGAATTCTTCTCTTGAGTAAATAACTGCCAAAAGAAAAATAACGTCAGATACAGGTGTTAATGTGTCTTGCCCACCAAAAAAGCTAACTGCCAACCTGATGGATCAAAAGTGAAGCCTTCCTGCTGACGAGTATCCCTCCTGTGCACAAAATTCTAATTAGGTTTTCAGTGCCGCCTTGAAAAATATGATTAGAAAGTCAAGAATCATCACTGGGAATCCGTCAAGGAAAAAACAGGAAACAAAATAAGTGAAAGGAATGAAGGAACTCAGAGAAATAGTGATTGTGCAGTGAGAAGACTAAAATTTCAAAGAAATAATAAATAATGTCCCTAAATATGAGAAAAGATATTGCCTCGGTGAAACAAGACAGGATGCAATTAGAAAAAAAATAAAAGAAACAAGCAAAGAATAAGAAGTATGATTACTAATTTAACCTAGGAGCATCACAAGTAAAATTTAGTAAAAGTGTTAAAAGATAATGAAGAGTAAACTGAAAAAGAAAAAATAATAAATAGAGGGGAGAAAAGACTTTTAAAAGTAGATAGTCAATGGAGATAATCCAGCACTCACAAACGTTAATACAAGAAATGGAGATTAGAGGAAATGTTAGTGAAGAAATTATTAAGGACATAATACCAGGAAATTTCTCATAATTGGCAGCATGAACCTCCCGACTGAAAGGATCTATCAGGTGTCCCAAGACCAGAGATGAAGAAAAACCCACACTAAAACATATTCTGATAAAATCTATAACACCAGAAATAAGGATCTCAAAATTTTATTAGTGAGAAAAGTAGGTGATATATAAAATATCAGGATCAAAATGACATTGGTCTTCTCAACAGCATAAGAAGCTTGAAGGTAATAAGAAATGTTTTCAAACTTCTGAGGGAAAATTATTTTAGATCTATAATTCTATTCCCAAAGATTCAATGAAGTATCAGGTAGAATAAAGACATTTCTCAACGTACAAGCTTGTAAAATATTTATCACCTGTAGAACCTCTTTCAAAACATTACCAGAAAACAGATAGCTAGTGGGAAGCAGCTGCATAGCACAGGGAGATCAGCTCGGTGCTTTGTGACCATCTAGAGGGGTGGGATAGGGAGGGTGGGAGGGAGACGCAAGAGGGAGGAGATATGGGGATATATGTATATGTATAGCTGATTCACTTTGTTATAAAGCAGAAACTAACACACCATTGTAAAGCAATTATACTCCAATAAATATGTTAAAAAAAATTACCAGATCATAAGCTCCAGCAAAAAAAGAAAAAAAACTAGTAAAAGGAGAACATAATTTGTAGAAAGAAGAGGCTACAACATCATAAAGTGAAAAAAGTAAATTCAGAATGACAGCCAAAAAAACCCTTGAATGACATCTTTTTGCAGGATACTTTAGAGAGCAACTAGACAAGATAAAAGTGGGAGGAGAGGGCCCAGGAAGGATTACTTCAAGGGAAAAAATAAGAAAAAATTTTTGTTGAATGCTATAGATGATCTAACCAACTTGCCTACATAGAATATTGAATAGAGAAGCATTTTATAAAGATTTTGAAGCTTTGGGAAAGATAGCAAAAAAAGAAAGAAAGAAAGGAAGGAAGGTAGGAAGGGAGGGAAGGCGGGAATGAGGAAGGGAGACAGAGAGGAGGAGGAGGAGGAACTGGGCAAAAAAGAAAAATAAATGAAGTACTTATCTAAGGGAAGACAAAAATTCTACAATGAGGGGAATATCATTATATCATATCACCAGTCTCAGAAGTAAACTCTATTTGTACAGTCTTCATATTTAAAAAACCAGAAATAAACTAAAATGGTGATGTAGCTATAATGGAAGAATAGAGAAAGAATTTCTGGAGTTTTAAGAGATTTTAAATTTTCACGTTTACCAATAAAAAGTCAATCAACAAGATCTAAGTTGAGGAATCATAAGCAGACCTATGTACATTATTTAAAAAATACAGAAGTAAAATAAAACTTAAAGAAGTTGAAAGTGATTTCCCTCTTGCACTGATGCGAAACGGTTTATTTCTTTAGATATTTTTTTACCTTTAAATTTATTTGCATTTTAAATATGTGTGCATATGTTTATTTGAATAAAAATAAGTTATTTTTTTAAAGCAATATTAAACTTATTTAACCTAATCCTCTCTCCTTTGTTTAGAATTATGTCAAATCAAATAGGAATATGTTCTCTATTTTCTTTAAAATATTTCCACAAAAGTAATTATATCACTAACATAACTTTATTAAATGAATGAATGTATGATGTATGCTTCAGTAAAAGATTCTGCTCTTCATAAAGAAATGAAATATTAGATAGTGTAATATTTCTAAACAAATTATTTATTAAATTTGATATTAAATATAGTTCTTGAAGGAATCTGTAGAGCACACTTGATAGAGAAAACAGTTTCTTTTTTTAAGGGAATATGCATTCCTAAGTTATTTGTTATTTTTACCTGATTTCCAGAATATTTTCTTCAAGAGAAGCACTAGTTAAGTATTGTTATTCATTCCCATCTTCATATCATCTATAGGTGTACCTGTGCCAATTTTATAAATTTGTTAATAAGTCTTATTTATCTTCCTTAGCTCTAAAACAAATTTAATGCAAAATTATGTCTTTCAGAGTATAATGGCCCTTTAAAAATAATATTCCCACCAAGCACAGAGAGCAAAGTACAAAGAGTTTACAAAACAGGATGAGATTCTCCATTATTATTTCTGGAGAGCATCCTAGTCTGATGTTTTTCCTTCTGCCATTCTTAGAGAAAGTACATTATCCACAACAGGTCAGTCCAAATCCTACTTACTTCCTCAGGAATAAGGGTCAGGCAACATGCAGTATCCTTGGGAAAGGAGCCTAAAATTACCAAAAAGGTCATCTCAGTAAGACATCAGGAAGCACAACTGTTTCCATTGACACGAACATAATGAAAACAAAATGCTCTAGAACTATGTGCTTTGTGAACCACAGTTTGTAAAAATATCACACATGCTGTGTTTTGACCACCCAAGAGAAATCAAAGTCACTGTATCACTCTACAAGCAACTCAGTCCTACTGATGTTTATGATTCTAAAATCAGGAGCATGTTTCTGGGACACAATCAGTCAGTATCTGCTAGGGCAATGTTAGAAAAAAGCTTTAAAATGCCCTCTTTGTTCCTGACCTGCTATGGGAATTCATGGCATGCGACATCAAAGGAGAAAATTCAGGTCACCTCTGTTGGATGTAGTCGTGTGGGTGTGTGAATTAAAAATATGCAACAGGGAACCTGACAGATTCCTGTTTCAATCCAGTCTCTTCTTTGACTCCTCTCAAGGTGATCCTTATCAATAATCAAAGGAGAGCCCTCAGACCATTTTCAGGATGTGCTGGTTCTAAGAAAAGTGATTTAGGAAAGTCAAATACTCCAACACTTTCAGGAAATGACCAATAAAAAGGCAGGCCAAAATCTTGGTAGCTCAAAGGGGAAAAAAGAATGTCTGAGAATATTTCTGTTTCACCATGAAACAGATGAGAAATCAAGCTGTTCAGGCACAGCTGGAGAATGCGTAGAAGTGAGCTGTAGCGTTCCTACTTTAGCTTCTCAAGAAGCTAAAGGTTTTGATGCTATTAGGACATAGCTTGAAAGGATGATGTTTCATAGTGAGCAAAGTGATCAACCATCTAGGAGCTAAGATCAGTGGATCCTGTTGAGTGGTCAGACCCTCAAAGGAATGGGTCACTTGTGTCTAAGAATTCAAAGCTTATATCTTACAACTGATAAAAGAGAAGAGATATCAAAACATGGTTGTCTGTACTAGTCAAAAACAGTGGTCAACTGATAGATGCAAGGTAAGAAAAAAAAACAAAAAATAAATTTTTTTTTATTTGAACAAAGTTTTCATTTTCATCATTCTAAGGCACTTCTGCAATTTGATTTTCAATTTTCTTCTCACCCAAATTGCTGTGTCACCTTCTTTCCATCTAACAAAATCCTGCCCATCTTTAAAGGCTCCTCTCAAATTGTACCTTCTTGGAAATTACTTCCCTAACCATCCTAGATCATGGCAGTCTCTACTGAACTCATCTAAGGCTCTCTCTGCAGTTATCTCATGCTATCTCGAGATGTTTTAAGTGTATCTCCATTTGTTTAAGCCAATGCCTTGTCTCCTTTGTTACAGTGCAAATCCCATTAGACCAAGAACAGAGCCTTCTGTTTTCTGTTTTAATTTCTTACAGCTTGAGCCTTCATCTTACACAATTAATATGTAATGGCTGAAAAAAGAACCAACATAAATTTTTTCATTTAGCATAAGTAATATTGGATGGCTCCTGCTTGTCTTATAAGACATGTTACAAAGAAATTTATGCAGACCTTGTGAAGAAATAGTATCCAATCTCTTAAAGCTTTTTTTGTTGTTGTTGTTATTTAGGAGCTTGGCTTAGAATAAATGATATACAATAGATGGATAATATTTACAGAACAGCTTCTAGCTGCTTGTCAGTAATTCTACAAGTTACCTGGATATTTGTGAGTTCGGTAAAGACTTTCTTTGTAATTTGTTCCCTCTACACAAGAGCAGACTGGGTCTGAAAAATACCTTCAGACATGTTATCTCATTTAAATTTTTAAGAAATTAATTGCTTTTTAAATGATACCAAATTCAAGGTAATATATTAAACACTGACTTTCTTAAGCATGTCTAAATTCACACCCAAAGATGTATTAGTTCAAGACAGCAGAGTCTAATCTTACTGGAAAGAAAAAGACTGCCACATCCAGACAGGGGTTTTATAGAGATGGGAGGAATTTAATGGACCTTTAGGACAGGAGAAAAATTGCAGCAACAGAAAAAGTGTTTAGAGAGAGTAAACTGTGTTTACCAAAAAGTAAAAATATAAGTAAAGGTGAAAATACACATAAGTGGAAAGATAAAACTGGATGAAGAAGGGCTTATGTGGAAAAAAATAATTACATATAAAATAAGTAAAAATGTAAGAAGAGGATGGGACCATGAATTCCAAGTGGAAGATTGGGGACATCTTGGAAAGGCAATGAAATCTCCTGATCATGGCAAAGAGAACTTATTTTCCCGGAGATAAATGCTAATGTTGTTATCAAACTCAATTATTACTGCTTTAACTATGAAGCCTTTACTTTTGGAAATGTATATTTCTTTCAATTACTGCAAATAAAACATTACCTTTCATTCAAGTTTAAATTGAGTTTTTACATAAGAGAAATTTTTCTAAAGAGCATTACTATATTTTGCTCAAATAAATTATACTGTGCTTTTAAGAAATGTCCAAAAAGGCAACAAAAACCCTCTCAAGTAATTATTTGTAAGTATGCAGAATTTGGACCAGGCAAGAAATAGAAATGCATGTCTAAGTCTAATACTCATAAAATGACCATGGTTTTGGGAAGCAGAGCAGATCACTAACTAAAAACACTATAACAGATTTTTAATGGCCCTCTGTGGAATTCTTCAGATACAATAAAAACCCTTTGTAATGAAAATAAATAGCATATATTATACTTACTATTCAGTAAGAACTGATTTTTATATACCTGCAACATTTTTCGACAGGAAGGGTAACGCAGTTTAAAAAGGTCCTTCCAGACAGGCTATTTTATTTACTTTGCCCCTCATCTCACAATTTCACCCTATTTAAGGTAATGGTGCCTTTCTGTTTTTGCTGTATGATACCTATTATCATCTATAGCTCATATGTAGTCTCGCAGCTCTGTTTCAAATGATGATTTAACTATCCTGAAAAAAAAAGGAAAAGGAATTTTGGTATTCAGAGCAATATAAGACCAAAGTGCCTTGGGTCTACCCAATCCTAGAATGCTATTCATTTTTGAAAACTCAGATAAACAGAACTTACTTTCACTGACTAAAATGAAAGAATATTAAAAACTTAGTTCAGATGAATTAATAATAGTAATCCACCTTTCTTGCATTTATTCAGGATGCCCTGGACTGCTTAGTTTTATTGAAAAGGTGGAGGGGGTTGGGGAGAGAAACAAACAACTTCCATAAAATGAGGAAAACAGTGTCTTAATATCTCATTATTTTATATAATATTAATATTACTCATATTTCAAATCCAGTTGACCTTGGCACTTCAATAAAATAAATAATAAATCTATCACAGAACTGTTTTGTTTTTGTCATACTCTTACTTTAATTTTGAAATCCTGGATCATTCTTAAATTTAGTCTAATATCAAGAAAAGCTTGCATTTTGAAGTGACTTCCCTTCTAAAGCACTTTTTAGATTTATTTTATGCATAATCAAAATAGGTCTGAAGAGGAACCACTGACAAGGTCGGTGATGGAGAAAGCTGCTGTAGTACGTGAGGCAATGGCTTCCCAAATGACTCTTTCCAGCGAATAGAGGACACGATCGTTTCTAGAACTCTCAACCGAGTCTAGGACTCTATGTTCTAAGCCATGCTCCAATCCCTCTAATTTATCTGAACCTCAATCTTGTCTTCACAGGTTAAAAAGAAAGTATAAATCCCAACTAAATCTAGAGAAGAAAGACCCATAAAAACTAATAAAGTCTTCTAAAAATAAGGTATGTGAAGTAGCATTAATAAAAGAGATTTTTTTTTTTCAAATTGGGAAGTATGTTGAGATAAGGAAATGACTGCTAAGCATAAAAGAGGAACCTGAGAAAAGGTCCTTGAATGAATGCATGGGCAGGAAGCAGATAGAGAAAAGTTACCATTTTAAGAATAGAAAGCACAAGAAAATAGAATAAAAATGGAGTCTGGAAAATTTACAAGCACCTCATGCAGCTCAATATCAAAAAAACAAACAACCCAATCCAAAAATGGGCAGAAGACCTAAATAGACATTTCTCCAAAGAAGATATACAGATTACCAACAAACACATGAAAGGATGCCCAACATCACTAATCATTAGAGAAATGCAAATCAAAACTACAATGAGGTATCACCTCACACCAGTAAGAATGGCCATCAACAAAAAGTCTACAAACAATAAATGCTGGAGAGGGTGTGGAGAAAAGGGACCCCTCTTGCACTGTTGGTGGGAATGTAAATTGATACAGCCACTATGGAGAACACTATGGAGGTTCCTTAAAAAACTAAAAATAGAACTACCCTATGACCCAGTAATCCCACTACTGGGCATATACCCTGAGCAAACCATAATTCAAAAGGAGTCATGTACCACAATGTTCATTGCAGCTCTACTTACAATAGTCAGGACATGGAAGCAACCCTAATTGTCCATTGACAGATGAATGGACAAAGAAGATGTGGCACATATATACAATGGAATATCACTCAGCCATAATAAGAAACGAAATTGAGTACTTTGTAGTGAGGTGGATGGACCTAGAGTCTGTCATACAGAGTGAAGTAAGTCAGACAGAAAGAGAAAAACAAATACCGTATGCTAACACATATATATGGAATCTAAAAAAAAAAAAAAAAAAAAAGGTTCTGAAGAACCTAAGGGCAGGACAGGAATTAAGACACAGACATAGAGAATGGACTTGAGGACACGGGGAGAGGGAAGGGTAAGCTGGGACCAAGTGAGAGAGTGGCATGGACATATATACACTACCAAATGTAAAATAGATAGCTAGTGGGAAGCAGTAAAGCAATTATACTCCAATAAAGATGTTAGAAAAAATAAATAAAAATAAAAATGAGTTTGGTTAGAACAAGAAGTGTGTTTTAACGTGAGGTGATTTGAATGTGTTCTTAGGTTCAGGTATTGATGCCTATTGAAATATAGGCATTGGCAAAGAGAAGACTGTGTTCTCTTGTAGTAGAGATTGTGAAGGACTCAAAGGCATTCTATAAAAGAAGCAGCATCACTCATGGGGGCAGAAAGAAGGCACTGTGAGGGATGAACATAGATTGTACCAACTTCCTCTACTATACAGTAACAACACCGATATCAACAGCAATTTATGAACCACTTATTATATGTCAGGTCATATTTTGTATTGTCTTTTAGTCCTCAAAACAACCCTAGAAAAGAAGGTGACATTATCCTCCAAAACCTAGCTGCAGGGAGTTTAAGTAACCTGGTCAAGTCACAGCCAGTCAGTGGCAAAACCAAGTTCTGAACCAGATGTTTGTTAATGTTTGCTGGCTTTCCATATTATTATTTTTTATTGTTTATAAAATTGGTTATAATTCTGTCCCTTAAGGGTTTGTGTTAGTGTATGAACAGCATCTGGGCCCATATGGTATATTTGCAAGTCTAAGAAAATGGGGGAGGAGGTGGGGCTGGAGGAGATGGAAGACGTCAGAATTCCCAGAAAGTTGCAAGCGGATGTAGCATTTGAAAAGGCCTACTCAGTGTGCTCAATGCTATAGTTTAAACATCCATAAATTACTTACGGAAAGTAAATTACTTTAGAAAGTAAAAGCTGACTTTGTTTGGTTGCTGAAGCATGGGTGAAAAAGTTGGAGAAGCTCTTAAAATGTTTAATCCAGACCCTCTGGGCATGCCAAAGAATCACAAGTCACAAAAACAACCCGGTCATCTTGTTCCTTTCCTTACAAAAAAAAATGCTACCCTTTATTAATACTATGGAGTTTTAACTACTTAGCCTGGCATTAAAAAATCTTGGCAATTTTGCTCCAGACGCCTTTCTATCCTCACTTCCTATAACCTATGACCACTCCCCATAATACATATGTTCAATAATCCCAAACATTCCATAAACTGGTATGCCACCTCAGTTTAAAATGTGCTTTTGAAATCTTATATGTGGATTGCTACTCAGCTCAAATGTCAACTACTCCCTAAATAGTTCCATGATTCCTCCAACTTTTCCTACTCCTCTGTATAGCTATACATATATTATATGTGTATATATTATACTCTAAATATATATTATATATATTATACTCTAAATTATACATTGAGTATAATATTATACTCTAAATGTCTCCTTCAGTACATTCATTCAATCATCGAACAAATATTTGCTGAACAGTTATGTACCAGGCACACTCTAAGTTCCCTAGACCAAGGACTATTTGTTTTTTGTCATTTTTGGAAGGCAGCTATGCTCACCACTATACCACCAACGCACTGTTTTTTGTCATTTTTGGAGGGAAGAGGCTAGTGGTGGTAGTGGTGGTGGTATTCTCTATTGCCTGCTCACTGCCCAACACATAATAACCATTAATTAAAAATTTGCTGAATTGAGCTATCCATGAGAGCCTCAATGAACATCACAGTCAACAAATAATCATTAAAAATAACTGATATTATATTTTCTTAGGGAGAAACAATTGGATGTAGAAGAATGTATGTAAAATAGCAGACCTTTAAATCTGACAGGGTCTCAGATCTGGAATTTTTATAATGTTAATTAGAAAGGGGGTAATGAGGAATAGCACCATTTTGATGTTTTCAATTCCATCCTTCAAGTTTAAGTGGATTTTAATCTCCTCCAGATTACCAAGTTAGACTCATATATTCTTAAAACTCCAAGGGCAATTTGAAATCATTCAGTCCAAAACCTACACATTTTACAGATGAGGGAACTGTGTCCAGAGAGATGAGAAGATCTGGGAGAGGAATACAGGCCTCTTCTCCCAGTGTTTCCCCTTTAGTATCCTGTCATCACATATTTTTTTCTCTTTTAACTTTTATTCTCTAGATATTCAATGAAATACTGGTAGCAAGTCATCAGACATGAGAATTGTCACTTGGAAGAACTGAAAGATTTGATGGTGGAGAAAATATTTCCTTCTTTTTACATCCTAAGATCTCTCCTAAAGTTGGAATCTTTTATAAGAACATAAAACAATGCTGCAAAATTGATTTTTGACTAACAAGAAGAGAGTTCAGATTAAACCTTTATTTTCCTTTTTATTCCATTATTCTCTAAATTTCTAGATATCCAAATATGTTAACAGAATGTCATATATATGACACACATACATATACACATACACACATTTTTTTTTTCATTATGGGAGACAAATATTTCCACTCTTTTATCTGGAAAATTCCCTGAAATGTCCTTATTTTATGGCTGATTTGATTAATTTATCAAATTCTCTATTGATATAGTGCAGACTGATCATGATTAATGTGTTTATCTGCTAAACGCATGAAAAGAAAGTTAGTTTAGGCAAGCAAGTCATTGCGACCTACTTACTAATAAATCATTTGTTCTACAAGTTTTTGCCTCCTGGGTTGTTTACATTTTGAAGTGAATTCAACATTCTTTTGTTCAAAAAAAATACTTTAGCTTCCACCAATCGAATTTTCAGTTGTTTTAAAAGAAGTTAAACAGAAGTTCCCTCTAACTCTGAAAGATCATTACAAGTGTAAAGTGTGTGGAAGGAATCTACCCTCGCTTGACTACTATGAGTCTTTGAAGACCACAACCAGAGTAGAGTGGTTACAGATGCCTTGGTCTGAGGGAGGTCTGAGTTTAAGTATCATTTGAACTTAGAGCTAAATATCAGCTAAACAAAGGGCAAGACCTTAGAAGGGCAGAAATCAGGAAGCAACAACCTATGATTACATCTCTGGCCATGGCTATATACTTACTAACATCCAGTCTCAAGGGGCCACATTTCATTGCTTTCACTTAGCAGAAGTTGACTCTTGATCTCATTGCTGAGACCACTGCCCTCTTCCAATCATCCTGGCTCTGTCATCTTACTGTATTTTTTAGTACCAATATTTACAGTACTTTTTAGTACTTGCTGAAAACAGACAGTTTCCTCCTTGAAACCAGCCCACTGCCTGGCACCGTTTCTTGAAACAAATCGCTATGTCATTCCAGTTTAACTGGCAACTTATAATTTCAAAAACAAATTCAGCTGCAACTGCTTTTAAAACATCTTACCAGGTTACTTTTCTGTCTTACGTCACCCAGATTTCCAGAAATCTACTGAAACTGTCTAATGAGGCAATAAATTCCTTTATTGACTGGTCAGAATGTGGAAACAAATTGAAGTGACTCACTCAGGCCTTTTCTTAACCCTCTTATTCAGCAGAACAGTTTATTTTATTGAAAGCATAGAAAAAAAAAAAAAGAGCTGACAATTTAGAAATAAACTAAGTAGGTCCACCTTCTGGTATGTCTGTAGGACATACAGTACTATCTTTTTTGCATGAGTGTAAGTGTATGTTACAGCTTAATTGATATTGTAAGAGAGCAAAATGTTGACTTATCATCCTTGTGAAAATACTTCCCATGTTTGTCTTTTACTTATTATGAATTTTTACTTCAATTTGTTTTTTATGAGGGATTCTCTTGTTTGGTTTTTGTTGGCTTTATGGTTTTTGTTTGTTTTATTTTAAGGTGCAATGTTCCTCTGTTTGTAATTATTCACAGGTACAAATTTACTTACTGGGGTGGTAATCTCAAAAGCAAATCTTGCTTATAATGCTTTACAAACGATAGCAAATAACACAAGAAAGAAAAAGTACCTGGAAGTTTACATTTCTCCCCATAGTTTGCCTAAATAAATATTTGAAATATTTTCATTCCCTGAGCATATTCCAGAAGATAATGGGTAAAACTATTTTGGGGATTAAAAACAATAACTACTTGCAGAAAAATATCTGTTTGTATGTACATATGGATATACATCTAAAAGCAATATGTTTATAGTTAAAAGTGAGCTAAATTTAGCTCAGACTCCTTAATTTACAGATATTGAAAGAAAAGATAGGGAAATAAAGAGATTTAACAAATATCACTGGAAAGTTGGTAGATGGCCTCACATCTGGAATTCTCATCTCCTAAGCCCTGAGTGTTCATTCCAATATTGCATTCTTGCCTTACTTTTCATTGCTGAACCTGAAAATGCCATATAGTGTTAGCTTCTTTCTTATGCACTCATTCATAAAAACCAAATCTTAAGGGCAGTAGCTGGGAGAGGGGAGGGATGGGGAAGATCATCTCTGCCCTAGAAAGTTGGGAGTCAGCTCTTTATTTTCTCCTCAAAAATAGTGGCCTTCCTCATAGTTAAAAATAGTGTTTCATGTTCCTCTTTTCTCTTCTTTTTAATTTCAAATCTTCTAAACTGCTTGCTTGGAGGCTACAACATTACTATGAATATGAGTATGGGAAGGAAGTGAATGTAATATTAACTGAGCAGCTATTACATCATAGTTTCTAGGATCCTTGGTTTGTAAAATCTTTCTTGAGTTCCTGGAATTCCACAACAGGAAAGATACTAAGGAAAAAATAGAGATAGATTACAATAGAAGGCAAGGGAATATACAGCTATTTACTTACTTATTTATTTATTATTTTTTAAACTATGCACACCTTAATATTTTAACTTAAAATGTGAATGATTTATACATTAATTCCCTAATTATTGACTTAACACCAAGGTCATTTCTTAAGGAAGTCTATACCATTTGATTTTCTTAAATAAACCACACCTATAATTGTTATAATTTTGTAGTGAGTGGTAAATTCTTCAGAGCCTTTTTTTAGAGTCTCCTTTATGGAGTTTTCCCAAAACAATTTAGTATTCACAGAAAGCATTTCTTTTTGTTCTTTTTTTTTTTTGAAGTTTCAAAAGAATGGGACCTTAGTTTTTACCTTCATCTAATAAATTGGGATTTATATTTATATATGTAATTAATATTTATCATAGAAACATAATTGGTTAGAACTAGAAGAGACCTGATTCTCTTACCTAAGAGTCTTAACCTCTTCACTTTACCGATAATGCCTAGGAAAATAAAGTACTTTATTAAGTGGCACATAGAAATGTAGTAGAAGAGAGAGTTAGATATATTACTAAGAATCTGTTGTTTTCCCCATTGTGCAGCTTCTTACCTATACGTGAGGACACTTAAATGTTCTCATGCGCATAATTTGAGTTTTAAAAATAAATGTAAAAATGAATAAATCCTGTCCAGGACCTTTATCGACAAAATCACATTTCTAAGCAGCACTGATGTTACAGAAAATTGTTTACTGATCACCATACGTGTTAATACCACCCCTTAAGTGCCAATGTGTACTGGAAACCATTGCCACTATCACAGATCGTTTGTGCTGAAAATAAAGAGCATGAATGGGAAAACATTTTTTACCTTCATGAGCAAAAATATTGTTACATTCATTCTCTTCATTAACTCACTACAGTGGAAGACTTTAAAATCCCAGTTAAAGGAAATTACAAATATCTAAATCATAACAAAAATATAATTATTCCTGAAAAGAAATAAACTCATCTTTTAATAATTCAGCTGGAAAAGTACATTTTAAATCTATTTCTTACTATATCAGTTTTCCGTAAAAACTCGTCATTTGAGTGAATTTTACTAACAAACTTCTTTTGGGCACTCTGTGGACTCATTTCTGCACACTCATAATTTTCTTAAGTAATGTAGAGCTGTGAATGAGCTGCAAACATGGACTCCATGAGAAGCCTACCCCAAATTCTGATAGGTATGTGCCAAATATAGCTCTATATATCTTTCTCAATTTTAGTACTTCTCAGGAACTTGTTGAATCAGTAAAACAGACAATTGTTTAAATGTAACATGACAATAAACATTGCACTAATTCTTAAAACCCCAAGATCCTCTTTCCTCAAAGGGGCATCTCACTGACAGGGGCATGACAGATCTGTTTATTTGTTTTTAATATAAGTATAGGACAAGTAGCTAACATAAGGTTGCAAATCAGAAGATGTGGCTTCCTAGCCCACTTTACCTTTCTGGGTATCACTATATATGTATATAAAGGCGTTTTGAACTTGGAAACCTCTAATTCACCTTTTAAATACTCATACTGTGAACAATTTGTTTGAGAAAATGGCATTTGTGTACCATACATTATATAGTTTACTTCATACCTTTTAAAAATTACTCTATGGATATTGGGACTAGGACAAGTTTTAGCCGATAATCCAAGTCCAAAATTTACTTTTCTAGTTCATCTCAAACAGTCCATAAGCATACTTAAGAAAATAAACAAAGAAACAAACAAATAAATAAATAAATAGCAGTTGATCAAGTTACAGAACATCATTGTAAGAATTTAAGGACTTTCTGATGTAATGAAGTGGGTAATATAGTAAAAGAGAATGTTTTTCAATGAACAAGTATTTTCTTAATTTTACATTTTATATACTGTGGTCTTTCTCTGGTACCTACTCTAATTGGCACAATGACAAAATTAAATTTACACTTCCTACTTATCTAACAGGGTTGAAATGCACATTTCTTGGGATGTTACGTCAATTCCTCATCTCTTGGAACTATCTTCACCTCCCACAGGGATGGGTCCCCGGGAGTTCAGTGATACTATCTCTCCTAACTGATTTGACACAGTTGGACACTTGACCCAGCCTGGCTTAATTGAACTCTGTCTCCCAGGAATTTAGAATTGGTGTCGGTAAATATTCTTTTAGCTTAGTGCAGGACCTTGAAGATCAATGTAAACTCATGACTGTATATTGGCCCTCTTCCAGCTTCTTTGAAGACTGGAATCAGCAGTCTGGCACAGGAAAAATTACAAGTACATAGGGAGAAGCAGAGATGGAAGACAGAGAATATTTCAACAGGCATTAAGGATCCAGTTCCCAGTCTCTGCTAAAGAGCAAGACACTTTCTTGCTATTAGATGGCACAAAACAAACCAGCAGCCATTTAATAATTATATTTTTGGCTTATGATAGCTCAATTTGGCTTACTTGTGAACAGAGTCCTAAGTCTGAGATATTTTAGTAGTGCTGTTAAAATCATTTATACAGACTTCCAAAATAAATGAAAGAACTTTCAAAATCACCTGTGTTTGAAATAAGTTGGCACTAAAAGCATGATCTTGACTTACTATAAAACTATGCTCATAAAAAATGTCATACGGATAAAATGTACAGCACAGTGACTATGGTTAATAATATTGTATCGCATATTTGAAAGCTGGTGAGAGAGTAAATCTTAAAAGTCCTCATCACAGGCCAAAAAAATTTTTTGTAACTATGTATGGTGACAGATGTTAACTAGAATTGTGTTGATCATTTTCCAGTACACACAGATATCAAATCATTATGTTGTACACCTAAAACTAATGTTAAGTGCCAATTATACCTCAATTTAAAAAAAAAAACCTATGCTCATGAACATATAACACAAATCAATCTCTGTGAAACGCAAATATGGTTGTACCATCTGAGTAAAAATTAAAGTAAATTTTAAAAGTATTTTATTGTATTTCATTTCACCAGACATTTTTAATAGCCTTATTCACTTTAAACACAGTTCAATTCAAATTTAATTTTTAATTATGTGAAAAAAGGAGATTAAACAGTACATTTTGCCTTTTAATATCTTAGAATAAAGGACTTTTTACTCTTAATCCTTTGGTAAACAGAAGTGTTTCACTGCCTACTTTTTAAAGCACTGTTTAAATTAGCTTACCTACACTTTACATCACATCTTGTGTTTTAAGAGCTCTGTGACTCAATGAAAAGAGTATAATGGAGCCATAGATCAAGGCACCTCATTCATTAACTTTTAAAATATCACCTCATTTATTTAGTCTTCCTCTGGAGTTTCTTTTGATAAGTAGCAATTTTATTAAACATCCATTTAAGTGAAATGAGAAAGAATGACATACTTTGCTCCAATACATGTAAAGGCTGTATTCTTACATCTAAATTTACTTTAGCCAGGAACATTACAGTGTAATCACTACATCTGTTTTTTGTATATATAAGGCATGGGAAGAATACTACTGGCTTTTAAATTTACAGCACACCCAATAGCTAATACAGGTTTTGGCCATGTGGGAAAACTTTGATGAAATTACCCTGTCTAGGGGAACAAAAAGGGTGAAATCATTGGACTAATGACAGGCCAAAATATTTGGAAGGTGAAAGCATGCTTCAAGTCTGCAAGAAGAGAACCCAGTTACTAAATGTAATTCATTAAAAGTAACAGTACCTATTGTCCTGTAACTGGTATCAGTTTGAGGCTTCAACCGAAAGTCAGAAACATTACATCCTCCAAATGAAAGGATAATTGTCAGAGCAGGCAATACACTGCCTTGCAAATATGTTTCTTTAGTAATGAAAATATAAACTTACTCTGAGTGTGGGAAGAAGCAGGAGCTTAAAAAGAGTACTCTGTAAACTTACAGACTTTTAGACATTATCTTTCTGGTAAAATACCCAATTTACAAAGATGAGGAAATCACTGGCCTATAAGATTTATAAGAAGAGTCTAAGAAAAAAAAAACACTTTCTTTTATAACATATAATAAAACATCATAGATACTAAATTAAACCAATGATTATTTCTTATCTACTATCTTATTCAGTAGTAGAAGAGACATAGGAAAATGAAATCCAGAAACAGAAATCCAGCCCTATCCTCCCCACAAAGTTCGTATATATTGGGTTGCCCAAAATGTTCCTTTGAGTTTTTCCATAACATCAAGAAAAAGTCAAACGAACTTTTTGGCCAACCCAATAATGCTTTCTTTTCCCATTAGCTATTGGGTCATGTGTTTTCAAATTAGAATACTATGAACTTTCTAGTACATAGCTTCTCAGAAGTATACATAAAAAAATATGGTATCAGGGACAAATTAGCCCACATTCTCAAGACAATCATCTTTTTTCTAGAAAGTTTCCATTTCTTCTTTCTAAAAATTGGAAGTCTATAAAATAAACAAATAAAAATGATGCGAGGACTTAGTTTGTATTTTTATACAGTTTTGATTTTGAACAATTTAAATTGTCTTATAAAAATAAATTAAAATTCACTAATAAAATAATGTGAATGCTCATGCTGATATTTTGGGTTTTATTCTTTTTTTTTTTTTTTTTTTTTTTTTTTTTTTTAGCGGTACGCGGGCCTCTCACTGTTGCGGCCTCTCCCGTTGCGGAGCACCGGCTCCGGACGCGCAGGCTCAGCAGCCATGGCTCACGGGCCCAGCCGCTCCGCGGCACGCGGGATCCTCCCGGACCGGGGCACGAACCCGTGTCCCCTGCATCGGCAGGCGGACTCTCAACCACTGCGCCACCAGGGAAGCCCGGGTTTTATTCTATATACTCATCAGATGACATTAAAAAGGGTCCAGTCCCCCAAAAAATGAAGACAATAAACATTTTAAACAATAGAAAAAGGCTTTAACACATTTTTTTGTACAATGAGAATACAATGAAATCTTATAAAAAGATACTGGAATAGAGACATTTGTGACCTTAAAAGTGATTTTTATGATAAATTTTTAAGTTTAAAAAAGCAGGCAGGTTAAAAACAAGCATAAGATATGATCTACTTTGCATAAAATAGTACAGTTACATACAAAGTAATAAATGGCTGCAAATTTGTTTACTAAAAATATCAGCGGTTTTCCCCCGGGTGTGGCAATAGATAGAGGTTTTTTTTGTTTGTTTTGTTTTGTTTTTTGCGGTATGCGGGCCTCTCACTGTTGTGGCCTCTCCCGTTGCTGACAACAGGCTCCGGACACGCAGGCCCAGCGGCCATGGCTCACGGGCCCAGCCGCTCCGCGGCTTGCGGGATCCTCCCGGACCGGGGCACGAACCCGCGTCCCCTGCATTGGCAGGCCGACTCAACCACTGCGCCACCAGGGAAGCCCAATAGATTGAGTTTTATGTGCTTTTCGCTTAGTGACCCTGGTTCTGCCCACCACATCTCTGGAGCGACTCAACCACTGCGCCATCAGGGAAGCCCAATAGATTGAGTTTTATGTGCTTTTCGCTTAGTGACCCTGGTTCTGCCCACCACATCTCTGGAGAATGTTCTAAAGGCTGAACATGACCCTGAGCATTTCTCTTCCTCCAGGGACCAGAACGTTCCCTCACTTTCTTGGCCGCCCTGCTGAACTCTAGAAGAAATGTTGGGCTACAGGGGTGCTAGAGGCAGAACTGCAGGAAGCAGATGTGAACCTCTAGATTATTTCTCCACAGTGTATTTCTTTTGCAAAAATGATGGTTATACCGGACATTTTGTCACAAGCTCTAGGTTAAAAAACCTGGGATGAAAGATGGATCAACTTGAATTGGCAGTGAAAGAGGATAGAATACTGGTGATGGATGAAACAGGAGGAGCAAGTAGGACTGACAGCTGGAATTTATGCTCTCTTGTTTCTTTTCTCATTCTGGGCAGCCAAGCCACCATAATTACTCTGAGGTAAGATGAGACTTCAGAACCATGTATGAATTAGGCATTTGGGAAAAGGATTTCATAGCAGCAAAGATATCAGTAGCCACGTCAGCTGTGGCAATGAGGTGGGTACACAAGGTGTTGGCTTTGAGTTCTCCCGGGAAAAAGGGTTCTACTCCAGCAAGCACTTGACGCCCAGTTTCCTTCCAAAGCCAACTCCAACTGTGACTCGGGAGGTAGAAAAGTCGAAAAAGATGAAGTAGTCACCAGGTGAATGTTTCTGACCAAAGGTCAACTGGGGAGAATTCAAGGCTAAACAATATTATGGTGGAGAATGTCCTCCAAGTTACAAAAGTAGTCTATTAAGGGCTCTTTAATAAGTATTAGGCTTTCAAAAAAATTGTGACTGCCTTTCCTTGAAGACTAATCACTTCAAATGTGAAAAGCTTTCAAATTTTTGTTCACATTGCAGGGCAAAGTCAAATCCAAGATTCATACAGATGCTCGGAGTAACTGTTTAATGAGATTGACTTTAAAACGATGAAACTGAATTTCTCCTTAGTTACAAACTGGCTCTGAGACAAATTCTTTAAATAGAGCTGAAATAACACCAGCCTCACTCAAATGAGGGTATTGTGCCCTAAGGTAAATAAAAGACAACATTTATTTGGTGTGTAAAGATTGGAGAGCAGTTGGCCTCATTAATTGTGGTTCTCAAACTCGTGCACATCAGAACTACCTGAAGAGCTTGTTAAAACACAAGATGACTCAGTCCCACCCCCAGATCTTCTGTTTCAGTAAATTTGAGGTGGGTCCCAAGAATTCGCTTTTCCATAAGTTTCCAGACGATGCTGTCCTGGGGACCCCATACTGAGAACCACTGCTTTAGAATGGTATTATCCTGTAGGCTACAGAGATACATTCTTAGAGGATTTCACATCTCTATTAATTTTGTTGTTTTCATTTTGATCATCTCCTAAAGCCAAATTAATACTTGCATTTTTAATCCCAATGGCTAGGTTACAATCATGTTTTTCTTTATGTTTTCAGTTGCAAGAATTTATATTTGCATTTCTAATTGTGTGAGCACTAAATTACCGTATAGTGTTAAGTTTTAGAAGTATTTCTCAAACTGGGTCGTTAGATGTATCCTAAAGCTCCATGAATCTCTAAGTTTTAAAAACACTGGTTTACATGCCAGAATCCTATACTATGGTATAACAAAGATGCAAATTAATCTGCCTAGCAAGGAAAATTCATGTGAGCATCTTCCCTCATATGTCTGTAGCTTACTGTTTTAGCAAGTAGAGCCAGTAGAAAGTGGTACTTAATTATGCTTTCCAACTTTATTCATGTCAAGGCACACAGAGAAACTTAAATTCATTTAGGACCTTCTGGGGGAAGTAAATGAAGCAGCTGATTGCCTGGCCAAAGGGCTCTAGCTGCCCTGCCCTGCCTGGACCACTGGGGGGCAGAGGAAGTTGGTCAATGTAAGAGTATTTGTACCTTTTCTGTGGGTCTTAGCAATTTGGGACTCTCTTATAGATTAAGGTAACTTTGTTCCAGAATTACCTGATAAGGATGTCATATATAAGCACTGCAGAAGTAGACATAACATATCACAACACCTGAGGTAGGACAATTTTTCAGAATCCTTTCAGATTTTACCCTCACCCCGATCCTGTCCTTAAAAAGGAAGGATGGCTTCCTGATCCCATGGCTACACCCCTGTACCCATCGACAAAGTGTGGTAAGACTGAGTCATTGCCAAGGGTGTCCTCTATTCCTCAGATATATTAAGAAAGAAAAGGTGCAAAATATTAACCTAGTTACTAATGTTCAGTGATGATTGTTTCCAAATTGTTCAGTGAGCAGTGTGTCCAGAAATAATTTAATTAAACTCCCTTCTAACCAACATGGTTTGGAAATGGGAAATTATTGCAGGATAATACATATTTTTACATATAAATTTCCCCAAATACACATATATCTCAATATTTTGGGGAAATGCAAAGTTTGCAAATAAAATTTACCTAATTCATAGAAGTAATTTTTCTTTAATGATTTGGGAGGAACTCCCGGGCCTCAAGCTAATATGTATCAAGTATTAACTGCATACCAAAAACCAGTCGCAAAAGCTTTACATGTCTTAGGTAACTTATTCTGCTCAACAGAATGTTACGCAGATGCCCTATCCCCATTTTTACAAATGGAAAAAAAAAGTACATGAGATACACTGAAGTTATGTAACTTGCCCAAGGTCACATAGCTAGTAGGTGGCAGAGCTGGGATCCAGGTCTAAGCATTAAGTAGGTTCCAATCATTTTTAACAAACAGACAGAGACAATTAATGAGAATGTGCTGATTAAAAGCATTTCTTATCATCTGTATCTTCAAAGATCATTTAAGATGCCAGGGATAGCTGCTTAAATTATGGTCTACAACGAAGTGTGACGCAGACACTAAAAATTAAGTGCTGCATCTGTATTCATAGATAGAAAGAGGCCCATGAACTGACAGTGAAAAAACAAACAGACAAACAAATAGAATGGGATTCTGTTTTAATAAAGGCATATGAGAGTTATATTAATAGTGAACACATCCAGAGAGTAGTATTACACTGGATTCTTATTTTCTGTCTTAACTTTCAAAAATTTTGATAACAGGTATAGGAACTATTTTATAATTAGGATATAAGTATCATTTTTTTAAAAAAGAAAAGGTGCTCTAGTCATAGGTATAGAGTAATAATAATAGCTAACATTTATTAAGCACTTATTATATGCCAGGCAATGATCTTAGAGTTGTTCATAGTGAATCTCATTTAATCTACATTTACAAAAATTAAAAAAAAGTTAAGTATTGTTATCATTGCCATTTAACAGATGAAGAAAATGAGGCCCAGAGAGATTCTGTAATCTCTCTCAAATGCTAGCAGCCTGAATCCTGAGTAAATATTCCTAGATACCACAATACAAGGATCTCCACCCTTCTTGAGGTATGGTCCAGAAAAGCCCCACTATTCCTTGCAGTATTTATCCATATGACCCTTAGTTTTCTCATTCTGCATATCAGGCAAAACATTGAAATTTTAGAGTAAAATAATTCATTTAAACAGCAAGACACCAAATGCACTCATTTTGATGAAACTTATATTAATAGTGAACACATCCAGAGAGTAGTATTACACTGGATTCTTATTTTCTGTCTTAACTTTCAAAAATTTTGATAACAGGTATAGGAACTATTTTATAATTAGGATATAAGTATCATTTTTTTAAAAAAGAAAAGGTGCTCTAGTCATAGGTATAGAGTAATAATAATAGCTAACATTTATTAAGCACTTATTATATGCCAGGCAATGATCTTAGAGTTGTTCATAGTGAATCTCATTTAATCTACATTTACAAAAATTAAAAAAAAGTTAAGTATTGTTATCATTGCCATTTAACAGATGAAGAAAATGAGGCCCAGAGAGATTCTGTAATCTCTCTCAAATGCTAGCAGCCTGAATCCTGAGTAAATATTCCTAGATACCACAATACAAGGATCTCCACCCTTCTTGAGGTATGGTCCAGAAAAGCCCCACTATTCCTTGCAGTATTTATCCATATGACCCTTAGTTTTCTCATTCTGCATATCAGGCAAAACATTGAAATTTTAGAGTAAAATAATTCATTTAAACAGCAAGACACCAAATGCACTCATTTTGATGAAACTAAGCTACATTTATATTTGAAATCTTAATGATGGATAAGAGTTAACCAAAAGGGAAAAAATAGCGCAGACAAAATAGATCAAATCTAACGGCCAGAAAAAGGAGAACTGTTACCAAGCACTTAGGAAACAATTTGGTTGTGTTACTAGCATTCAAACAAAGAATGTGCTCACTATAAAAGGTTGGTATCTACTTTGTTTAGCTCCTGGAAGTTTAAGAAACACACCCAATGCCAGGTTCTCTGATTTTCTCCCTTGGTCCCTTGTAGTATTTTATGTAACAGAAATAAATAAATCTTCATTTATGTAAGGGGTTTATCAATTCAGATTTGTCACTGACAGGTTGATACACAAAATGTCTCCCTCGTTCTAAATTTTCTCTCTTCCTTTGTCCATTAAGGATCAGTGGGAGGATTTACTGTAATTGTTGGATAACTATACAATACTTGAACACATTCTAGCACTTCAGGTTCTAATAACAAGCAAATAAAACACTGAAACTCTTCTTCCTACTCACCTACAATAACAAACCAATTCTAAAAGAGATACACAACTCTAAAGCCATCTTTTTAATTATTTTTTTCTCCACTAAGATTTGGCTGGCTTCACTGGGGTTTATCCCCCTCCTTCCCTTTTACATCCTGGAGGCTGTGGGTAAGTAGGGAATAGAGAGCAGAGACACTAGAATGACCCACACTAGTCACAGCAGGTGTATGATGGACAGCTGGGCTCCTATTCAAAAGCATCTCAGCTTTCCCCCAACCTTTTGCTGAATTTCTCATTTTTGCATAATAAATATGCAAAAATAATACCCTATATATTTAGTATCACTCTAGGTAATAACACTCAAAAGTACAAATTTTGCATAATGTTTCTCAAGGGCTTTTTTTTTTTTTAATGTACATAAATACTGTAGATGCTGGGAAGGTGCTTAGTAAAGCTGGCTTTGGTGGGATACAATTGTTTCAAACACTTGCCTCTTTACTTCATTCTTTAATGAACATCTCTGGAATAAGTAATTACTGTGGGAACACATCTTTAGAGCTATTCTCAAAGAGAAAAATTGGCAGAGGTTGGTTTTATAAAGTTCACAAAATGAATGGTGCCTTATTGCCATAAACAAAGGGATTTTTAACAACCAGCTTTAAAATACCCAGCGAATTACTGATAAGTGAATCAGTGAATAAAGATAAGTCTTTAATTGACAAGAAAATGAAGGATTAGGCTAATAGCGTATTACAGCAATATGCCATGAATTCAAACTTAGGCCTTCTTCCCTATTTGGACTAAGTAATTATAACAGCTTTTTTTTTTTTTTTTTTTAAACAGAAAGACTATTTCTTCTGCAACATTTCTGCTTAAATTAACATCTTCTAAAATGTGTGCTACTGGTATTGTCTTAGCATGAATCCTCCAAGTGACTTATCGTATCCTCACAACTGTGTATTTGAAGTGACATATTGTGATTTTTCTAAAGTTGCCTTTTGAAAACTGAGAGTTCTTTACAAAATACATTTGTCTAGTAAATACAATGGAGTCAAAATAGTTGTAATTTTAACTAAAAATAATTTGCATATGTTCTTTAAATTTTTGATGTCAACATTAAAATATTTAACAAGAAAAATTATATTTTTGATTTTAAGCCAAGATAAGAAAAATCCAGGTACCAATACCAAAATCATGAATAAATAAAATAAACTTTCAGAAAACCAATGGAAGA
The DNA here is from genome assembly GCF_002837175.3 of Physeter macrocephalus. Classification (NCBI taxonomy): domain Eukaryota; kingdom Metazoa; phylum Chordata; class Mammalia; order Artiodactyla; family Physeteridae; genus Physeter; species Physeter macrocephalus. The sequence goes on along the minus strand of NC_041214.2, from coordinate 133,844,346 downwards.
CCACATTCAACTTCAGAAGTGAGTATATAAATTTTTCCCTTAGAGAATTAGCCAATTGAACTAATCCATAAACTCTGATTATGATTTGAGAGTTGACAATTCATTCTTGTTTAGGTAGTACTATTTCTTGTTACCACAGAAAAACAATAACATTTTTCAAAGCCTTGAGTTTTCATATGTACTTTGTATTCCCTGGTTTGCCAAAGGTCACTGAAGTATCTTCCATCAAAATTTTCATTTGAAAATGCATCTCTCTGTTAAAGAGCTGAGATGTCCCCAGGAAATAAATGGAGTGATGCTTTTTTTAAAGAGGAAAGACCCTAGAATACAAAAATCCAAAGGAAAGGCCCATAAGCATACATAGTGTGGGGAATTTTCAGTGACAGGTGGATAACAACAGGAATAAGAACTTGTGAGGTATTAATAGTAAGCCTTGGTTTAATCTATTTTCTTTTGAAAGGGAATAGGTGATAAAAACAAAATATCCCAATTGTAAATTGCCTTTACAACCTGGAGTAAAATCCACCATTTTGATTATGCATTCCATATTGTAGGGACCTAAAATCATTATGATCAGGACTATCTTCGTTATAGCAAACCATATTTCTATATTTTAATTTAATTCATAAATGTCTCTATTATCTCTGAATGGAAAATAAGTAATTTATAAATCTGGGTCATTTTAATATTCAAGTATTTTATTAAGTACTCTCTACTTACTTTTTTCCCCCATGCTGACTAAATTAAATAAATTGGAATATTATTTAGATTCTGTACATCCAATTTCACAGGGGTGGGGTGGGGGTTCCCCGCACACCACCAGGCAATTCTTGGGGCACCAGCTCGGTGTCCTACAATTAAACTCAATTCTGACACTACCTAGCCAGAAATAGCATTAGTTCCCATGGGTCTCAGTCCTACAAGACCACCTTCCACTTCAGATTCTATGCCAGTCACAAACCCAGGAAGTTATCTATGCTTCAGACCTACTGGCTAGTTGTTACCTGTACTTCTGAGTGACTGGCTATAAATCAGAGGTTTCCACAGCCCCCTCCTCGGGTTCGATTAATTTGCTAGAGCGTCTCACAGAACTCAACAGTTTACTCTTTAGATTAGCGTTTTATTACAACGGATACTAAAGGATACGAATCAGCAGTCAGCTGAAAAGATACGTAGGGCAAGGTATATGGAAAGGGGTGCAGAACTTCTGTGCCCTCTCCAGGAGCACCAATCTCCCCAAATCTCCAAGTATTCACCAAGCCAGAAGCTCTTCAAACCCTGCCCTTTTGCGTTTTTATCGAGGCTTCATTACACAGGCGTGATTGATTAAATCCTTGGCCAGTGGTGATTGATTCAACCTCTAGTGGCCCTTTTCTCTCCAGAAACCACGGGGTAGGATTCCACGTTCAAACCCTCTATTCACGGTTGGTTCCTGGGACCACCAGCCCCCACCCTCAGGTACTTTTCAAAAGTCACTTCATTTATATAAACTCAACAGTGGTGGAAAGGGGCTTGTTATGAATAACAAGACACTTTTTTCACCTTTATGACTCTGAAGTGTTTTCAGGAACTAGGACAAGAGATCAAATATTATGACAAAAGATGCTCTTATTGTTCTTATCACTCAGGAAATCCCAAGGGTTTGGGGAGCTGGGAGCCAGGAAATGTTGACTAAGATCATCTGAATAATCAAATATATATTTCCAATAGGTCACAATATCACAGAAATAGACCTGTGCTATTATTTTTTAGAATTATTTTGTCTTAGTATTCTGAACACTAAATGTTTACTACTTTTAAAAACCAGTCATCTAAATATTGTGTATTACTTTTTTTCAGCTTTATTGATATATAATTGACATATAACATCGTGTAACTTTAAGGCATACAATGTGATAAACTGATACATGTATATATTGCAAAATGATTATAACAATAAAGTTAGTTAATGCATATATCATCTCAGTTACTATTTTTTTCATTTTTCAAAAGTTCAAGTGAGAACTTTTAAGATTTACTCTCAGCAATTTTCAAGTATGCACTACACTATTGTTAACTATGATCCCCATGCTGTATATTAGATACCCAGATCCCATTTATCTTATAGCTGGAAGTCTGTACCCTTTGATCAGCTTCACTCAGTTCTCTCACACCCATGCCCTTGGCAACATTTACTCTGTTTCTCTTAGTTTTTTTTCTATATCCCACATAAAGGTGAGATCATACAGTATTTGTCTTTGTCTGACTTATTTCATTTAGCATAATGCCCTCCAATCCATCCATGTTTTTGCAAATGGCAGAATTTCCTTTTTTTCTATGGCTGAATAATATCATATATCATATTTTCTCAATCCATTTGTTTCCATGTCTTAGCTATTGTAAATAATGCTGCAGTGAACATGGGGATGCAGTATCTCTTCAAGATAGTGATTTCAATTCCTTCAGATATATACTCAGAAGTGGGATTGCTGGATCATATGGTAGTTGTATTTGTAATTTTCTGAGAAACCTCCATACTGCTATCCATAGTGGCTGTACCAATTTATAGTACCCAAGGGTTCCTTTTTCTCCACATCCTTGCCAGCACTTATCTCTTGTCTTTATGATAATAGCCATTTTAACAGATGTGAAGTGATATCTCACTGTGGCTTTGATTTGTATTTCCTTTATTAGTAGTCTTAGCACCTTTTCACGTACCTATTGGCCATTTGTGCAATTTCTTTGGAAAAAATGTCTATTTGGGTTCTTTTTCCTGTCCATTTTTTAGTTGGATGATGATGATGATCTTTTTTGCTATGAGTTGTATGACTTCTTTATATATTTTGAATATTAACCCTATATCAGATACATGATTTGTAAATATTTTCTTCCATTCCATAGGTTGCCTCTTCATTTTCCTGTGCAGAAGCTTTTTAGTCTGATGTAGTCCGATCTATTTATTTCTGCTTTTGTTGCTTGTGCTTTTGGTTATCATTTCCAAAAAAACCATTGTCAAAACCAATGTGAAGGAAATTTTTCCGTTTTTTTCTAGGATTTTTACTTGTTTAAAAGAAATAACAAATCCAAAGTGGAATCATTTGCCCCCATGACAGCAAACCAAGACTTAATTGCAGTCTCAAGCTCTCCCAGGAATGTGACCTTTAAAGAGACAATCTGAAATTTCCTGATCAGCACTAGTGAGGTAATCTGCATAAGACCCCTGCCATTCCCTCCCTCCCCTCCCCACCAAAAACAGATGACTTGGTCTGAAACAATTCTTACTTTTCATTTGCTAATAAATTCCTTGCTCCACCTTCCTTCTGCCTATATAAACCTTTCATGTTGTACAACTCCTTGCAGTGCCCTTCAATTTACTAGATAGAATGCTGCCTGATTCGTGAATGTTTAATAAAGCCAATCAGATCTTCAAATTTACGCATTGAAAATTTTTTTTTTTTTCACAAATGATCCAGGTCTTACATTTACATCTTTAATCCATTTTGAGTTAATTTTGAGGAGTAGTGTAAGATAAGTGTCCAGTTTCATTATTTGGCATGTGGACATCCAGTTTCCCAAAGACAATTTTATGAACAGACTATCTTTTCCCTATTAAGTATTTTTGGTTCCCTTGTCTAGTGTTAATTGACTCTCTATGCATGGGTTTATTTCTGGGCTTTCAATTCTGCTTTAGTCTGTGTCAATTTTTATTCCAGTACCATACTGTTTTATTAGAGCTTTGTAGTATAGTTTGAAATCAGGAAGCATGATGCCTCCAGCTTTATTCTTCTTTCTCAAGATTGCTATAGTATTCAAGGTCTTTTTCAGGGTCATACAAATTTTAAGATTTTTTTTTTTTATTTCTGTGAAAACTGTGAAATTTCAACAGGGATTGCATTAAATCTGTAGGCTACTTTGAATAGTATGGGCATTTTAACAGTATTAATTCTTCCATTCCATGGACATGGGATATCTTTCCATTTTATGTGTCCTTTTCCATTTTTTTCATCAATGTCTTATAGTTTTGTTTTGTTTTTTTAACAGATCTTTCACCTCCTTGACTAAATTTGTTTCTAAGCACTTTGTTTTTGATGCTATTGTGAATGGGATTTTATTTCTCTTTCAGATAGTTTGAGATCAGTATACAGAAACACAAATGATTTTTGCATGTTGATTTTGTATCCTGTAATCCTGCAACTTGACTGAATTCAGAGATTAGTTCTAACAGGTTCTTTTTGTGTGTGTATATGTGAGTGTGGGAGTCTTTAGGGTTTCTCTCTAAGATCATGTCCTCTGCAGAGAAAATTTCCAGTCTTCGTTTCCAATTTGGATACCATATATATATGGCATCCAAATATATGTATATATACTTTGTCCAATTGTTTTGTCTAGGACTGCCAGTACTGTGCTGAATAGGAGTGGTGAGAGTGAGCACACTCATTCCTGATCTTTATATTTTTCCCAGTTTTATTGAGCTATACTTGACATAAATCATTGTACAATTTTCAAGTAAACAGCATAAAAGCCTGACATATATATTATGAAATGATTACCAGAATAAGTTTAGTTAACATCCATCTTCTCATATAGATACAATAAAAAGAAATGAGAAAAATTGTTTTTTTTACTTATAATGAGAACTCAGGATTTACTCTCTTAACAGTTTTCATATTTACTATACAGCAGTGGTTGCTCCTGATTTTACAGAAAAAACCTTTCAACATTTCTCCATTGAGTATGATGTTAGCTGTATGCTTGTCTTATACTGCCTTTATTTGTTAGGGTATGTTCTTTCTATACCCAACCTGTTGAGAGTTTTTACCATGAAAGAATGTTGAATTTTGTCAAATGTCTTTTCTTTATCTATTAAAATTATCTTATGATTTATATCTTTTATTTTTTTAATGTGGTGTATCACATTAATTGATTTATGGATGTTGAACCTTCCTTGCATCCATGGAATAAATCCCACGTGATCATGGTTTATGATCCTTTTAATGCAGTGTTGAATTCAGTTTGGTAATATTTTGTTGAGAATTTTTTGTATCTATACTCATCATGCATATTGGCCTGTAGTTTTGTGTTTTTGGAGTATCCTTTTCTAACTTTGGTATCAGCATAATGCTGGCCTCATGAAATGAGTTTAGGGGTGTTCCCATCTCTTAAAGTTTTTGGAAGAGTTTATGAAAAGTTGGCTTTAATTCTTCTTTAAACATTTGGTAGAATTCACCAGTGAAACCATCTGATCCTGGGTTTTTCTTGGTTGCAAAGCTTTTGATTACTGATTCAATCTCCTTACTCATTATTGGTTTGTTCAGGAGTTCTGTTTACTCTGATTCAGTCTTGGTAAGTTGTATGTTCTAGGGACTTATCCATTCTTCTAGGTTGTCCAATTTGTTGACATACAATTGTTCATAACAATCTCTTATGATCCTTTATGTTTATGTGGCATTTGTTGCAGTGTCTCCTCTTTTGTTTATAATTTTATTAATTTGGGTCATCTATCTTTTTTTGTTGGCTAATCTAGCTAAAGATGTATCAATTTTTATTTATCTTTTCAAAGAACCAACTCTTATTTTTATTAATCTTTTATCTTGTTTTCTATTTCATTTATCTCCTCTAATCTTTATTATTTCCTTCCTTTTGTTAACTTTGTGCTTAGTTTTCCTTTTTCTCTAGTTTCTTGAGGTATAATGTTAGGTTGTTTACTTGAGATTTTTCCGTTTTCTTGATGTATGCATTTATAACTATAACTTTCTTCTTAAAACTGCTTTTTCATATCCCATAAGCACTTATAACTATAACTTTCTTCTTAAAACTGCTTTTTCGCATCCCATAAGCAATTGTGGGTTGCACTCTCCTGCCTGGGTGGGTTATAGAATATGCTTCATAGCCAGTACAACCCATTGGCTGGGGATTCAAATCAGGCAAAACTGCCTACTGAGGTCCCTGGATGGACAGAGAGGTCAGCTGGGCTCTGCAGATATGCAGATATGCTGGCTGGGATCTCTGTTCAGGCACCACTGCAAACAGAAACACACTTGGCTAAGATCTGAGCACTGCTGTCTACAAACACTGGTCCCCGTCTCTGTTACTATCTATCTCCATTTCTCATACTTTGCAGGTTCCTTCAGTGATCCTTGCAAGGTAATACCTGAGTGAGCCTCCAAGGAAGAATTCCATAACCCTGGGGAGCCTGGATATCCACCCCAGGGCTCTCTTTAGCTGAGTGGAAAAATCACAGGGCCACAGGGGCCCTCTTAGTTTGGCGATGTGCTTGCCTGGGTACGGGCTGATGCAGTCAAAGTGTAACCACTCCTCTTACCCTTCTAATGTGGTCTTTCTCAGTCTGTGCTGTCTGGGGGAGGTACTTTAGCCTCACCCCTGGGTTCTGGGATTTCCACAATGGTGTCTTGTCTATGGATAGCTGCTAGTTAGTCTTCTTGTGAGGGGGACTAAAGTTTTAAATAACCTATGTCACTATCTTGATGATGTGCATATTCCTTTAAAAGTGTAACACAGTATCTTTTTTCTAAAAGTTTTTTTTCAAATATAAAATTTTCACTATTATTAATATTGAAATTTTAATCTCTTATGAAACTGTCCTCAAGCTAATATAAATCATTTATGAGCAACCTACAATTGAGGTACCAACTAGCCATAGTGGAAAATTCAAAGGACATTTAAAAGTAAAGCATTTATGCAATTTATGTGCAGATTTATTTTTGTTTCTTTTATATAACCAACGTCGTTTTCACGGAACTAGAACAAAAAAATTCACAATTTGTATGGAAACACAAAATACCCCGAAGAGCCAAAGCAATCTTGAGAATGAAAAATGGAGCTGGAGGAATCAGGCTCCCTGACTTCAGACTATACTACAAAGCTACAGTCATCAAGACAGTATGGTACTGGCACAAAAACAGAAATATAGATCAATGGAACAGGATAGAAAGCCCAGAGATAAACCCACACACATATGGTCAAGCAACTGACAAAGGATTAATCTCCAAAATTTACAAGCAGCTCATGCAGCTCAATATCAAAAAAACAAACAACCCAATCCAAAAATGCACAGAAGACTTAAATAGACATTTCTCTAAAGAAGATATACAGACTTCCAACAAACCCATGAAAGAATGCTCAACATCATTAATCATTAGAGAACTGCAAATCAAAACTACAATGAGGTATCATCTCACACCGGTCAGAATGGCCATCATCTAAAAATCTAGAAACAATAAATGCTGGAGAGGATGTGGAGAAAAGGGAACACTCTTGCACTGCTGGT
>NC_041214.2:133759680-133836908 GCF_002837175.3 Physeter macrocephalus | reverse complement strand
GTCCATCATCAGATGAATGGATAAAGAAGAAGTGGCACATATATACAATGGAATATTACTCAGCCATAAAAAGAAACGAAATTGAGTTATTTGTAGTGAGGTGGACGGACCTAGAGTCTGTCATACAGAGTGAGGTAAGTCAGAAAGAGAAAAACAAATACCGTATGCTAACACATATATATGGAATCTAACAACAACAAAAAAAGGTCATGAAGAACCTAGGGGTAAGACGGGAATGGAGACGCAGACCTACTAGAGAATGGACTTGAGGATGTGGGGAGGGGGAACGGTAGGCTGTGACAAAGTGAGAGAGTGGCATGGACATATATACACTACCAAATGTAGAATAGACAGCTAGTGGGAAGCAGCCGCATAGCACAGGGAGATCAGCTCGGTGCTTTGTGACCACCGAGAGGGGTGGGATAGGGAGGGTGGGAGGGAGACGCAAGAGGGAAGAGATATGGGAACATATGTATATGTATAACTGATTCACTTTGTTATAAAGCAGAAACTAACACACCATTGTAAAGCAATTATACTCCAATAAAGATGTTTTAAAAAAAAGACCAATAGTGAAGGAGAAGGGAAAAAAAATTAAACCAACAGTATACAGTTTTTGAGAGCTTACTGGCCTCCACCATCGTTCTAAGCACTTGAGAACTATAATCTCATTTATTCTCATTTACTCTGCACTATATTTCCAGGATGCAAGTATTCATCCTCATTTTATGCTCAAGAAAACTGAGATCATGAGATACTCAGCCAGCTCCCCAGAATTGTACAACTAGCAGTAGGTACAGTCTTGGTTCACCTACTATGTGCCAAGTACTCTACTAGGAGTATCCACATACTAACTTCTTTACTTGAAGAATGAAAGCGATATTCATCTAATCAGATTTCATAGTATCACTAAGAATTCAAGAAAGACCACAACAAAGCATTTGGGTGTGATGGTTTACCATGGTGTCTGGGGGTGCTACTGTCACCATTGCCAGTCTGACAAATAAGATTTTCAAGGCAAAGAAGGTGACAGACAAGATACAGTTCTGCTGAGAGAAGGGTTTCATATTCTTGAATTTTTTTTCCATTTTCAAAGACTGAAAGTAAATAGGAAATATGAAAACATCTAAATGTAAACCAATAGTTGAGAAAACCTAAAACTGTTCTAATAAAGTGGGGAAATATTTCTTTAAAACATTTATTCATCTTAAAGATATGTAATATCCTTATTGTTCATATAGCCAGATGGTGTCCTGGTTCCACTGACTAATAAAAGCTAGTAATGAAATCATATTCCTTATGAAATTTCACATACCATATTTACTGTAGGGTCTTGTCATTCATTGTTACACAACTGAATATGCACTCTAAAATGGGCATGTGATTTTCTATTCCATTTCCAATTGACCTTTTTTCATTTAAAATAATTTGAAAAGCAAAGTAAGACTTCATACTATGCAAATTATATATAATAATTTAGAAAAATTGTGTAATATTACCTAATTATCAAGAAATAAGAAATAAAATATTTAAAACACTAGCCAATATTATTAAATAATAAATAAAATGATAAAGTATAGTTCAATATAAATAACTTGTTTTAATCAATTGTACAGGGAATTATCACAAATAAATATATAAATATTTGAGGGGAAAAGATAAAATTTCGTAATATCCTAATGACAAAGGTATGTTCTAAAAAGCTAGTCACTAAAGAAATTATTTTAAAAGTTGAGTAAAATGGCCTATGTGATACAACAAAATTATAGCCGTTCTATAAGAAAATATAATCCAACTAGAATATATCGAAATAAAATAAATGAAAATAGTATAAACAGGATAACTTTATTAACAAATGATTCTAATCTGGTTTAAATTTAGCTTCATATTTTAGCATATTTCTAGTTGAAAAATGTCTGAGTCATTGCATAAAATAATAAATGTTGAAATATTTTGTTTCTCCCCCAATTATGATATTTGACATAAAAAAAATAGCAACCATGGGCTTCCCTGGTGGCGCAGTGGTTGAGAGTCCGCCTGCCGATGCAGGTGATATGGGTTCGTGCCCTGGTCCGGGAGGATCCCACGTGCCGCGGAGCGGCTGGGCCCGTGAGCCATGGCCGCTGAGCCTGCGCGTCCGGAGCCTGTGCTCCGCAACGGGAGAGGCCACAGCAGTGAGAGGCCCGCGTACAGCAACAACAACAACAAAAAATTAGCAACCCACATATTTCAGGGGCCTACTATTTTCTAGACAAACATGTGTTCTACATGCATTACTTCATCACATATTCATAGCATCCATGAGAAGTAAGTATTATTGTTTTCCCCATTTTAAATACAGTGTAGCTAATGCTTTAGAGAGAAGTTAGGTCATTTGCCTTAGGTCACATAGCTAGTAAGTGGCCAAGAAGGCAGTCTTACCCAGTCTTATGATGGCCAGATACTAGGCTCTTAGTGTGCTGAAATACTTTCTGGTCAGTCTTAATCAAATCCTAGAAACTATAAAAAAAAGGTTTCTAAATTTAACCAATATTATGAATGAGCAAAAATATCATAGTATATTCTGCAAAATAAATAATTGAGAAAGTACATATTAAAACACAATGTTGATTCTTCCTTTTAGCCAAAGGCACTGGGTATACAACTCTAAACTGATCCCTAATCCTAACAAGATTCTCTCTTCATGAAGCTAAAACTCTGATAGGGAAGGAGCAATAAAAATAAGCAAGGTAGGGCTTCCCTGGTGGCACAGTGGTTGAGAATCCGCCTGCCGATGCAGGGGACATGGGTTCGTGCCCCGGTCCGGGAAGATCCCACATGCCGCGGAGCGGCTGGGCCCGTGAGCCATGGCCACTGAGCCTGTGCGTCCGGAGCCTGTGCTCCACAACGGGAGAGGCCACAACAGTGAGAGGCCCGCGTACCACCAAAAAAAAAAAAAAAAAAAAAAAAAGCAAGGTAACAAAAGATGGAGATAAGCACAAAGGAGAAAAATAAAATGGTGAGAAATTCTGGGAGCTAGAAAGTCCTGGAGTAGGAGGTCTTGCTATTGTGTTGCTACATAGGGAGATCAGGAATGCCCTCACTGATGAGCTGACATGAGAACAGAGACCTGAATGAAGTAGAGGAGGAGAGCCTTCTAGGTACTGAGGTGGGGATTTGCTTGGTCTGTTTGAAGAAAAGCAAAGGATGACTGTATAGTTTCAAATAGTGAGTGAATCTGAATGACAAGAGATAAGGTCAGGAAGATTGTTCAGGACAGGATGTGGGGGATCTCAGAGGCCACTGTGAACTTTGACTTTTACTCTGAGATGGGAAGCTGTTGGAATATTTGAACAGAAGAGTAGTATAAGCAGACTTACATTTGTAAAGCACCATTGTGCCAACTATTTTTTAAATAGCCTTTTTCTAAAAGAGAAAGGAAAAAGAGAAAAGATCAGCTAACAGGCTGCTACAAAGTCACAGGTAAGAGATAATAGTCACATGCTTAGTGGTGGTGGTGAAAGTTGTATAAAGTAACCAGAATCTGGATATATGTTGAACATAGTCCCAAGATAATTTTCTGTTGAACTGGAAGTAGAATGTGAGAGAAAGTGAACTGTCAAGAATGACCCCAAGGATTTTGGACTGAAGAACTAGAAGGAAGAGAAAGCTTACCAGAGGATAGATCTGAGGTTGGAAATAGGCAGTTTTTTTAACATGGCAAGTTTGAGATGTCCATTTAGAGACCTAAGTAAAGACGCTGAGAAAGTATATCGGATATAAAGTTGCATATTAAGAAGTCTTGATTTCTGGACTCCAATATGGAAATGTATTATTTTTTTTCTTTTTTTTGTATTTTATTTTTTTATACAGCAGGTTCTTATTAGTTATCTATTTTATACATATTAGTGTATATATGTCAATCCCAATCTCCCCATTCAACCCATCACCACCACCACCCATCCCCAGAAATGCATTATTTGAGAGTCATGAGATAACAGATGATATTTAAAGCCAAGAGACTGGATGAGTTCATAAAAAATAGGCAGATTGAAAAGAAAATATCTAAGGATTGAGCTCTAAGATACGCCAGCATTTTATGCGGCAAGGTGTTGAGGAATGTGAAAGGTTAAAGATGACATAAAATTATTTGATATTCCTCCTAATGACTGATATGTCCATTTCCTCTCCCTTTAAATCTGTGTCTGCAGTGACCAGTAGAGTACATAGCAGAGATGACACAATACCAATTCCAGGCCTGGGCTGCAAAGGGCTGGCAGCTTTTGCTTTGATCTCTTGGAACCAGAACTTCCAAGAATAAAGTCCAATTACCCTGGTGGAGAGACTATTGGAAGAAATTGATAGGTAGAAAGACACTGCTGAGCTCAGCCTTTCAGATATTCTCACCAAGGCAACAAGCGTATGAGTGAAGTCACCTCAAAAACTTTCATCCTAGATCAGCCACCAGCTGAATGGCATCAAATGACCCCTGTCAGTTCCAGTGGAGTGCAAGAATCACCACAGCCCAAAGTGCAAGTTCAAAATAATACAGTTTTGGAGTAGTGGCTTAGGAAACAGGAACACAGAGGGGCCAGCAAAGAAAAGAGAAAAGGAGAGGTCAGTGCGATGGAAGAAAGAGCAAGAGATAGTTTACTCCCAGAAGTCAAGCAAAGGAAGGATTCCAGAATGAGAAATTGATTTACTCTAGTAAATGCTGCTTGAGGAGGATGAGAACTGAGAATTGACCGTTGTGTTCAGCAATGTGGAGGTCATCGGTGACTCTGACGAGCTATTTCATTAGAATGTTGGGGACAAAATCCTTCTTGGAATGGATTTAAGAGAGAATGGAAGAAAGGAATTAGAGGCAGAGAGTATGAAAGACACTTGATTAGTCTTGTTGTAAAGGAGATCAGAGACATGGTGTAGCTAGGTGGCCATGCGGGGTCAAGGGAGTTGTTAATTTTTGTAAGGTTGGATAAACTACAGAATATTTCTATGCCATGGGAGTGATCCATCAGGGAGGGGGAAATTAAGGTTGAAGCAGAGATACTGGGCAATTGGGAAGAATTTTCCTTTAATTCCTGAGATGAATAGGTTTAGTTCACAGATGCAGGTAGGGGTGGTCTTAAATAGGAGCGCGAACACTGTTTCTATACCAATGTTAGGAAAGGTCAATGGTGCAGAGGCAGGTAATGATACAGTAATGGGTTCATGTAGGGATTTTTTCCCAAAGTGTGGTCCTGGCACAAGACTAGAACCATAGGTCACTGAATTAAAATAGTTTGACTCTAGGCATTTATAGGAATGCAGTATTTAACAAAGACGATATGACAAAGAAATAGAAAGGATTCTTTAATAACTCGTGAGATTACTTATTAAAATGGTAATACTCTGTTGAGTCTCACTACTCACAATCTTCACCAAAATAAAGTTCAAGGGCATTTAAAAGTTAATTATCTTAAAATCAGAAGACAATTTTTAAAAAGTCTAAGCTAACAGAGAATTGACTCTTTTACAGATCTCTTGATGGAGATAATTTTTATAAGTTATAAATGACACAATATAAATTAAAAAGTAGAGTACAAAATTATATGTTTACTACGAATATACTCATTCAGTCTGTAATTGCTCAAATACAGAATTTCCAACTGGATTTCTTAGCTTTAGTGACTGCATGTTCCTAATTTTCTGGTTCACAAATCTGTGAAATGTTTGAACCAAAGAAGATTTACTCTCCTCAAAGTTACTGTTATCCAGGAACTGCTGTTTTCTCTCTGCTCTCTGTAACCACTGTGCCACCAGGGGTGGGAAGTACTACGCTAGCTATGAAATCTAGATAGAAGAGGAGAAAGGAGAGGAGACCCACTCCCTGAATATATCTCACCTACAAAGACAAAAGGCACTGGTGCTTTGCATTCTGTGATCTATGCACCTCATTCCACTCCTACTCCTCCCAAACATGTGTGGTTCTATCATTAAAAGTGTTATGCCTTTCATACAGTCATCATTGCTTACAGGAAAAAAACAGGAAGCAAATACATAAAACCAATCATACTTGCTTTGGACTGGTGGGATTATGGCTAAGGTTTCTATTTTTATACTTTCCCTACTGTTGTAATAGTCTTTAAACTTTTAAAAATTTAATAGAAAAAAATTGAGAATCATTTAATTACCACAAGGTCCTAAAGATTGTACAAATAAATGATTATAGCTCTGAGCTAAATTTCACTCTCCCCAGTGTGTTTATTCCTAATATACATTCTTATATGAATGTTCCATTTACATTTTGATTGCCATTGATTTTGATTTACCTGGAGTCAGATCAAGATTGAACCCTGATTTCATTGCCCCTTAATTGTGTGTACTCATCTGGTAAAATGGAAATAACTCTACCATGCATTCCAAAAAAACTTGGGAGGATAAAATGAGATAATATAATGAAAGTGTTTTATGAAGCGTGAAACACCATGAAATATGTTATTTGGTTATTTTTACACTAAATATTAGCCAAGAGAAACTGTAGATTTCATTTATAAGTCAAGTCTATTAAACTTTTTTAGAGCAAGACCCAATTTGGGGATCTTGCCCCAAAGGCAAATGTGAGAATGAGAAATGATTAGAGTGAAATTGAGCATATTTAAAATTTAAATTTTTCAATAAAATTTGTTACAGAACAATTAAAATTACTGAGACCATAGAGTTTTCCAAATAAGAGGAAAAGTTACTATCTTACTTCAAAAGGAATTATATTTAAGTAAAATATATAAACAACTACTGTTTCTTAATTACCTAATCACTAATCAACAAAAGCCAAATATTTTATTGGCTAAATTTAAAAACTGTACCTTCAAAATAATTGTAAACTCTTATGTATATGTATTATTATGCATAATTTAAGATACTGTCACCCAATATTTAAGTTTCAATTAGGTTTTAATGTTTAATATTTAAAGCACAATACTCAATAAAAGACAAATTTTCAAAAATTGAGAAGTATATTCTTTAGTCCCACCATATAACACAAATCATAATTATTATTATTAACTTCCTTTCCATATTGTATGTACTCACATAAATACATGCTAACATAGTAACCATAATGAACATAAAATTTTGTGTGCTGTATTTTCACTTGTTTAAGCATAAACTCTTTTCCATGTTGCTATATCTGTTAATTTTTTTACTTTAAGCACAGTATAAAGAACTTTTCTCCCCCCAAATGTAAAGCTATTGGATAATGATCAGAATTTTCTTATCTAGAAGACCTGTCAAAATAAATTTCCTAAGGAAAAATGACAGAATGATTTGGGAAATACAACAAAAGCCTGCTGTTTCTCAAATTAAATAGACATGATTGGCAGACTAGAAAGGGGGGATGCCATTAGGATATTCTACAGTGTCCACAGTGCCTAGTGAATAGTAGAGTTTCCGCAAATGTTAATTAATCCTTTTTAAACAGTTGATTTTGATCAATTTCCATGAGGAAAGGAGGGGGAGATCCTCCAATTCTTACAAGTGCCTATAAGGCACAAGCTCTGCAGTTTCTTGCATGAATTTTTTTAGAACGAAAGTGTTAACGAAATCTTCAATTTTTCTTGACAATATGCTTCTTATTCTACCTTGCTTCCCCAAAGATATGGTTCCATGCTTAGGTATTATCTGGACTCTTGAATAGTCCTCTCTACCTACCTATTTTTAAAAATATGTGCTTATTCCAGAAAAGAAATAGCAAAATAATACTTTTAATTTAGGTTTGCCATTTGATAGATTACCTAGAAGCAGACCCCAGGTCAAAATTAGCAAGCAGTTCAAGTGATTTATTAGGGGCAATTTTCTCTCCCCAAATGTATGTAAAGCTATTGGATAATGATCAGAATTTTTCTAGAAGACCTGTCAAAATAAATAAATTTCCTAAGGAAAAATGACAGAATGATTTGGGAAATACAACAAAAGCCTGCTGTTTCTCAAATTAAATAGACATGATTGGCAGACTAGAAAGGGGGGATGCCATTAGGATATTCTACAGTGTCCACAGTGCCTAGTGAATAGTAGAGTTTCCGCAAATGTTAATTAATCCTTTTTAAACAGTTGATTTTGATCAATTTCCATGAGGAAAGGAGGGGGAGATCCTCCAATTCTTACAAGTGCCTATAAGGCACAAGCTCTGCAGTTTCTTGCATGAATTTTTTTAGAACGAAAGTGTTAACGAAATCTTCAATTTTTCTTGACAATATGCTTCTTATTCTACCTTGCTTCCCCAAAGATATGGTTCCATGCTTAGGTATTATCTGGACTCTTGAATAGTCCTCTCTACCTACCTATTTTTAAAAATATGTGCTTATTCCAGAAAAGAAATAGCAAAATAATACTTTTAATTTAGGTTTGCCATTTGATAGATTACCTAGAAGCAGACCCCAGGTCAAAATTAGCAAGCAGTTCAAGTGATTTATTAGGGGCAATGCCTATGAGGAAGACAGAAGAGGCTGGAAGAGCCACCATATATGATTTAGGTCTGACTCTAGATAATGCAAAGAGGGAAGGAAAGCAGTTCGAAGTATCTTACACAATCGTGTGAGTTCCAAGAGTTTGGCAAAGTCTACTGGGGAGTCCTGAAGTTGACTGATAGGTAAGCTACAGATCTCCCAGAAAATGGAGAAATGCCTTTTTATCCCTTCGGTACCCAGTCGCTGGCTCCAAGCAGCCTATGGAAGCCTGATACAGAAGCAGTGATAGATTTCAAGGCACAGCAGCTGAGCCTCTTGATCAGTTATGCCCCTTGTAGTTAAAGACACATGAACATGCACACCACAACAATGTATGCCAATCTTAGGATGTTTTTATTTTGAATGCAAATGTGTCCTCAATTTCACCAATTGAAATTCCACATACTGTATATTGAAGAGGCTAGTGATTTATACTTAGAAAGTATGGTATGGATCTAAGTTAAAGCCAATATTTGGGCTGCAATAAATTAATGTCAATATGAAGATTTCAATAAGAAGAATAAATCAAGACCCAGCACATCGACCATTTTCCATAGTACATGAACTATGCATTGATATGATAGAGCACTGTGAAGAAGCCCAAGACCCTGGAGAAAAGAATCAGAATTCAAACATTTTTTTGGAAAAAGCCATCATAAGATTATAAACTCAGTAGAGATCATGATAAACTACAGAAGCTCTTTTATTATGAGCACGTATGATTCTAAAATGTCATTGTTAATTCTATTCAGGAAGTCCAAATTAATGCTGTAAGATTGAGTTCTCTAGCACACAGCTAGGAAAGCTTGTTTGTCAAACAACTGAAAACAGAAACTTGTCAGATCACTGAAGGGAAATAAAGCAAAAGTACAGAGCAATAGAGACTGAGTATGTATAATTTGGGAAGAAAAGGCATAACTGCTTGATTCCATCAAATTTGCGTGTTAGTCATCAGTTAAATCAGAGGTCAGCAAAGTATGACTTGTAGGCCAAAGACAGCCTGAAGCCTGTTTTTAGTAAATAAAGTTTTACTGGGACAAAGCTATGCCTATTTATTTACATGTTCTTTACAGTTGCTTTTGCTATACAATGGCAGAGTTGAGTAAGTGTGCCACAAAGCCTTAAATATTTACTATCTGACCTTTTACAGAAAAAGTTTACAACGCCCTGAACTACACTTAAAGCACCATGATACACACACAAATAATAATCATCATCACCACCACTTACAGAGTGCCAGTACATCAAATTTTATTTTGAATCTCCATTATAATCTGAAAGACAAAGCAAATGTGTGTGTGTGTGTATGTATTCCTCACAATCACCATATGAGGTGGATATTATTATTTCCCCATTTTCCACTGTGGAAACTGAGCCACCACCGAGCGTTAAGTAATTTGTCAAAAGTAATACAATCAGGAAATGGCACAGCCAAGCTTCAAACTAGGCAGCACAGCTTCAGAGTCTGTGCTCTTGATCCCTACCCTATATTGTATATTATTCTCCTTTTATGCAAAAGGAAAACGCGGTTCATGGAAATTAAATACGTTGTTCAGTATCACATGGGAACCAAATAGTAAAGCTAGACTTCAGACCCAAAGCCAACACGCCTTCCATTTCTCCACATAATTATCCCACTATATTATCCCTAAGGAGATAAAGAATTGCAAAAGTTTGGGGAAAATTATAATCATGTTAGGGTTAGAAAAATATACCTATGAAAAGAGATCACTTGGTCCCAGGAAAAAAAAAACATATTTAAAATAACAGGCAAGAGTGACATGGCCTTGGTTGCTAAGAATAGCAATGCATAGTTATTTAAAAAAACATAGCCTTTAGTTTTTAACATATGGCAAATATACAATCTAATGAGTATCTCTGAGACTACAGATGGGATTATGCCTAGAATGCAATGGTGACAAGGCAAAACCTTAATCAGCATCACAAAAGCACACCAAAAATTAGATTTTAGAGAAGTAATGTAGAAGGAAAAAGTGGAATTAAGATTCAACTATGAAACAGAGAGGCAGAATGGTAAGATTTTTAGTAAATGGTGAGAACGTAAGTGACACAATTGTGTGAGCAAATTACAGTCTACACAATGATAGAATTGACACGGTGCTCTTCTAATACAGAAAACCAAAATGTCCCAGAGGCAAGATATAGTAGTGATGAAAGTTTTTAAATATTTGAATATCTACTGAAGTCCTAATTATGTTAAATAGAACTCATTTTTATCTGCCTTTCTTTAGCATTTATACAACCAACAAATATTCAATATGTATCAGGACCTGCCTTTGAGATGCCTGTAGAAATACATACCTTAGCCATCGGGAAAAACACTTCAAAGAGGCCGGAAAAAAGACATATGTGACTCCATGACAAAATTATTGCACAGCTTATTAAATAACTGAATCAGTAGTTTGAATAAAAAATGCTGCTCAGTGGGAATGGAATAACCTTAGCCCACAGTCTTGGCTCAAATAATTCCTATCCTGTGGGAAATTAATATTGGAACTTGTAGCCTACCACATTCAAATCACACACCGCTACTCCTACTACTACTAATAGGAAGAGTAATATTAGAAAGACTGAACTTCCTAGGCAGAGCCTAGGTTTTACTTGCTGTGAAACCTTGGGTAAACCTCTTAACCCCTCTGAGCCTGTTTTTTCATTTTTAATTTGGATAATCATGGGTTCTGAATAAAAAGATATTACTACATAATACACACCTATATTCCCTAGCACCAAAAATGGTCAAATAGAAACTGGATACCACATTATCTGGGGCTCTACAAGAGGAAAATTAGATGGGAAGCCAACTAGATCCTAACTCTGAGAGTCTGTGATCCATCTTCATCATATTTATTTGTTTACTGAACAAACACCTATTTGTTGTTAATTCTGTGCTAGGCTGTTCTAAGCACTTTACAGACATTTACTTATTTAATTCTCATTCTGATGCTTGACCATTGTAACTACAGTCATGTTCACCCTGGTTACCAAAGATAAGAAACTACCAACTAGTTACAAAAAAAATGAGTTTCTAAATGCAAGTGGTGTGAAAACAGCTTTGGGGTCTATCATAAGGTTTTTGTCACTATTTTAGAACTAAAGAGGGAGATGGGATTTTTTTTTTTTTGCCAGTTAAAAATGGACACACTATATACACACTATCAGACAGTAGAGTCTGATAGAGAAGTCGCTGGGTTGAAAGTCAGGACCTTGAATGCTGTATCATCCATTGCATCACAGAATTACACCATGTCTAAGTGAACAAAAACTGCTAGACAGGAACAGTCAATGTGGCATTTTATTAATGGCCAATTTGAATGGTCCCATAACTAAGCTCATGAGTAGTTGGGAAATACAGCTGGGGAATATGAATCTACAGGGTCTCAGAGAAATACATTTTGCTGTATGGCCCTGAACTTACTTTGTAACCTTAGTCAATTCTCTCCAAACCTCTCCATTCCTTCTCTTGTAAAACGAAGGCCATATGTCCCAAGAGAATCTCAGGAATTCAATCTGGGACAGATTGAGTCTAGAAGTCTCCAAATCCCTCAGTTTTCAATGATTCCTAGAGAGATACTAATCAGCATAGGATACGCTGTGCTATGGCAACAAACAACTCCCAGTTTGGAGTGGTTTGACACAACAAAGATTTACTCCTTGCTCATATCATAACGAGCAAGTGGCTTTTCTCTGCTTTTTATAACTCAGAGATCTCCCTGCTTCTATCTTCAACTTTCCCATTTGAAATCCTTTATTTTACTGCTTTGCAGATGACAGAGATTATTGAAAATTTAGCCAGGTTCACTTAACTCCCTCAGATTGGAAGTGACAATCATTCCCTGGATTAATGTCTGGCTTTTGTCACATGACTCCAACCTCACCACAGGGGATGCTAGAAAATCTTGGTGAGCACATGGATATTTGATTAGAACTAATGATCTCTTCCAGAAGAGCTGAATGAGTATGACCAAGATGCCAGCACATGCCAGATTCAAGACTGGAACTCATGCTCTCTAGCTCCTAGTTCAAGGCTCCCCTCCAGACAGTATGTGGGGTCGATATACTAATGTCTCCAAAGCCTTTGAAATTGACAAAGGGACAGTTATTTCTCATTATTATAGCTTGTATTTTATTATGATTTCTTAAAGGAAAAAATAAATTTCCTTCAATCAATACAGAAATATATACCCTTAATTGGCTTTCTAGTGAGGTTAACAAAAAGCCTATAATTCACTGTTTCACATTATTCCAAAAGCTCTATTCCATTCTTCGGAAAAGATTTTATCAAAGGCAAAATCCAGACTATACCTACTTGATATTCCATCCCCTCCAAGTGAGAGTCCTTAGAGCTGAGAATCTCCTCTTGTGAATGGAATGGACTGATATGTTGAGCTACAAAATACGAAGATTTCTAGAGGTATTTGAAAAAGGT
The DNA here is from genome assembly GCF_002837175.3 of Physeter macrocephalus. Classification (NCBI taxonomy): domain Eukaryota; kingdom Metazoa; phylum Chordata; class Mammalia; order Artiodactyla; family Physeteridae; genus Physeter; species Physeter macrocephalus. The sequence goes on along the minus strand of NC_041214.2, from coordinate 133,823,999 downwards.
TTGTGAAGATTCCTATGCTAAGATGTTTGATTTTTATGATCCTTTCTTTAAAACCAGAATGTAGGAATAAATTCTATTGTGTTTTGGTGACTCCCTGCTTCTACTCAAGTGTTCTTGGCATTAGTGGTTGGTGTTAGAAGCCAGAGAAGCAATTCAGTCTACTGGACATTTTAAGAAAATGCGGTTATCCAAAATCTGGGTTTGAATGAAATCCTGAGTTGAGCCCATGACTTGGCCAAATCTTTAATTTAATTTTTTTTAAGAGTAAAGCTTTTTACATAACTACAACCAAGAATAAAAGAGGTTAGGATGATAGTGTGCAGTTGCTTTTCATTTCACTATACTGGTAGGTTGGGAGGAACTTTCTGCTTTTAGAAAACCCAGATTCTACATCCTTCCATTAATCCAGCCAGGAAAATAAGTGGTTGAGTGCATACCTGTGGTGAATTTCATTTCATCCACACCTCTAATTTCCCACAGTTGCTCACTAGCGCATTTTCTTTATCCTGATGATCATTACAACTTTTGAAGGCAGCATGCAAGTGAGTAGTTTATGAGATGCACCTCTGACACGCTAGTAGAAATGTTGGTCACTACCTTCTCATTTCTTTTCTTTCAAGAAAAGGAAATTCAACACACAGTGAGCCTTTCATGTTCAACTTTATGTTTCTCTATATGTGAAAAGAAATAGTTATATCAATCTCTCTTCTGATAGACATGCTGAAATCTAGCATACATGTTCATTTTCTAAATAAAATGTTTCCATTTTTACTAAAAGAAGTACTATCACTTAGTTTTACCAAACTCAGATAAATTCCATATCAATAAAATTGGGATTTGCTGCTAACAAAAATTTGAACTGATAAATGTTTTCTTGCACTGGATTTTATTTGTTTACTTATCTTTCTAGCTAAAAGACTGAATTTAGGGTCGAAGTTCATGTCGTATTCATTTTTTAATTTCTCATCCCTAGGACACTAAGGTCTTGACCAGTATCTGGATGGAAAATAAAACAGGAGGCTCTCAAAACACTTTAATGGATTAATAGGCAGGCCTTGGCCTATAGAGAAAATAATATCTGTTCATTTAGAAATAGTAAAATATTGAATAAACATGTTTACCAGTTTAATTAGTTTTGCTTACTTCAGGATAAATTTAAAAGTTACAAGGTCAAAAATAATTACAAAATTGACAGGGTATCATACTACAAATTTAAAGTTTGTATAATTCTAGGCTGGCCAAAATAAACTAAACTAATAGAATGTTCAAGGTGGAAAGAATCATTGAGCACTTCTAGTTCTTTCATTTGAGGAAAGTGAAACACAGAAAGACACAGTGTAAATTCATGGCAAAACTTAAACCCAAATCTCAGCAGTCTGAATACAAAGTTAGTGCTTTTTTCCCCCATGCTATTTATTTAAATACAATGAAATATGTAAAGACTTTATTCACATGCATGCCAGATGTCATTAATTTTCATTTATGTCACCACATAAGGTATTAATAAACAACTCTCAACGAAAATATGTGTGGAGGCTGTTGATATTTAAATCTTGGAATCCAATATTTCAACAGTGCAATTAAAAAGAAAACTTGTAAATATGAAAAATTTGCTGTGTTAGAATCACAGAATTGGAAGACACTTATTCATTCAAGAGGTGATTTGCTCTTAGCTTCAAGGTGGTAAATATTAAATTTTCTTACATTTTTGAACAAATTTATTTGCCAATTCTAAATTCTACAGACATATTGTTTATGAGCAGAATATTCACATATTAATTTCTTCATTTGATGGTAAGAATATAAAAGAACATTATGATAATGTCCTTAACGTCTTACATCCATTTTTTCTTCCTATGTCCTGTATTTATAACTGCAGTATTTTTGGCATAACCTTAAACAGATGGTGGGGAATTTGACTCTGGGGAGAAATCAATATTATCTGAACCCAGGGAACCATAAATTTAAACAAAGAGAAATTTACATTTTCTATCACCAATAGCACTATTTTTGAATTTCTTTTGTATTTGTCTATGTTGCTCAACATACAATTTTTAAAAATCAAACCTTAGGAGACCAAAGGACTTTGTTCAGAGTGAAATAAATATTTGGAACATGTAAAAGAACTTACAACCAAGGTTTTTCTCTAAGGACCACATTTCTCTTTTTTAAGGCAAATAATATAATTATAACCTCAAGGTGTGCTGCTTGATGAGCTGTTCTGTCTCCCTTCTCAAATGAATAATATGCATTATTTTTAATTAATATCCAGAGATATTACGCTGGTAGATTATTTTCTAGATAATAAAAGACTTAAGTAAATGGTCTCAGACACAATCTATGATCATGTAATATTGAAATAAAGTCTTTTATAAAGCACATGAATTAAAACATTCCCTGAATTCACTAGAACAGCTGCTTATTTCTAAATCAAATTGCTTTCCACAATATGTGGTTAACTATAAAAAGTTTTTACAGTTATATAATTAAATATATCTTGTTATTGCTTTGGAAGCATATGGAGTGATTTTATCATCTAAGAACATGAGAGAATCAATATACAAAAACATAACATGAAACTGTTCAATATACAAATATCTCACTCTATGCATCCTGATTATGAAATCTTTTGAAATTATCTTTGAATTGATATTTATTCATTCCAGTGAAGAAAACATTACTCTCTTCCACACAAAAGAATTATTTTCTAACTTGAGAAACCCACATTTTTCATGAAAGTCACTGCCCTGTCTCAGGTTTAATTGAAACCAAATGAAGTCTAGTAAAACTAATCAAAACCAAACAAACCCTTGGGTTATGTGAAGGACTTACTGTTAGTTATAGTTCTTGGAGATTTGGTTAGAGCACTTTAAAATCAAATTTTAAATGTCACCATGCCATGTGAACTAGACATAAAATATTCTTCCAAGAGTTCCATGAATGGCTAAATTATAAATCAACTTTATTACATACAGAGTTATTCCATGACCACCAAGTAAGGCAGAAAATGCTGAATCAATTCATAGAAAGTAATTGATGTTAAAGAATTAACTTAAGATATTAAAACTTATCTCATGTGCTATATTTATTTATATCAGTCATTAAACAGAAATTTCAGGAAATCTCTCAAAAATGTCAATGCATAATTTGTACAAATCATCCCACCACAGCTGAAATCTCTAATATAATTCAGGGGAAGTCTATAAATCAGTAAAAGTTGGGGAAAAAACAATATAGGGGTCCTGGAGGGAGCACCAGATCTGAATCTGAATAGTCATGTGACTCTCAAGTTCTTGCACTGGAGTTTTCCTACTACAAAATGAGAGTAATAATTACAACTCTTAACATACTCTTTTCTCCAATGTAGTCATGTAAAGAGTGATGCAAATGCAAGTTATTGTGAAACCATAAAGTAGATATCAGCAAATATCTGGAAGATAAGGAGTAGAAAAGATGATTGCTTACAAATAACTAGTTCATGAATTAGTATTCCCCTTTATATTTGAAGCTACACAAAGAAGAACTGATAGAGAAGAAGTGTCTTCAGCTTTGATATATAAGAGTACAAGTGTTTTGACGTGTCTTATTTCACATTAAATAGTATAAAATTTATTATTCCTCTGAAGAATGCATGTCTTAAATGAATACCTATTCAATGTTTCAATAGGCAGAATAGTAAGTCGTATGGCTGAATAGAACACAAATGCCATAAATCATAACAGTGATTTAAAAGATTTGGTGTTATAATACTGAATAGGTCCAAGGACCATTTTTCATTCCATGAACCTCGGTTCCTGCCAGGCCACTTTTAAAATTATAGAGTGCTAAAAAACAAATAACATAAAATAGAACAGGACAGTCCTGAGGGAAAATCAAAAGGAAAATTTCCATTCAGGCAGTTAGATAACCTACATTTTTGACAAAAAAGAGGGCGCAAAGAAATATGATTGAGACATATAGTATAGTTTATTATCAATAATTTGATGTGTTTAATTGAACTTTCTTGGTAACTGAGGACATAAAATTATTACTTTTGTTTATAATTTTAAACTGCTGACAATCTAAATATTTTAATAATATATCTGATCACTTTCTCACTGTAGTGAATTAATATTTGGTAAGTTAACTTTTGGTACTTTAGAATATTGCCTTTAGCCAATTACCACTGTATGTACCTTGTGGCCAAACCAATTTTCACCAGTTACCTTCCAATTTATAATACCTTACATAAATTAAAAATTGCTAAACAGTCTCTACAGTAATGTACTTGACAAACCCAATTGCATTTGCACATAAAAGGTTCTTTGCTTTTATGATAAACATTAAGCAAGAGAAACAGAAAAAAAGTATCTAAATATTTTACTGGGAATAATACCATAAGACATAAAATTCACTCTCATATGTGGGCAGAATACTGACTTGTTCAACAGCTTTATTTGATCTTAAGCAAAGAGATTTCAAAAGTTAATGTCTTTTCTGAACTCATTATCATCAGTGGGGCTAGGCCTATACCCTAATGTATGCAGACTAAAGAAAATGGCAATGTGCTCTATCCTTCTAACTCCAATGACCACTTCTGTGGATGTGAAATCACACTGAAACTACAGAATATCAGGAACCTCTGCTGGAGATGGACTAGTTAATTCAGACCAGTCATTTAGTTGAGAACAAGTAAAAATAGCTAGATAAAATATTAAGAAGAAATCTTTAATGTATCAAATAACCAAAAAGTCATAAAGAATTACTAGGCTGAGATCCAGGAGAGGATGGAACTCATAAAACAAAACCCAGCACCCAAGACTACTTTTATACTGGGACTATTTAGGAAATGAAAAGAAAGAACTGAGTTACTAAGCTGCAGTTTAACAGCCTTGCAGGGATCAAAATACAAAACCTGGAGTTAAGGACCTAAAAGGTTGGCCTACATTGGGCTTAGAAGTACTCCCTATACTACAACCCCAAAGGACTGCTCCCTTAGAATATGGATGAACAAAAAAGAAACCAGTGATTTTACAGATAAAGAGAGAGATAGAGAGATAGATATACAGCTCAGTTGTGCATTATCAAGAGCCCAGAAAATATTGTCTTGTGGATTAGCAAATCTAGGATTTCTAGCACTTCTAGACATGTAGCAAAAGCAAAGCAAAATTTTCTGTGTAAGAAGATAATATTATTCTGAGCTTCAAAACTTTTCTATGATGTTTTTTCAAATACAGTGCCTAGTGCACAGTCAAAAATAACTAGATACCTAAAAGAAAGAAACCATTTTCAAAACTCAACAGAAACAGACCCATAGATACTTCACATATTGGAATTATCATACTTTAATTGTAAAATAACCATGCTTAGAATTTTCAAGAAGACAAAAGCCAAGCTGGAAAAATGCAACAGAGTATTTTCAAACAATATATTTTAAAAAGAGCCAAATAGAATGTATAGTACTGAAAAATATAATGACCAAAATAAGAAACAATAGATTTAAGAGCAAATTAGTACCAAATGAAGAAACTATTTGTGAACTAAAAGATAGATAAGATACCATCAAGAATGAAGCACAGAGAGACAAAAATATTAAATTATGAGAGAAAAGATATTATACTGAAGGATACAGTAAGAAAATCGAACATCCTTTTAACTGGAGTGTCAAAAAGAGAATGAGACACAAGTAATATTTGAAGAGATAGTGAGAATTTTCCAGGATTGAAAAAGGTATCATTCTACAAATTTTAAAATGTAATGAAACCCAAGCAGGGTAAAGATAAAGAGCAGACATATCACAGTGAAACTCAGAAAAACCACAAAGAAATCAGACAGAGAGAGAGAGAGATGTAAGATGAGAGAGAAAAAAGATAAATTACTTTCCAAGGATTAATGGCCAACTTCTTAACTGGAAGCCAGAAAACATTAGAATGGTTTTGCAATGTATTGAAATAAGAGAAGTTTCAACTGATAATTTAATATCTAACAAAAAGCCTTTTAAGAATGAAGGTGATAAAAGGACTATTCAAGAAAAAACCTCAAAGTCAAAAAACTATATTTCAAAGCAAAACTAAAAGACTTTACAACCAACAGATCTATACTAAATGAAATTCTGAATGATATACTTCAGTCATAAGGAAAATAATCCCAAATGGAAGCTCACAGAGGCAAGAAAAAAGAAGCACAAGGAAAAGAATGGAAATGTGAGTAAATCAAACACTGACCCTATGAAACAATAATAAAGGTTATTTATGAAGTTTATAAAAATATATGAAACTAAAACATTCCTACCTCAGACTATATAGAACAATCAGTTCCAGACTAATTACCTACATGAGTTTGAAAGACAAAAACAAAATGAATATTCTAATAGATATAGGAGGATATCAACAAGACCTCAGAGTAAGAAAAAGCTTCTTAAACAGTACCAAAAAACCACTAGCTATTAAGTAAAGATTGATTAACTTGATTACATTAAAATTCAGAAGTTATATTTGCCAGAAGACCTCCTTAAGAAAGTGAAAAGTCAAGCCCACCAAAGGGAGTTATGTGAGTTTGTAATACATATTACTAGCAAGTGCTTATATCTGGAATGATATATAATTATAAGTTATATAATAAACTTGTACACATCCATAGGGAAAAGTCAGGCAACTTAATTTTGTAAAAAACAGTAGGAGACTTGAATAGGCACTTTACAAACAGGATATCCAAATAGCTACTAAGCATACTACAAGATACTCATTTTCACTAACAATGAAAAATTTTAATTAAAAACAATGAGATACTACACCCACCAATACAACACATTGGCTAAGGTGTGAAGCAACAGGAAGTCTCATACACAAATAATCAGGCATTATCTAATAAAGAAGATTACTACGAATAGCATTTCCACTCCTACTCATAGGTAAATACCGCCCCCAAATTATATGCATATGTGGAACAAGAGGCTTCTACAAGAGTGCTTATTGTTACAACACTATAAGAGTGCTTATTATAACGTTATTTTAACTAGACGTTAACTAGAATATGCATAAACAGTACAATTGACATACTTTGTAGTACCTAACAGCCATGAAAATGAACTAACTATTGCTACACACAGGAATATAGATGAGTTTCACAAACATAATATTGAATAAAATAAGCCAGGCACAAAAGAAACTTGGAAAACAGGCAAAATTAACTTTTGATGTATGAAGTAAGGACAGTAGTTACCTTTGGGACTGGGGTTGAAGATAGAGGTAATGACTGATGAGGAACCAAGGGGGGCTTCTGGTGTATGTCTATTTCTCTGGGGGTTTTGTTTTTTTGTTTTTTTTCTAACATAGGTGACAGTTACATGAGTATGTTCACTTTGTGACAATTCATTGTTCTGTACTTTAATGATGTGTTTTTCTCATGTGTATTTTATTTCACTAGTCAATAAACATCATACAAACACATACACGAACATACAGAAACACACATATTTTGAATATATATAGTTATATTGAATTTAAAATGTTAAAATGCATGGCAGCAATAGCTCAAAGAATGGCCCAGAACTTTTTGTCCTCCTCAGTGAGTTCTAACAAATATTTAAAGAATAAGTATTTCCAATATTATGTAAAGTCTGCTAGAGATTAGACAAAAAGAACACATTCTACATCTCATTTTGTAAGCCTAGAATACCTTGATATCAAAACCAGAAAATGTGAAAATAAAAATTAGGTCACTCTCATTCACGAATATAGATGCAAAAATTCAGAACAAAATTTCACAAACCAAAACCAGCAATGCATAATGTGCAAAATACATCATGACCACGTTAGGTCTATCCCAGGTATACAATGCTGGCTTACACTGGAAAATCAATCAATACAATTTACCACATTAACATTTCAAAGAGAATAATTATATTATTAGCTTATTTAATATAGGAAAAAAGCCTATTAAAATTCAACTTCCCTAAAAAAAAAATTCAACATTGCTTCATGATTTAAAAAATCAACTTTTAACAAATTAGAAACACAAGCTGTATCCTTCAATTTAACAAAAGATATCTACAAAATAAAAATTTCCACAAACATCATACTTAATGCTAAAACTACAACAGTAAGCACAAAGATAGCCATTATCACCATTTTTATTCAACATGTCTATATGACAACTGTCAACATTTGTAGATAATATAATTTTTTTACACAGAAAATGAAAATAATCTACAAATTGATGGAATGAATAAGAGTTTATCAAGGTCATTCTCTATGAAATCAGCATACCAAAGTCTTTTATTTTTAAATATCAGCCATTAAAAAATATTTTTATAAGATAGCTTATCACAGCATCAAAAATAGTAGGCAATAAGGAATAAATCTAAGAGAAGATATGCAATAATTCTATGGAGCATATGATAGAACCTTACTGAGAGAAATTAAGGATGACCTCTATAAGTGGAAAGATATATCATGTACATGGATTGGAAGACTCATAAATATGTCAATTCTTCACAAGCTGATCCACAGATTCAATGTATTACCAACCAACATCACAATACAATTTTCGACTATACAGCTGATTCTAAAGTAAAAATGGAAATTAAAAAGGCCATGAATAGGTTAAGTATCCTGTATGAAAATAAAGCAGGGGAGGACTTTTTCAACTGATATTAAAACTAACCTTAAAGTATATTTATATTAAGCCCTGTGATATTAGCACTGGGAACAACACAAAGATAAACAGAAAAGAACAAAGATCCTGGGAACAGATTGATGCATACATGGACCCTTTATTTAGCTGCCCTTCAGGGTAATAGGGAAGGACTGTCTTTCTCAAAGTACATTGCTGGAACAAAGTTTAATGCTTAAACTAATACTTTAAGGAATTTTTTTTTGTTTCTTAATGAAAACGGTCTTTATAGAATCTCCTTAGCAAATGCCAGTATGTCAATTATGCTGTTTCCTAAAAGAGCTCTTTCACTATGCTGTTAAAATTAGCTACATATTCCAACTTATAACAGCATCGTCAGTTATATTATTTTCAAAGGGTAGAAAATTTTGAAAATCATCATGATATTATTTGGTATAGATTATTGCTATACAAGTATTTACTGTTACAAAGGTATACTTTATAAGTGCAGCCTAAAAATTGCTCAATGAACACAAAACTATTTTTAAAATGCTTTTATCTTTTATCCACAGCTTAGATTCTTATCAAAAAAGTTGTTTTTAAAAATTAGATGCTGCATTCTTCTTTCCAATACCTAATGGCCATTATTAGAAAACCTGAAATAATGTCTCAACGTTACTCTTTAAAAAAATTTTTTTTTAACATCTTTATTGGAGTATAATTGCTTTACAATAGTGAGTTAGTTTCTGCTTTATAACAAAGTGAATAAGCTATACATATACATATATCCCCATATCTCCTCCCTCTTGCGTCTCCCTCCCACCCCTCCTATCCCACCCCTTTAGGTAGTAAGGTGGTCACAAAGCTCCGAGCTGATCTCCCTGTGCTATGTGGCTGCTTCCCACTAGCTATCTATTTTACATTTGGTAGTATATATAAGTCCATGCCACTCTCTCACTTCGTCCCAGCTTACCCTTCCCTCTCCCCATGTCCTCAAGTCCATTCTCTACATCTGTGTCTTTATTCCTGTCCTGCCCCTAGGTTCTTCAGAACATTTTTTTTTTTTTTTAGAATCTTCTCTTTCTGACTTACTTCATCTGTATGACAGACTCAAGGTCCATCCACCTCATTACAAATAACTCAATTTTGTTTCTTTTTATGGCTGAGTAATGTTTTGTTTATAAAACGTTGTAATGAGGTATTTTGAAATTATTAATTTTATTATTAGTCTTTATTAAGGACAAAATATACTGAGCATTAGAGTGGACATGTAGGTATTAGATACAGATATATTTTAAAGAATTGTACTTCCATTTTATTAATATGAATTTGCACATGTGGTGACTCAAAAGCTAGCAGTTTCAAACGGAATATACATACATATTTTTCAAACATATAACATATATACTATATATAAAAATAAATATTGCATATATACAAATTTTTATTTTAACATAATCAGTCTTTTTCTTTATATTAAGTCATCATGTCAAAATGTTAAAAATTTGGCAAACTGCAAATTTACAGAAGTAAACTTCTTTCTTGCTTTGTGTGAACTGAAAACAAATGTGAACCTTTACTTTTTAATATGCACATTCATATTTTTAATTCTTTAGATAAATTCTACTTTTATGTTTTCTAAACACAAGGTTACCTATAAGCTTGATTACAAATTTTATTTTTTATATATTTAATTATTAATTAAAATCTATTCATTAAATATACTGTAAGGTAATAATTCTACTAAAAACATTGGAAATTTTTCAGTCAGATATTATTTGAATTATAGCAAAAACTTTGCTAAGGAGTTGTTGATATTAGAAGTGCTCATTGCAAATATAATGTCCTACTTTTAGGAAAGAAACACTGTTAGAGCTCTCTTCGCATTACAGAATTAGCACAGAAATCTGTTTCCAATTAAAAGAACTGTGGGAGAGCCCAGCTGTATTTGGGATTTGGCAAATGTATTAAACTGTGCTCCACATGCTTTGGTTTCAGCAAAGCCTATAAAGTATTTTCTCATGTCTTTTCCTCCTTAACCTTAAAACACATGTACAGAGAATGGATCTGCAGCCTCTCTCTCCCTCTAGTTACAATGATTAGAAAAAGTTTTAATATTCAATACCTTTAATATTTTTAAATCTCTAATACACAAAAGGTGAAAGAGAATATTCATGAGGTCACCTGTGTAAACTAAAGGATTTATATCTTGGTCGTCAGAGTGTTTAAATAATGATTCACTTTTGCATAGAACCTAGAAACTCAGTTTTGTCAAAGGCTCATGGCACTCAGGCTTGAAGTAGTCTGGATTTAGTTAGAAATATAAAAGCCAAGCAAGTGAAAAGGTTGTTTCAGGATAGTTTTAAAGTTCCCACAACTACTTCTCATGTTCTGTGCACCAACACTTTGAAAACTAGGGTTCTAAAGTAATTTTGTTATGGGGAGAGTATTTTCTAGGGATAGTAAATCAAAGGTAGAGGACAGAGAAATTAGAAGGGTTATGGGAATAGGAATGGATAGAATGGATATAGTACGGAAAACCACTGAAATCAGAGGATTTATTTTAAAAATTGTAGCATGATAGCCATCTTCAACGGTTACATGGTCTATTTCCCTCTTAAAAGTAAAATATATTAGTATGTTTCTCTTTCATTAGCTCACTCAGTAACAGTCCTTCCATGTTCAATCCTTAGTCATAGAAAGTTCTAGAAAGACAACATGAAAAGAAAAGTACAAATGGACATCAGACTTTCAATGTCACACCTCCTCCTAGATTTAAAAGACCATCCAGAAGAGGAAGTGATGTTCTTTATTTTGAGATAGAGGAGTAAAATGCTACAATTAGCAACAACTGACTTACTATATGCCAGGCACTGCTCAGAACCTTTTACATACATCTATGTATTTAATCCTTTCAACAACTCTATGAGACTAGATACTACTATTATCAACATCTTACACACAGAGAAAGTGAGTTACAGAGAAATTAAGTTGAAATTAAGTATTGCTTTGCAGGTCTAGGGTTCAAACCCAAGTAGGAAGCCTTGACAAACAGTGCATTTAATCACTGCACTATACGATACCAGGGAGCATGACAAGATCAGAGAGTTTAAAAGCTAAGATTTTGACTTATGTATTAACACTGGGAACTCCAGGATGTGACCTATTGTAACTTTGGTTTTCTCATATGTATAATACCAACTATGGCATAGAATTATTCTAATGATAAAAGGCTGTAAGTTCCTGGTACATATTAAATACACAATGTATTTCAGTTCCCTGATACAAATTTTTCACGTGCTTATCATTCACAGCTCAGTTATAAAGTAATGCAGGGTTCCTGGTTAAACCTGAAGTAGTGAACATGTTTATTTACCTCCTCTCCCTTTAAAAGTTCCATTACAATTTCCATGAAAGGGTTAAAAAAAATGAGGGAGGATTACCCAAGAAGACAAAAAACTAGAGAGAACAAAGTGGCAGATAGGAGAGTTCAATAAAACAAGGAAACTGGAAAGAAGGTAGACAAGTGGTTGAAAGCAGCATACAGGAGAAACTGAAAACTAAATATGTGAAAGCATAAGAAGCCAAAGCAAAACATTATGCACTCTATACCAAGAAAAGGCTAAAAAATGTGAGACACCACAAACCCTGCAGACAAAGAGTAGGTAAAATCAAAAATAGCTGAAATGGTTGAAAGTCTATGTGAGAAGCCATTAGAGTTCTAGATATCCCTTCTGTATCCACACATTCAAGTGATGAGGTCTCCTTAACTTCCCCAAAAGAATGGAGGATTGCTCCACAGCAAGGCTGAATCAGAAGGGCACCAGACTCAGACACCACACACAGTAGAAGGCCTGGGTGTCATCTGAAAACAGAGATCAAATAAAATTTCACCTGTTGAATGGTAAGACATGTCCCTTACCTCATCATGACAAAACTCACTCCTTAATGGGCTTTAAGAAAAGAGGTAGCCTTGCTTATACCACCAGGAAAAAAAAAAAAAAATCTAAGGCTCCATCTTTTAAAACATTGACATTCAAGAAATGGTGCATAGTTTCTCACAGCTGACTCAACAAAACTGAAATATCCTTGGACAATTATTCTAAATTAAAGCTTTTAACTTAGCAAATATTGCCAGCTGAAAAGCTAGTGACTCTTGGTAAAAATTAGGCATAGGCAAACTACGATAGCTTTAGAGTAGTGCTGTCTAATAGAACTTTCATATAGATATAGAAAATGTGGAAAATTTCTACATCTGTGCTGTTTAGTGCAATAGAAATTAGCCTTGAGTGACTACTGAGCATTTGAAATGTGGCTACTGCAACTGAGGTACTGGATATTAAATTACATTTAATTTTTATTGATTTACAGTTAAGCAACCACAAATAGTTTGTGGCTACCTCATTGGACTATACAGCTCTAGAGAAAGTCATTAGAAAAAGTCAAAACGGGGTGCTGTTGACTCTTCCTTCATTTTAAGAGGCCTAAAAGAAATAAACTTAGCAAGAGTTACTCCATTTCAAAGAAGGGGCTGAAGAGAATACAGCTTTGCTAAAAATTTTCTGATTCAGTCTGTTACCTTCAAATTATATTGACTGAAGATAACTTAATTTGGGCATCATTTAGTTTAGAAAAACTAACCAGCTCTTGTATCTCAAACAGCAGGAAAAGGGGCCCTCAGGCCTCTTTCAGTCACATTCCAATGTTTTCTGGGCAGGAAAGATCAATTTAAAAGGTTGTTCAGATGACTGTTGTTTCAGATGGCTTCAGAGTAGCTTTAATTAAGTTGATTATTTGAATGTATTGAATATTACACACATCTCTTACACACTTATTTGATTTCATTTTTTTTGTGTGTGTGTGGTACGTGGGCCTCTCACTGTTGGGGCCTCTCACTGTTGTGGCCTCTCCCGTTGCTCTGGACGCACAGGCTCAGAGGCCATGGCTCACGGGCCCAGCCGCTCCGCGGCATGTGGGATCCTCTCGGACCGGGGCACGAACCCGTGTCCCCTGCATCGGCAGGCGGATTCTCAACCACTGCGCCACCAGGGAAGCCCTGATTTCATTTTTACACTCTTTTTTCTCTCCATGATTTTGTATGGGTGTTTTCTATTGACCTGTCTTCTAGTTTACCACTTTCTCATTTTCTCTAATCTGCTGTTAAAAACATTCATCGACATTTTAACTCCAAATACTATTTTAATTTCATTTTTCACCTCTAGAATGTCCATGTGAGTTGTTTCATAGAGAGCAGCTCTGTATTGAAATTCTACATCCTCACATTTTATTTCTAACTTTTCCTCAGTTTTATAAACATTTTAATTATAGTTAAAGTTACTGCCAATATCTAGATTATCTGTGCATCTACTTGGATTATCTGTTTTTTCTCTTAATTATCAGTCATATTTTCCTGCCTCTTTTCATGTCTAGTAATTTTTACTGTATGTTGAAAATTGTGATAAAAGAACCACAGAGGGTCCAAATGACGTTATCTTTCACCAGAAAGGGTTTCTCCCCTTTTTCACCAGACACATTTAATGAGGGGCTGATAATCTCAACTAAATAGAGATTGAATTATTTCAGGGCTGGGTTGAAGTTTTGGTAAGACTCAATATACCTCTTGGTTGATTACTGCTCCTCAGGCATGGCCTCCCTGGTTTTTTGACAGAAAGTCTGGCAATTCTTTCTTCATCCCAGAAAGACTTGGGGGATCAAGCTCTGCTGTCACAGGTTCCAAGGTCAGTTCTTCAGCCACCTGACCCTCCAACCCTGGCACTGCTGTTCATGGGGAGATTAACTGTGTGTTTGAGTAAACCACCCTCTATCTTTGGTGATTTTTATTTCTCTTCATCTCCTTAAGTCTGCAGAAAATTTCACACTGCCTTTTGACCTAGCACCTCAACCTCTTGAGTAGTACCAGAACTCAGTGGTGTAAGAACTCTCTCAAGTTTAGTGTTTGTCACTCTAGCTTTCCAGGACAATTAAAACTTGTTGATTTCCTTTGCCCTGGTAGTAGCTCTCTGCGTAGACTGAGCTGTTTCTCTGCCCTTATTCAGAATTGGCCAGTACCCTTAGGGGGTTAAAAACAGCTGGTGATCTTCAGATCATTTCAGAATGATTCTACCTGCTCTGATACCTTTTTCTTATTGCTCTATTATACCTTTACAAATATTATTTTTGTAATTTATCTTGCTTTTTCTGGTAGCTGTAATGTCAGTTATGGATTGGGGCTCACACAAGACTAGTAAATGGATAGAAGATTTAAGGCTTAATATCTATGGTGAGATGAAATCTCGGCTTGTGCTTATGTGCACATGGAACTAACTGAAACTATTACATTTTTATGTAAGTTGTCTTTTCAAAGGAACCACCAGGGAGATTCACAAAAAGTCTGTGACTTTTCAACTGTCAAAGCCACCTTCAGTTCTCTGAATCTATACTCACAGGAAATAGACTGTGAAATCTGTATTTTTTTCAAAGGGCATACATTCCAACACTCACCTAAAATTTGACTATGGGGAATAATGGACAAAAAACAAACAAAAAACTTCCCAGATGGAAAATCTAGGAGCATGGAGGACAGAAACAACAGAAAAAAGCATGGAGGACAACAGAAAAAACCACTAAAAGCAGAATAGTGGCAGTTCATTTAGGAAGATCTAGCAATTCTTGCCTAATAAGATTTAATAACTCTAAAGAATCAGTGACTTCAGTTCCTATAATATTCTTGGCTTTTCTGAAAAAGGAAGTTTTATTGTGGTATCCTGACCCACTGTATAAGAGTTTGTATGTGGAGTCAGGAAAGGGGAGATTAATAATCCCTCCTTTAGTTACAGGTTGCCAGATCACAATTAGCTTTATCTAGCCCAAAGGAGAGAACTATACATCCTTTCAGCTGGATCAAGTAACTAAAAGAAACTTTCGAACATCTTATGTGGGAAGGGTGAAGGTATGTTTTAAATGTACCAAAAAATTTTAAAATATAGCTCAGGAGTAAATGGGAGATTGGGCTACAAGAGGATTTGTCAACCAATAACCAGTCTCTCATTCTGTTCTTTTAGTAACAGAATCCCCAAAGATTTAGCTGAAAGCATGACAGCTAGGAGAAGCCATATAAATAAGAAACAGCTTCTTGGATATGAGCAGAAATGGTGTGGATGTGAGCAGAAAAGGACACAGCCTTGAAAGGAAGCTACTTGTCTTCAACTCCCTCCTCCTCCTTTCCCTTGTGCCAGAGTGTAGATGTAGTGGTGAGCCAGTTTTGCCTATATAGACAAGGGAAACACTCAAAGAGATGATAAAGTAAAAATACAAAAGGAACTTGGGACTCCAGGTGACCTCAAGGGGCAGAGCTTCTCTCTCCATCCCCTCCCTTCAGCCTCCTTCCCACCCCCACCTCCCACCTCAACCCCTCCCTTGCAACCACAACAGATTCTTATCTTGGACTTTCTCATGAGAAAAACAGAAATAAAGCTTCTGACTTGTTTTAGCCATTGTCCATTTGGTCTCTGTTAAAGCAGTGAAACCAGTATCCTACTGAATGTATAAACCTTGTAAAATTATATGCCTTTTAAAAGTGATGTGCAATTTATTATTTTGATAAAAGCTAAAATTATATTATGTTAAAAAACAGAAATGCTGATCTGAAATATTCTGAATACACTAAGTACTTCTAAATTATATACACTTAATGTTATTTTGCTAAACTAAATAACATTATTGTTTTTAGAGATGTAATTCATAAAGCACTTTCACATACGCCTACTTTAATGTACACAGTATCATTTATTAAGAACTATAGTACTCATGGTCATATTCAAGACTGAGAGTCTTGAGAGAATTCCTTATTCCAAAATATGTAAGCTTCAATTACCTTCAAAGGTTATATGATGTTAGTGGAAAGAGGGAAAGATTTGGAAGTCAAAAGAACCGAGTAAGTCCTAACTCTACCCATCCCACTCCCAACAGCAGTGTGCCCAAAGGCAAGACATAGACTCTCTTTGAACCTCTGTCTCTTTATCTATGTATTGAAAATAATAATCTCCTATCTTTTGCACAGGATGAAGTCAGTCAGGTTCAAATGAAATAATACATATGAAAGTAATTTGCAAAGTGTTGTAAATCAAACCTACAAAGCCTTAGAAAAGAAGTGGATAGTAACTCAACAGATAATGAGTCTAATTTTCAGAACAAGTTGCTTCTAGAGTAGAAATGAGAGAGAATCTTTGGCAGAAGAACAAGAACAAGCAGACAATAAAGTCAGCTCTAAGAGTGAAAAGTAGATAATGTCTAAATTTAGATAAAAGAAGAAAAAAAATTTTAATATATTTATTCTAAATAACATTTAGCTACATAGAATTAAGTAGCTCTTGTTTCTCTAAATAACATGGATAAGACATCTTAATCAATTTCATTGAATATCAAACAAACATTCTGGGATTTGGAACTTGCTGGGAAAACCCAGCCACTTCCCTGAAAATCCTTGCTCTACGACTTGGAGGAAAGTTCTTTCCCAGCAGTTCCTTCCCTCTCTGGATAAATCATGTACTCTTTCTGGAACTGCTTCTGATCCTACAAATAATCAGGGTCTTGATGCTGACTCAAGTCGTCCAGCCCAGGAATAACTGCCAATGTTTTCCCACTTCTTCTCCCTTTCTCATCCCACAGGTTTAAAAGCTGATAACTCTGTCGTGATAGCCTTCCACACAGTCTCACAAGTTCCATTTAAATGGACAAACAGGCATCCTTTTCACTGCTGACTCCACTCTAAGGGTCTCCCAACATTCTCCAACTTAGAGAACTCCACTCTAAGGGTCTCCCAACATTCTCCAACTTAGAGACTGTCCCAATGCTTGCTGCTGAAAAGTTAAGTCCACAGTAGTTGGTACATTTTTCTTCTTAAAGGGTATTTCATAATGACCTGAAGGGATACCGTAGTTGCTTTTAGAAGGTAGGTTAAAAAGGGACTGAGATTGGTTTACACTTCCTTGCTTCTTTGGTTCTTTTCTCAACATTTCTTGTTTTCAATTTTGGCTGCTGAGCTCTAATAGCTACTTGATAACATGTTAAAAGTAACTAAGAAAGAAGAATCTGTCAGGAAACAAAGATTCTGCAGCTAAAAATGTTGTTGCATTTAATTAGCCAAGATAACTCTGGGTTAAAGACTAAGTTAATTCCAACAGACTGTTTTCCTCACTATGAAATATGATGAAACAAATAAAAAAACATATGAACATGAAGAGAAGAATACAGCTTTAGAATGCTGGCAATTATGAAAATCATGTGATAGCCACATAATCCTCTTAATATAAAAAAGAGTCACAATGACCACTGCAGGTGAGAGAACAAAAGCAAAGTTAAGACTGTATTTGGTACCTTGTTAAAGTGAAACGTGTAGATTGCATTTAAAAACAAAATGTGAATTGAATTAAATAGATGAAAATGACTTTCTCCTAAAAATCACCCCAAGATATTATCTAAGAAAAACATTTTATTACTTTAAAATGCAAATCCAAATAATGAAATTGAACACTTTAATGGCAGAACTAAAATGGGCAGAAATTACCTTTCAAAGTGCATTCTCTAAATTATGTAATTATCATTGATTTTTTTTTTTGGACCTTAAAAACAATAAACCTTAATCCATAATGCAAAGAAAGTCTCGATATATTTGGAATGCCTTTGTTCCCTAAAACAGGCTTAATATCCAATAACCAACTAGCTTTCAGGTAATTTTAGTCATGGATAAAGTAAATATACCAGGAAGTCTTAAGACCCATTCTGTACTCACTCATTCCTGAATTTAATTACAGTTTGGGCAGTTAACTTTGAACTCTGCTTAATAGAGAACAATGGAAAACAATATTGAAAAATAAATAAATCATTTTACCCTTTATTTAACTCTAAAAACTAAGTTTTCCTAGTCAAATTTTTAAAAATTGGACCCTGAACATTCACATTCTGTGTTATTACAAACAGCACTATCATATTTCCTAAACAACATCATATTTTTACTGATTCCACTGGAAATATTTCAATGGTATAGGACAGTCTCTTTTTCCTCATACCATAAGATTTTGTTTTTTCTTAAAAAATGGTACATTTGAATAGTAAGAGAGAACAAAATAAGGGAATATTTACCCAGGAAGGCAAACTTCTGTCTTTCTCTCATAAGCCATATCTAATTCTCCAGCAATTCATCTCAGCTCAACCTTCAAAATATACCCCAAATTCAACCATGTCTCACAAAAGTCCAAGCTACCACCTGGAAAACATGCATGTTTCCAGCTACTAACATAACTTGCCTGATGTATATTGTACTAGTCTGCCAGGACTGCCATAACAAAATATGACAGACTACATGGCTTAAACAACAGAGATTCACTTTCTCACAGTCCTGGGGGCTGGTAGTCTAAGATCCAGATGCTGGCAGGGTTAGGTTCTTTGAAGACCACTCTCCTTGGTGGCAGATGGCCAAACTCTTGTCACCTCTTCACACATGGTCATTTCCCTGTGCACATGCCTCTCTGGTGTCTTCTGTGTGTCCAAATCCTCTATTCTTAGGACACCAGTCAAATTGGATTAGGGCCCACGAATGGCCTTAGATTAACTAAATTACCTCTTTAAAGGTCCTAGCTCCAAATACAGTCACATTCTGAGGTACTGGAGGCAAGGACTTCAGCATATGAATTTTGAGGGGACACAATTTAGTCCATAACATACACACACACACACAAAATACACAAACACACAGAGTTGATTCCCATTTTTGTGATAGTTATGTACTAAAAAATGCCATTAAACACTGAATTAGCAAATATGAAACTATTGGTCCTAGGGGAAATACAAGGTTATGTTCCTGCAAACCTCTGGCATATTTTTGTCAATTGGTCAATACATACTTTTGTTTTTTGTGTGTTTCTATATAAAGACATCTTATTTAACATATATTTCTTATAAATAATTAACTGCATGGTCTTTGAATGTTTCACAGCCAGGAGCTTTGAAGGATGTTTATGTTATTACAGGTTTGTTTGCCAATGTCATTGTAAAACCAGTCAGTCACATCAGCACCAAAAACCTACGCTTCCACATAATCTTTCTTCTGTATAACACTTAACAGGTATCTTTTAAATTCCTAAGCCTCCTGATCTGCAGAACTTACCTTGCCTGCAAGTTGAATATTTTTCACACCACATTACCTTTTGAAATGTGTGCGTCAGCCAGCACTAGCTGAGAAGGGTTTAACATTTTCCTGACCCCAGGTAACGTGACTGTAAATTTCTGTAGGCTTTAGCCTCACACCATTTCTGTCCACTATGCCTTTTTTATTGCTGTCATCTCATGAATCCACAAATTTAGTTACTTTTCTATCTTTTCCATAGCTTCATCATGCACTACAGACGTTACTTTAATGCTTTCCAGAGCTGTCTCCTACACAGATCTGCAAATGCCTCTTCCTTTTTTCTGTATGTATTATTACTGCTGATTCATTAATATTGAACTTGTGACCAACAGCACTATAACTCACGCCTGAACGAAGCTGATCTAACACATATCTTCTCTATAAGGCAGATCACAGCCTTCTTGTGTTTAGGAACAATGGACAGCACTTCAGCATATGCATCCAGGTCATTTTAAACAATAAAATCACTAACAAAAAGCACAGAAATGCAAAAAACACGGCACCAAACAGACCACCAAAAGGACACTTGTTTACTGTATAAGAGGTGAAATGAGAAAGCAGAGCTTTCCTTTGTTGGATCTTAGGTGGGAATGTGCCCTTTGTGCATCTCAAATTTTTACCCACTCTGAATATGCACATGTCTGTGGAAGATTTGGGAATTACAAATAAATTTTACCAAGTAGTCAAATTTACAAATAGGAAATCTGCAAATAATGAGGATCAACTATATATACACACATATATATATCTTCCTAATTTTACCCAAACCTCTGCCACTGTAGTCTATATTCAGCACAATAGCCAGGGTGATTCTTCTAAAATATAAGTCAGATAATGTCACCCCTCAGAACCCTCCGAATGAAAACCAATTTTCTGCCAATGGCCTACAGGATCCTCTGAGACTGGACCCTGATTATTGCTTTGAGCCCATTTCCAGTGGCTCTTCCCTGTCATCATGCTGGCCTCCTGCTGTTACTTAAACTTGCCAAGTACCCTTTGGTGTCAGATCCTGTCCTTGCTATTCCCTTTGCCTGCAAAGCCTTTCTCCTGAGAGCTCCATGATTCTCTCTCATCTCCATTAAGTCTCTATTCAATTCTTTCCAAACTACCCTGTTTGAAATAGCCCCTCACCGCTTACCTCCTTTCCCACTTTCCTGCTTTGTTTTTCTCCACAGCACTTATTTGAATCTGATTTATTATATGTCTTACTTGTACATTTGGAGATCACAGTTCTTCCTCCCCTTTGCTCCATGAGGGCAAAGAGTTTCCTGATTTGTTTTCCCAGTGCTTAGAACAGTGTCTGGCATATTGTGGGTGCTTGATAAATATTTGTTGAATAAATGACTGAAGAAATGAGATGCATTTAATTACATTAATTTAAAATGTAGATGAAAGAAAAAATACAAAGTTGTGAAAATACACAACCTCTCATAAATTTTTATCTAAATTCACTTTGCATTTTAAATTTTGTTTAGATCAAAATTAAATTCCTTTCTGGTTAAGACAGAAATTTAAAAGTCAGGAAAAATTGGCCATAAATTTTTTACTGAGTTGTTGGAAAGGTTTTGTTTTGACTTTCAAATCAAATAGAGTTGACTTTACTTGAAAACTTTATATTCCTCACTTTTCCCCATTTCCTGTTTTTTAATTTTTTTTATTTTTAAAGGTTTTTTTTTATTATGTGTAACATAGGCAAAATTATTTAAGTCAATAATTTTAAGGAATTTCACATGTTCTGATTCTTTCCACTACCAATCACCTTAGTTCCTCCGAAGTCATAATCTTCAAGATAAGATAGCCCTTTCAAAAAGAAGTTTTGCTCAATCCACAGCTGTCATGTGAGTCAGCCCACAATTCTTTTAGTTAGACTTCTTTGATCTCCAATGGAATACAGACACACTTCAAAATTCCACACCTGAAATCTTTGGGATCCTCCTGTTTTCTTAGGAGGATCACTCCTTCTGACGGACTTGTTCTTATAACCAGTAAGTCAAGCAAGGAGTCTCTCGGTTTGTATTCATAATTAATAAACATAGTTTCTATTTCTAACTGAATTAGTTAATTCCCTAGACTTCTGGAAAAAATATTTTTCAGGGATGGCATAGAATGAGATTTCTCTTATGGTTTATTGTGACATTATCCTTTTCAAAACCATTTTGTTAAACAACCCAACTGTAGCTTCCCTTCAATTAAATTGATAAACATATCTCAGCTAACTTCTCTTCAATTTGATTTCTGTTTTCTTTATTTCAAGCCCTGTAAGAATCAAGGCAACCTATTTTCTTGAGTTCTATTTAAAAACAAACAAACAAAATGAGGTTCTATTTCACAAATTTAGAATAAAAAATAGTCAGGATTCAATGTGCTTCATGCAGAAAGAGAACATCATCAAAAGGGGTTCTTAATTATACGTTTGAAGGAAATTGATCTGAAAACTAATACGTATATCTGACGTGTCTGGACAAGACTTTTAGACTGACATTCTGTGTTCCTATTACATTTTTCTGCTACTAATACATTTTTATTTTAGTTTGGTAGGAGAAGTGTCTATAGCAAGAGGGAGATTTATTTTAATTGTATGACTAATTGTTCATGTATTCATTTTTCAAGAAAAATCAAAAATAATAAAACAGAACATAAATAAAGCTTTGAGATTAGGTGCTTAAATTCTTTTGCAGATAATACTGGTGTGTGATGAGAAAGTTTTAAAAGAAAATAAACAGTATACTTAAAATGTTTTTCCTCATACTATAAAAATTAAAATCTCAAATATTAAAAAAGTATGTAATAAAAAATTTACAGTTTTACCCTTACCTTTATATCAGAAGTCACTGAGCTGTGAAATGAGGAGAAAACAAAGTCAAATGAAGAAAATGATGTGTCAAATTTGCTGCTTTCCTAAACTGAGTATTTAATGAAAACAATCAGACCTTGTGACAACACAGGCCACTACATTGTGGAATGAGAATGATTAAAGAAGGTGGGGGAAGTGATGGCCCAAATTCTTACCTGTGACCTAATTTTTACCACTTTTTAGCTGGCGAAATAAAATAAATATGAATTTTTGGCTAAAGCTGTTATGTCATCTTAGGTTTTATGTTATTCAAGAAGGGAAAGATTCATTCATTTCATAATTATGACTATATGCCAAAGATTGTGCTTGTATCTTTGAAGTAGAAAACTATTACTAACCCCATGCATTGGTATGGAAATTCAGGCTGACAGAAGTTCAGGGACGAGTGTAAAGGAATAGAAACAGGATTTCAACTTAGCTCTGCCTGACCTCAGAGACAAGGTCTATCCCTAGAGCATCCTGCATCCACTGCCTTTGTGTACCAGCATTACCCTTGATGTCAAGCACAGAAGGATGATCACGTTAAAATTCTGACTTCAAAAACTCAGTTTGACAAGGAATATTGTAGTCATTGTGATCTAAATTTCAGGAAGATACTTAATCAATATATTCTTGTGCACAAGATTGGTGGTAGAGCTTAATAAGAAAATAGATAGGCAAAGAGAGAAATGATGGGAAAAACTCAGAATACCTACTATACACCAGGCATTTTACTAACATTTAATCCTAATAGTAGCATTTCAAGCTTCATGATATGATTCTCCTTTAAAGACCAAAAGCCAAAGAGCTATAGATAACACACACAGCGAACCAGATGGCAGTTCATTAACTCAATCCGGACACTGCTTTTTATACCAGCAAATGTGTAAATGGCTGGATGATAATTCCCACAAGTGTAGAACCAATGCGCAGTCAATGAGACATTGCTAGTAGACACTGCCAGACTTCCTCTGTTTTGGTACATTTAAGGATTAATTAGTCCCATGAAATAGCAATGAAAGAGAGCTTGAAAAAGAGGGAAAAGGGAGATACCAAAATTGTTTATTTAATGAGTCAGGGCATACTTAGATTCAATAGTCAGAATAATCATTCAAATCTAAGAAGATAAAATTTAACAGAAAAAGTTGTAAAATTCAGCTATAAGAATTTGACAAAGAAAACTGCAAGGGTATAGAAGAGCACAGTAGAGTGAGCATGAATGACAGAGTTTTTAGTGGATTTCAAGTTGTATATTGGCCAATAACATGATGTGTGACAAAGGGGCAAAAATATCTAGTAAAAATGTAAGCGAGAGTGGCCAGAATAGGGAAGGGAAAAACTCCATTTCATAGGCCTTTTTAAATCACAAAGGAAACATTTGTTCAATTTGGGACATTCTGGAAAATTGGAATGATCCTTTGCTGTTATAGAAGAGATTTGTGCATTCTGAGGTTTCTTGCAACTCAGCTGTGTGAAACCCTTATCCTGTGGAAAATTCTCTATTGTTACTATTATACTCACCAAAATTTAAAATGTTCCTTCTACAACTCTAGCCTAATGGCCTCTAAGTAAGTTTTTGTTCAGTTTCAAGCCACTCTTCAATCACTCTGGATCTAAATGAGACATAAGAGAGGGAAATCCTACCACCTGATGATCTGTGCAGGTCAATGTGGAGAAAAGACTTGTGGTATAAGCCTATACATCAGTTATCATCTGAAGAAGATGAATGATGACACTTGACAAAGATGATAGCAAGATGGGTTTTTTCTTTAATGTTATATTTAAGGTCTCACTGTAAGTAAAGTAGCAAAGAGAAATTAGTTTCATCTTTAATCTTGTAGAGTAAAACAATATTTTAAAAAATAGACACCTTCTTCAAGTCTTCACTCAAATATCACACACCCTGATCACCCTATTTAATGCTACAAACACCCTCTCCAATTCTTTTCTCTTAGCTCTTATCACCTTCTGACATGGTATAAAATGTATTTTCTTTTTTCTGTTTATTGATTATTGTCTTTCTCATTTCACTAGCATGTAAATTCCATAAGAGCATGCTTTCTGTCTGTTTACCAATGACTCTCAAGCACATATGAATGAAAGAATACATTTATAATATCACCTAATACATTTTGAGTGCTTGCAATGCAACAAGCAGTGTTCTTTACTTATTGCATTTGGTTCAGTTGCGGGGAACAGAATCCACCCTTTGCATTTTGAGCCTCAAATGACTTACTACAGGGTGTTAGATGGCTTACGGAATTACTGGGAGGGCTGGAAAAGAAAACACTCTAAGCTGAACTTTCAGGAAGTACTCCTAAAGCCACAATTCAGAACTAGGCCACGGTGAAAACTAATGCTTCTACAATGGGAAGCTGCCTGGCAAATTGGAAAGCTTCCAGTATAGCAGCTAGCCCCAGAACCACATCATCACTGACATAATATGCTAGCCACCAAGATTTATAAACTGACAAGATCACAGTCATCACCAACAGGAAATCACATCTACTACTGCTGAATTAAAGTCATGTCTTATTTACTACATTATCTGCATCACAACCAGGGACTCATTCTTCTTTTCTGAATTTTTAATACTGCCCATTTGTTCTCCTCTCTACTCATCTGCTTTATGCTCCTTTTTGCTGCAGAATGACTTTTCTGTCCCCAATTCACCTAGAAACTATAGCTTACACCAAGAATTCACAGAACTCAATATCAAAAAAACAAAAAACAATTAAAAAATGGGCAGAGGATCTGGATAGACATTTCTCTGAAGAAGACATACAGATGGCCAACAGGCACATTACAAGATGCTCAACATCGCTAACCATCAGGGAAATGCGAATGAAATCCACAGTGAGATACCACCTCACACCTGTCAGAACGGTTACTATCAAAAAGACAATAAATAACAAGTGTTGGGGAGGACGTGGGGAGAAGGGAATCCTCGTGCCCTGTTGGTGGAATTAGTTGCAAATTGGTGCAGCCGCTGTGGAAAACAGTATGAGATTCCTCAAAAAATTAAAAATAGAACTACCACATGATCCAGCAATTTACCTGAAGAAAACTCCTGGCTATTTACCTGAAGAAAACAAAAACTAATTAAAAAAAATATTTGCACCCCTATGGTCACTGCAGCATTATTTACAATAGCCAAGATACAGAAGCAACCTAAGTGTCCATCAACAGATGAATGGATAAAGATGCGTTGTTTAAGTGTGTGTATGTGTGCATGCATACATATACATACATACGCACACACACACACATATACACACACACACACTGGAATATTACTCAGTCATAAAAAGAATTAAATCTTGCCATTTTTGACAACACAGATGGACATAGAGGGTATTATACTAAGTAAAGTAAGTCAGACAGAGAAAGACAAATATTGTTTGGTTTCACTTACGTGTGAAATCTAAAAAACGAAACAAATGAACAAACATAAAACAGAAGAAAATCATAGATACAGAGAAAAATCACATGGTTTGCAGAGGAGAGAGATAGGTGAGGGAGATTAGGAGGGACAGACTACTAGTTGCAGAATAAATGAGTCACAGATATGAAATGTACAATGTGGGGAATATAGCCAATAATTATGTAATACCTTTATAGGATGATACATGGTAACTAGATTCATCATGGTGATCATTTTGAAATGTATAGAAATCTCAAATCACTATATTGTGTAACCACAACTAAAATAGTGTTGTAGGTCAATTAAGCTTCAAAAGCAAACAAACAAACTCATAGAAAAATAAATCAGATTTGTGGTTGCCAGAGGCAGGGGTGGGGAGAGGCGGGTTTGGATGAAGGCATTTAAAAGGTACAAACTTCTAGTTATAAGATAAAAAAGTACTAGGGATGTAATATAAAACATAAATATAATTAACATTGCTGTATGTTATATATGCAAGTTATTAAGAGAGTAAATCCTAAGAGTTCTCATCACAAGGAAAAATTTTTTTTTCTATTTCTTTATTTTTGTATTTATATGAACTGATGGTTGTTCAATAAACTTACAGTGGTTTAGTGAACAACATTTCATGATGTATGCAAGTCAAAACATTATGCCGTACACCTTAAATTCATACAGTACTGTATGTCAATTATATCTCAATAAAACTGGAAGAAAAAGAAGAAGAAGAAACTATAGCATTTGACAGCTCCTCAGTTTTACATGTCCCAACCCAGGCACTCAGAAAAAACTGAGCTGACTCACAATCCCAATTTCAAAATGGAAGAGAATGAACTTGATTGGGTAAGATGCTCATTACTGATTAACACTCACCACTGTATTAATAGAGGCCATATAGAGAGCCAGATTATGTTTTACCAAGATGCCAATATGAACAGAGAGGAGTAGAAGGGGGAACTTCAAAGACAAGAAGGTACAGTGGTAGATATAAGAAAAATATGGAGATCTACTACAATGACATTTGCCAGAAACTGCCTGATCCTACTTATTGAAGCCCCTGGCTGCAGAGATAAAGTCTTGCATACCTTCAAATAGCAATACTTGAGCTTTTGAATCCTTTTTTCTTCAGGTTATGAGTTGCCTTGCCCTTTCTCTAAATGACTTTGCCCAAGTTCATCTTCTAACACTAAGTGGCCAAGGCTTCTACATGGTTCCAAAGATAGCACTAACAATACAGTCTAACCCAGGAGAGGGTCATAAATATAAGGAATGTGACTGGAAAAAAAAATTACCATGCTTATACCTTCCTGAGAAAGAAAGATTAAAACCATCATTGTGAAATAGAAGTTTAAAGGCTGGGCAACAAATAAAAAAAGCACACAATAAACACTTTCAATTTACCTAGAAAATTTTTTAAAATAACTTTTATTGAGAATTCTTTAAAATTTTCATAATTATTTTAAAATTCCACTGCAACTCGGTCGATACCTCACTAATAAGTGATTGTAAGAAGGACACGTTATCGAATCATATGAGTTCAAGGGTTGAATAGCAACATGTAAGGACTGGACTGCAACCATTATCACCTTTTGAGTCTGTTTTCCTCTCCATTTTTTTTTTAAATTATAAAAAGCAATAATTTTTTTTTGAAGGGGGGAAAAAAGAACACTAAGAATTAACCTTGTTTTCCTTTTGAGTGATCTCAGAAGAGATAATAACCACAGATGGTATCAAGAAATGCAATAGATGGCGTGTGATTGGCTGATGCAGGGCACGGAAGCGGTGCTTGGCGTGTTAGGGGGTAGGCTCTGTGTCAGCCATCTTTCAATTGTGTTCACAGCCTCCACTGCACCACAGTTGCTCTCTAAGTAGGTCTCTGTACCAAGGATACAAACAGACCAGTGGTAAAGCAAGGAAGAAGCAACTGGCTACAAACGCTGCTCACAAGAGTCTGCCCTCTTCTGGAGGGGTGAAGAAACTTTATCATTACAGGCCTGACACTGTGGCACTCCATGAAATTAGATGTTATCAGAAGTCCACTGAACTCCTGATTCGCAAACTTCCCTTCCAGCATCTGGTACAAGAAGTTTCTCAGGACTTCAAAACAGATCTGTGCTTCCAGAGCACAGCGATTAGAGCTTCACAAAGAGAAAAAAAAATGCAAATAATACATGACTTTAGGAAATCGATCTCAGCATCTGCTGTGTTTGTATCTCTGAAGATTAATGTACTTCTGCCTCCATTCAAGTCCTGGCCTAAAGCTGGACTGTATTAGGACCACCAAATAGTTAATATGTGGAATCATTTGGTTTAGTGCTTGAGGCTAATATAAATTATATCCAGCAATGAAAGCTAAAAGGTTCAACAGCCAGCTCAAATATCTTAGGAAGGAAGTTTATCTATGCTATCCCACACCAATTACAAATACTGGATGTTTTTATCAACCATCATGATGAATCTACCTTAAAGCCGACTCTAGTATGTCCTCAAATTTAATAAACCCTACCTGTTCAGCACGGATCCCCATTTCTTCAGATTTGCAAACATCTTCTATTAACACCTAAAGCTTTTAGACGCTCAGTTACTGCTTAATGGACTTTTTAAAATGTTGAATCTCATCTAATAAATGAAAATATATGTCTGCCTAGAGGCAGAAGAAATGTGATGTTCTACCTTAAACAAAGAAACACATAGATTTTTAAATGTAACTTGTTTCCATATATCTTATAGTATACATTAAAATGTCTAATATGTGAAACTGCCACTGAAATAGCTACTATTACAGATTTTTAAAGGAAAATTATAACAAGTGTGAATTCCTTGTAGTTAACGCATAAAATAACATCCATAAGTAGAAACAGGAAATATTTTCTGAGCTTTACTTTTTCTATAGAAAACTATTTAATTTCAACTACGGAAGAAACTTTTCTGTAACATGCTTTTACAGACATAACATTAGTTTACAGCTGCTATTTAAAATATAATATTAAAAACTAGGGGGACTTCCCTGGTGGCGCAGTGGTTAAGAATCCGCCTGCCGATGCAGGGGACACAGGTTCGAGCCCTGGTCCAGGAAGATCCCACGTGCCGCGGAGCAATTAAGCCCATGCACCACAACTACTGAGCCTGTGCTCTACAGCCCGCGAGCCAAAACTACTGAGCACAAGTGCCGCAACTACTGAAGCCTGCGCCCGTAGAGCCCGTGCTCCGCAACAAGAGAAGCCACCGCAATGAGAAGCCCGCCTACTGCAACGAAGAGTAGCCCCTGCTCACCCCAACTAGAGAAAGCCCACGCACAGCGACGAAGACCCAACGCAGCCAAAAATAAATAAATTTATTAAAAGAAAAAAAACTAGGGAAAAAGATTCTTTATATGTTAAATGTAATTCCAAATAACGTTCTTTAAAAATGAAATAGAAAGAATAAAAGCTACTAATGGACTTTGTTATACAAATTCCAAAAGCCAAAAGCAATTGACAGTGAGCTTGCTAAGATACATTTTGACAAAGACCTTCACCAAATCAAAATTCAAAGTTCAGAACAAATATTCTTGATTCATAGAGACATCAGAGAAATAAATAAATTTAACTCTATGGTTTTTCTTGATAATTTCTACTTAGCAATTATTTTACCTAAATATCAGAACTTATAAACCAAATCAGCATCACTGAGTAGTATTTTGGAGATAACTGTTTCTCAATAAAGTTCAAACATTAATATGTATTCACTCAACAAATATTCCCTGAGTAACTATTCTGTATATAGCACTCTTCCAGGTACTGGACATAAGGTAATGCTCAAGTAGAACATATTCCCTGGTCTCATGTAGTAAGGGAGAATACATAAAAAATTCACCCATGCACAATACACGTCACATATGTATGTGTGTGTGTGTGTGCATGCGTGTGTGTAGAAAAGCTAAGTATTTTTTGGGAAACTTTTGTTTTAGGCACATATGTGTGTGTATTTATGTGTACATATGTACTGAATGATGATGCAAAATACATTTCTTACTGTGATCAAAACACAAAAGCTATTTATCTGGTAAATGAATGTGACTGCATATGTTTGCAGGAGCAAGATCATGAAAATTAGATATATTATGAATTTCAGGCAGGCATCAAATGTTTTTAAGCAGGAGGCAATATCATGATCAGATTTTCATTCTGAAAACATCCTTTGGATGTTGTGTGGGGGATGGATACAGAAACAAGAACAGAAGTGGAAACACCAATGAAGAGGTTATCCATCAGGCTGAAATAAGTAGAGACAGAAGAGATGAAGAGATGGATGAATTCCATCTACAACAGGGAGGTTGAGATGAAAGGACTATGTTATGAGATGTGCACACATTGAAACTGACACAGACACAGACCCCCCCACACACACTCACATATCCCCCAGGAAGGAAAGGGGGGAGGAAGGCAGAAAGATAGTAAGTAAAAAAGGAAGCATCATTGTACCTCCCAACTCTTTTAGGTGAGAATATGATCAAGATCACCCACAGTAAGCATCCTCTGATTATGGAGATGTAGTATGAATTAGCAGCTATGGGATAAGCACAGTGAGGGAATTCTTTTCAACTCTGTCAGAAGTGATCAATTTTTTGGATCACAATGGAAAATATCTATTCTTCCATTCCGTGTAAAGAGAGTGATAACTATAGCTTTTGCCATAGCTTTCTCCGTCACAGACAAACCCATACAGTGAAAAATGTAGCTCCCAAGAGGGATAGAAAGAAAAAATGAAAATATGAATAATCACTGCTACTTTCAGTTATTGCTGTCCTCACTACAAACAAGAGCATTAAGAATCAAAAAAGTACTGGACGAAACCCCAAACATTTTCCTTTTCTATTGCCTCTGAAAAGAGAATCCAAAGAGACGCGAGGACCCGAGCCTTACTAACTGGGAGGAAGAAGAGCATTAGAGGGATTGATCTTTCCAAGGACTGGGCCTAAAAGTTATGAACCAATTCTTTGTCTCTGAGACTATGCATTTCAGAATTTGAAATGGAAGGGGTCATGACTGGAAAAATATCAAACAGGCTGATCACTATAATAATCCTAATGAAAAGCAATCTGATCAAAGAAAAAATTTCAATCATATTATATAACCAAACACTGTGTACCAAGAGCTGTAACCAATATGGTCACTAAATTGATTTGTTCACGTGGCTAAAATAAAGGTTCTCTAAATTAGTGATTAGGACTGTGGATTCTGGAGACAAGTTATCTAGGTTAATCCTCTGACTAGTTGTGTGACCTTGGGCAAGACAATGTTTCTAAGCCTCAGTTTCCTTATCTTTAAAATGGGGATAAAATTCATTCCTTCATTATGGTTTGTTGTGAGAACTAAATGAAGTTCATTCATAAACACACAGTCTAGAGCTTGGTCTAGAGTAAGCACTCCGTAAATGTTAGTTGTTATTATTAGTGTCATAGTTGCTTTTATTATGATTAAAATAGAATATGCCATTTGTTCATTTAATTATTATTTATCAAGAATCTGCTACTGGGAAGGAAGCTAAAAATATGTGTGCCTTTAAAAAATATTCAGATAGGTTTATCAGGTATGAATTGTTCTATGATACCAGCAAAACAAGTAATGCTGTTTATATAAATTATTTTTTAATAATGTTAACTCCAAATCATAACCACAATAGCTGAGTTTGTGGAAAGTTCAATATTAATCCACTTTTGAGGCTTTCCCCAAATTCTCTGTGCTCATATAACATCATATAAGGATCTCAGGCCTATGTGGTCCAAGAAGTAGGGAGACCCATGGTTCTTAGACTATAGCATTCATTACTGCCAGAATTCTTAAAAAAAAAAAAAAAAACACTTATTTTTTAATTAATTAATTAATTAAGGTATCACCGATATAACATTATGTTAGTTTCAGGTGCATAGTGCAATGATTCAATATTTGTATATATTGCAAAATGATGGAGCCACTGGAAGGTTTTAAGCAGGGGAGGGGCATGACCATATTTGCATTTATAAAAAACCATTTTTACAGTTATATGGATAGAGATTGCAGGGAAGAAACATGGAAACAGAAACCCTGGTTATTAGGATGTACCACTTATAAGGCATCATTCACGAAGTATAATATGGATGATAGTACAGGAGTCTACAGTTTATAAAACTATTTTACAGGACTTTAGTTTCTGCCCAAGATAAAAAGAACTTAATTTGCTTTCCCAAATTAAACAACTAGACAGCCAGAAAAAATATATACAACAATTTTCATATGTTGGACAATAGGTAATATAAGAGTGTGACACAATATAGAAGGGAAACATTCAAGGTGAGACCTAAGATTGTTGCAGCTTACTGCTTTGAGGTAGTTTCCAGGCCACGGAGCAAAGAGGGTAGATCCAAGTAGAGCCTGGCAATTTCTCTGAGTTGAGGAGCCAGGAACTGAAACTGAAGAGATCACAGAGACTGGAATTTGTGGAAGGAGTTATATACAGAAAGAGATCTGCAGTGTGTAGAGGGGATCCCCTAAAATCTTTGGCTAAGTACTGATACATGCATGCATGAGAGGAAACTATGAGAGACTGGAAAAAGTACCACCACAAAGGATTAGGCAGAACAATTTCTGGAGCTCACAGAGGGCTGGGAATAAATTATGTTCCCACAAGTCAGAGTGAACATTCCTTATAATACACATGAACCGGGTAAAATCCTCAGAATAATATCTGTCACCACTTTAGTGGTGACACTATTGGTCCAGAAATAAAGTATATAACAGCTTAAAAGCATACCTAGATAGGGTCCAACTGATTCTAAGTAACTTAATTCTACAGAAAATAAAAATGTACACTGTTTAAAGAATTACAACAAAATCAAGTCGCAAACAACATAACTTTACAGTCAGCCCTCTGTATATTCAGTTCCACGTCTGTGGATTCAACCAACTACAGATCACGTAGTACTGTAGTATGTATTTATGAAAATAAATCTGTGTGTAAGTAGACCTGCACAGTTCAAACCCGTGGTGTTCAAGGGTTAACCGTATTCCATATGTTCAAGAAGATAAAGAAAAAGAAAATATAAGCCTTATAACAAGAGAAGTGGAAGACGTAAAAAAGACATGAATGGGATTCTAGAGATGGAAAATACTACATCTGAAATGAAAATACAGTGGGTGTGATTAACACAGATTATACATTGCAGAAGAAAGAAAAAAAACAGTGAAATTGAGGACACAGAAATAGAAACCATACAAAATGAAGTACAGAGAGGAACAAGACTAAAAAAATAAATAAATGAACAAAAAAGTGGCTGGTGAGAAAACATCATGTTGTATAACTTACATCTAATTGGAGTACCAGGAGAAGAGATAGAGGGAATAGAAAACACTTTTTGAAGAAATAAAGGCCAAAACTTTTCTGAATTTGATAATATTTATCAAACCACAGATTCAAAAAGCTCAACAAATCCCAAACAGAATAAAAGTGAAGAAAAATAAAATTAGTATAATAACATCAAATCACTGAAAATCACTGATAAAGTGAAAATCTTAAAATCTGCCATAGAGAAAATACAATTTACACACTGAGGAACAAAGATAAGAATTATAGCAGACTTCTCCTCAAAAATTACTTAAATCAAACACAATGGAGTGAAATCTTTAAAGTACTGAATGAGGAAAAGAAACTGCTAACCCATAATTCTTTACCCAGAAAAGATGTCTTCAAAACTGAGGTAAAATTAAGACTTTTTTCAAAGAAACAACCACCTAGGGAGTGAATCATCAGCTAACTATACTACAAGAAATGTCAAAGAATGACCTTTAGGGAGAAGGAAAATCATATCAGAAAAAAATCTGTAACTAGCCAAAGGAATGAAGAGCACTGGAAATGGCAATCAGGTGGGTAAATATAAACTTTTTATATTTTAATTAATTTTCAATTACTATAGAAAGTAATTCAATGCCTTAAAAGTCCATTGTGTTGTTTATAGCATATGGAGAAATAAAATGTTCAACACAAATTGCACAAAGGATAAAGTTGGGGAATAGAAGTATACTGTTACAAGGTTCTTACTATGCACATAAACTGGTATAATACTATTTCAAAGTGTGTTGTAACGTAAAGATTTATATTATAAATCTTAGGGAAACCAATCAAAAATAAAAGAAAAAGATAAAACCAAGAGTGGAAACAAAAATAATTCTCAACAATTACTTAACCCAAATAAAGGAAGAGGAAAAGGGAAAAAAGGAATAAACAACAGATGAGACAAGTAGAAAAACAAATAGTAACATCATAAATATAAACCCAATTATATTAAAATTATACTAAATATAAATTGAACACTTCAATTAAAAGTAATGAAAAAGCAGATTGTCAGACTGAATCAAAAACCAAAACCCAACTGTGGTATAGTCTAGCAGAAACCTACTTTAAATATAAAGACATATACAGTTTTAAAGCAAAAGGATTAAAATAAATATACCAAGCAGACAAATATTTTAAAGACATTATAGTGGCTATATTCATATGAGACACACAAAGCAGGGTTTATAAGGAATGTAACTTAAAGATTGTCATTCATAATGATAAAGGGATCAATTCATCAGCATATATATAAAAGCCTAAATGTGGATAGACTAATAACAGAACTAAAATACATGAAGAATAATATGTAGAAATGAAAGGAAAAATAAGTAGACCCAAAATCATATTTGGAGATATACAGATATCCCTCATAACTGATAAAAAAAAGCAAGCAGAAAAATCAGTAAGAGATTAAAAAACCTCCCAAATAACAGATTAAGCAGTCTCAATAAATGTAAGAAAACTGATATCATACAACGTTCTCTGACAATAATGGAATTAATTTAGAAATAAATAATATTTTTTAAAACCTCAAATATGTGGAAATTAAATAACACATCACTAAATAAACCATGGGTAAAAAATAAATTAGATAAAATTGTAAGCAAAAACATAACATAAAAATTTGTGGGATGCAGCTAAAGCAGTGCTTAGAGGGAAATGTGCAGCATTAAGAAAGATATAAAATCAATTATTTATAGCATTAAGAAAGAGCTAAAATCAATTATCTAAGCTTCCACTGTACAAAACAAAAATTAGATAGGCAAAATAAACCCAAAGTAAATGGAAGGGAGAAAATAATAAAGGTATGCGCAAAAATCAAGAAAAAGAGTGTTACATTTATAATGGATAAACAACAAGGTCCTAATATACAGCACAGGGAGCTATATTCAATATCCTGTGATAAACTATAATGAAAAAGAATACAAAAAAAGAATGTATATATGTGTATAACTGAGTGACTCTGCTCTACAGCAGAGATTGACACAACACTGTAAATCAACTATACTTCAAAATAAAATTTTTTTTAAAATAAATTTTTATTTATTTAATTTTTGGCTGTGTTGGGTCTTCGTTTCTGTGCGAGGGCTTTCTCTAGTTGTGGCGAGCGGGGGCCACTCTTCATTGCAGTGTGCAGGCCTCTCACTGTTGCAGCCTCTATTGTTGCGGAGCACAAGCTCCAGACGCGCAGGCTCAGTAGTTGTGGCTCATGGGCTTAGTTGCTCCGCAGCATGCGGGATCTTCCCAGACCAGGGCCCGAACCCGTGTCCCTGCATTGGCAGGCAGATTCTCAACCACTGAACCACCAGGGAAGTCCCAAAATAAAATTTTTTAAAAAAAGAAAAGAAAAAGAGGAAAACATACAGGAAATCAATGAACTCAAAATCTGGTTCTTTGAACAGAGAAAAAAAGTTAAAGCATTAACCACAGTGATCAGGAAACAAGAGAAAATACAGAAATAATCATATCAATAATAAAAATATAGACATACATATAGGTCCTGCAGATATTAAAATGACAAAAAGGGAATATTATGAACAAACTATACGTTTATGAACATCTTGGATGAAATGGAATAATTCCTTGAAAATACAAACAACCAAAGCTCCCTCAGCAAGGAATAGGTAACTGGGTAGCCTTATAACTATTAAAGAAATTAAAGTCATAATAAAATCCTTCTCACAAAGGAAGTTCCATGCCTAGATGACGTCATTGGTAAATTGTCCAAATAAATTTTATGTAAGGAAGAAGTAACACCAATTTTGCACAAACTCTTCCAGGAAATAGAGGAGGAGAGAATATTTTCTAACTCATTTTATGATGCCAAAATTATCTGATATGAAAACCAAAGACAATTTTTAAATAAGTGAATACATACATACATACATACATAAAACAGATCAATAAGCTTTCTGGGGACTTCCCTGGTGGCTAAGTGGTTAAGAATCTGCCTGTCAATGCAGCGGATGCGGGTTCAATCCCTGGTCCGGGAAGATCCCACATGCCGCAGAGCAACTAAGCCCGTGCACCACAACTACTGAGCCTGCGCTCCATAGCCCACAAGCCACAACTACTGAGCCCGCACGCCTAGAGCCCATGCTCCCCAACAAGAGAAGCCACTGCAATGAGAAGCCCACGCACTGCAAGGAAGAGTAGCCCCCGCTGGCCACAACTAGAAAAAGCCCACGTGCAGCAACGAAGACCGAACGCAGCCAATAATAAATTAATTAATTAATGTTAAAAAATTTTCTGAACATAGATGCAAAAACCTCAAAGAAAATATTAGCCAGCACTTGAACAGGTTGTAAGCAATTTGACAAAGAAAATCCTTTATGCTTTCTTTCACTACTAATCAAGAAAAGGCAATTAAACAATGTGTTAGCTTTCCAAACCCATCAAAATTTGGCCAAAACACAAATATTTCTCTGATTATTGGTAAGGCTATGAGGAAGAAGGAAGATTAATATACTGCAGTTGAGTGCATAGCTTGTGCAAACATTTTGGATGGTACTCTGACAATAGCTAATAAAGGTGAAGATGAACTTATTCTATAACCTACTTCTAGATATATACTCTGGAGATATATCCATGTCTAAGCAAATACTCTAGAGATAACCTTGTGTGTGCACATGAAAATATGTAAAATGATATTGCAGAATTTTTGTTAACAAAATGGAAATATACAATATCTATCATTGGGAGACTGGATAAACAAATTTAAAAACCCCAAAATATTAGCAAACAACATCTAACAATACATAAAAAGAAAAACACATTATTCTAGTACTGTTAAGATTGGTTCAATATCAGTAATCAATATAATCTATCAATTTATTAAATAATAGAAAAAAGATCATATGCTTATTTTAACATATGTGTAATACAGCAATTGATACATTCAAAATCCAACCATAATAAAAATTACCTTCAAGCTATGAGTGGAAGTTACCCTGTTATCAATCTGATAAAAATACCCACCAAAACATTGCAACTGATATCACTCTTATGAAAGACTGAATGCTTTCCTCTAAGATCAGGAGCAAAGCAGTCTGTTCTTACCACTTTTGTTCAGCTTTGTGCAAACACTGCACAACACTGCAGTGCAATGAAGCAAAAAGAGTGCAACTGATAATAAAGTAAATTTAAAATATCATACATATTGGAAAGGAAAAAATGAAACTTTTTATGTACAGATGACATGATCATTTATGTAGACAAATCAAAGAAATCTGCAAAAAAAATGCTACTGGAACTAAGAAGTGAATGTAGTAAAGGCAGAGGATTCCAGATAAATACACAAAAATCAGTTATATATTTCTATATACTAGTAACAAACAACTAAATAATACAATTAAAATGTTCTTTACAGTAGCACTAATGAAAATGAAACATATAGGTCTACAAATTATATTTACCAAAATGCATGCTAAATCTGTATCTTGAAACCTCTAAAATATTGCTGAGTGGATTTAAAAGACAGCTGAAAAAACGATGGGAAGACATGCCATGTTTATGAATCAAAATACATAACACTACAAAGGTTTTAATTTTCTCTGTATATATCTACGGCACCATGAACTCCAATTGAAAAACTAAATAGTTATTTATGTAGAAATTGACAAGGTGATTCTAAAATTAAACGGCAAAGCATTGAACCTAGAATAGCCTTAATTTTAAAAGAGGACAATTTATACTGCTTCATTTCAAGATTTACTATAAAGTCACAATTATCCAAACATTGTGGTATTGGTGTTAAAACTGACATATAAATTAATTCAACAGGAAATAGGATGTCCATATAATCAATTGATTTTTGACAAAGCTGCCTAGGTTATTCAACAGGAAAATATTGTCTTCAACAAATGGTTCTGGAACAAATACATACATCTGTGCAAAAAAATGAACCTTGACCCTGACTTAACACCATACACAAAAACTAACTTGAAATGGTTCATAGAACTAAATAAAATAGCTAAAATTACTCAACTTTTAGAAGAAAATATAAGTGAAGGTCTTGGTGGTACTGGGTTAGGCAAAGAATTTTCACAATGCAAAAAAATACAAACTATAAAATACAAATTGTTTAATTGGACTTCATCAACATGAAAATCTCTTATTCTTCAAAAAACACGTAAGGAAATAAGACAAGCCTCAGATAGGGAGCAACATTTGCAAACATACATGATAAAGGATTTATATCATGTATATTTAAAGAATTCTTAAACCTCAATAGGAAGAAAAGATGTGATAAAAATGGGCAAAAGATTCTAACAGACACATAACAAAAGAAGATAAATGGACAATAAACACAAGGAAATATGCTAAAGATATTAGTCCTTCGGAGTAATGCAATTAAAACCATGATGATATAGCACTACACGTACACTTGAAGGGCTAAAATTTTTTAAATGACTGACAATACCAAGTATAAATGAGAATTTGGAGCCGTTAATATATTCATTACTGGAGGGATTGCCAATGGTATAGCGACTTTAAAGAGGTAATGCTTTTGAGTTACTTAATAAGTTAATCATGGACTTACCATACAACCCAGCAATGTCATTTCTATGCATTTACCTATGATAAATAAAAACTATGTCCACATAAATATCTGTAAGTGAATATTCACAGAAGCTTTATTCCTAATTGTCCCAAACTGGAAACAATCCAAATGTCTATCAAGTGATTGTATATTCATTTAATACAGAATAGTACTTAGCAATAAATAAGAATGGTCTATTCATACCCTTAACGAAGTGGATAAATCTCAAAAGCATTATGCTGAGTAAAAAAAGCCAGACATGAATTACCACATACCCACATGATTCCATTTATATGAAATTTCAGAAAATGCAAACCTGTAAGGACAGAATACAAATCAGTGCTTGACAGAAGCTGAAGGTGAGTGGAGAGGACTGACTATAAAGGGCCATGAGAGAACTTTTGGAGGTGAAGGAAATGTTCTCTATCATGATTATGATGTTGGTCACATGAATGTATAGGTTTGTCAAAAAAACAAATTGTACACTTAAAATTTTAGTATTATATATAAATACAAAAATAGATCCAAATTTTAAAAAAACCTCTTTACATAGATGACCCCATTTAATCCTTTTAGTACCTTTATAGATTAAAAATGTTGGGCTTCCCTGGTGGCGCAGTGGTTGAGAGTCCGCCTGCTGATGCAGGGGACACGGGTTCGTGCCCCGGTCAGGGAAGATCCCACATGCCGCGGAGCGGCTGGGCTCGTGAGCCATGGCCGCTGAGCCTGTGCGTCTGGAGCCTGTGCTCCGCAACGGGAGAGGCCACAACAGAGAGAGGCCCGCGTACCGCAAAAAAAAAAAAAAAAAAAAAAAAAAAAAAAGTTATTACTATCATTATATAATTAGTCAAGGTTTGACCTTGGGTATAAGACTACTAAATAGTAGAAACAGGACTGTTCCCTTTAATATGCTGCTTACATCTTGCACTGGAATCTAAATCAAATGCTTAAATTAAGGTAAATGCCATCTACATGCCATTGATACAAGAGGTGAAAAAAGGAAAACTAGTAATCCAGTTAGGTGAACCCTATTTCCAATGCCCCCTCCCCCCACAAATAAGCAACACTACTTCTATCTTCTTAATCATTTTATATCATTTGCATATAAACAAAAATATATATATGAGTCAAGGAAATTGGTACAATATATAAATAATCTGTTGCAGTCAGCCAAATTTCTCTAATTTTACTAAAAATATAATCTGTACCAAGTAAATTCCCTTTTTTCTTCTAATTACATATTTGATAGATAAAGGAAAAACTTGTTTTGGCTTTCTCTTTCTAAACAAATCAGAAATACAGCTTAATTACATCCTGAAATATGAAACAGAAAGGCAATAATTTTCATTTTCTACAAATCCTTCAAAGTACATTAAAAGATTATGCAGGAATGATTTTAGCACAAAGAAAATAAGATTTGTTTATAACATGCTGCTAGTTTATAAGATGTTTATAACATGCTGCTAGTCTCAATAAATAGGTCAGTAAAAGCCATTTTTCACTCCTCTTAACATTTACTCTGTAAGTTCCATTTATTAGGATTACCTTTCTTGAAGTTAACCTGTCAAGCTAAGGTATTCACCTCTTCTTTGAAGAGTAGACTGCTCAGTTCCCTGGAAACCTGAGTTATACTGTTATCTGAAGTGTCAGAGCAGAGAACTTCAAAGGGAGACAGCTGCAGAACACATCTTCACAGCTCCTTGATCTCTGGATTGGAGTGTGTACATACACTTCTAAATTGTCTAAAGGGAAATTTAGAGTTTACTTTTGGAATGTTTAGAGGTAATTTGTTCTGATAAAGGTGAAATGGGGAGACTGTTAGTCCAAGAGATAGTATCCATTTAATGTGGCTAAATGGTGACATGTTACTCTTCAACCCAAACCTATTTTGACAAACATTTGTTAAACACATACTATTATATGATAACCACATAATACCACGTTTATCAAAGAGTACTTACCATTTGGAGATAAAAGTTGAAATGTATGAGGATAAAATGATATGATGCCTGGATTTACTTCAAAATAATACAGGAGGAAAAAATTAGTTGGGGGTATGGATAGGACAGCACTGGCCATTTGTTGGTGGTTGTTCGGACTGGGGTAATAGCTGCATAGCGGTTTACTATACTATTACTTACTTTTTGTACCTCCAAAATTTTCCATGATAAAAAATAAAATATTAATACTACTAATAATGAAAGCTGCATATAAAAACCACTGTTTATGCACAAATGAAAAAGTGGCTATGTTCTAAACTCCTTGGTAAGTTAGTTATTGGAAACTAGACCACATTTTTCGTTTAATGCAATGTTTTACATACATGATGATTAGGAGCCTGAGCCAATCCACAAGAACCTATACAATTTTATTTTGCATTTACTAATCACTATGGCTTGGCTCAGTTATGAATTTAAAAAATTCTGTGGGCTGGCCTGGGCACCTAACAACCTCATATAATGTTATTTTCATGCAATGATATGTTCCACAAAACTAAGAAAGAAGAAAATTTAGCTGCACTACACACATGTTTTCCAAACTATCTCTGATGAGTCTGGTCCCATAGACATACATACAATGTATCATCCAATTCAGCACAATCTTTGAATGAAGAGGACACTATTATGAATTACCAGACAGCGTACATAAACTGAGACTGTCCCAAGCAAAGCAGGATACAGCTGCATATCTATAACGTGAACATTTATAGGTTCTTATGCTGAACCAGTTTATGTGTCTTAGAAACTTTATTTTTCTAGTTCCACAAAACTATTACTTTACAAACAAAAACTGAGAACTATAAAATTATAAATTGATCTTTTAAACCACAAACCATAGAATATTATAGATTTTTTCTTCCCTTCTTATAAGGATTCTTCTTACAGATTATATTTGGGGGCTAAAATAATCCTACACATTTTGGATCATTTCCCACATTCTACTTAAATTAAAAATTATTTCTATGAAAGTCTAATTTCACGTTTTCTTTACTTCAGAGTAATGACTTGTCTTAATACTTGCTTGAAACAAACTCAGTCATGGCAAAGACTATCCAAGTCAGAAAAGAAAAAATTAAGTTGTAAAACTAAAGTTCCCTATAATCCCTATGTTAGTCAAAAAAGGCTGGGTTACACTGTGATAACAAACCTGAAATTTCAGAGACTTATGACATATAATTATTTCTTTCTCATTTAGTATTTAGAAAATTTCACTTCACTCTATTTTCCTTCCACATAGCTCCTTTGTAATCAGAGTCTTGGAAATGCAGGCTGTCTCTACCCTAGGGCTCTGCTGTCTCAGTACATGACCCCACTGCCACTGTGGCTGGAAGAACAAGGAGGGTGGGCTCCTCACGGCTCTTCCAGGAAGTGATCACATTTCATTGGCCAGAACGAGTCACATGGTGCCACCTAACTTCTAAGGGGTTAAGGAATCTACTCTTTCTTTGCACTCAAGAGGAAGAAAAAGAAATGGGATTATTTGGTGAGCAGAAGTGAATCTTTCAGAAAGACATAGGAGATTTTCAACCCCAAAGTAGCTATTTCCATACTTTATCTACTCAAAGTAATACAGTTAACATTTGTGAGAACATTATGTTTGCTGCCCTTCAACTCAGTATGATAATGTCCAAAATACCACAAGTGAAATAAATGATTTTCAGAGAAAAAGCTTTGCACAAATGTCTTTATGGGCCTATTCTGATAGCTGGAAAAGAAAGATTCCTGAAGTTATTCGAAACAACATGTCACAAGTTATCATTTAATCTCTTTCTGCGGTCTACATGGAGGTAAGCAAAAAGCTCATCACAGCCCTCCCTGAAAAAACATCTCTTTACATTTTGAAAAACAGTGACCCTCAGTCTCTTTGGGTGAAACATTTCAAACTGGCCCTTAGCATTTTTTCATTATAAACCTGTTCTGAGGGCAAAAATAGATTTTGCAGTGCATGATTTGCTGTATTAAATCTATTCAATTAAAACGATAGAGGAGTAATGCGAGGGAAAAAGTATTTAAAGATCTAAAGATATGATTATTAAAGAGAATTCTGGGTAATGACTTAGATGGAAAGATAACTACTTCCCATACATTCAGTGGTGATGTTAATTATTATTAAGAGTGATAATTAAAAGACTTAATCTACCATTTATGCATGAGAGATTGTGAATTCACCATCTTTAAGGCTCTAATTTTGGAATTTTCTTTGATATTTATAATGTAATACAGGCAAAATACCACAAAGGTACTTAAGGCAAACCACTTAAATTCTTTGCTAGCTTTATAATTTTCCTTATTAATGAAAATCATATTCTTGTTTCCACAGTGCATCAGAAAGAGACTGCATCTAGCAGATAAAACTGAACTAATGAGATGGAAACTTGAATTTAAAGTTA
The DNA here is from genome assembly GCF_002837175.3 of Physeter macrocephalus. Classification (NCBI taxonomy): domain Eukaryota; kingdom Metazoa; phylum Chordata; class Mammalia; order Artiodactyla; family Physeteridae; genus Physeter; species Physeter macrocephalus. The sequence continues at coordinate 133,780,683 of NC_041214.2, read as the reverse complement.
GCGTTCTTCTTTAAATTCTCTTTTCCTTTATTCTAAGGACTGCACAACTGGTAGTCCACACAACTTTAAATGTCTGTGCCCCATAGCTGCTTCCTAAGTAAGTAGTCTCAGGCAGTGCTTTTCTCATTAGCCAAGTCTTACGCTACATAACCCTGGCCTAAAGAGCAGGAATTAGCTCAAGACAAAGATTACTATGTATTCAGGTAATCATGTAATTTATCAACCTGAGTGGGACAATCCTGGGAGTAAAATAGGGAGCTATTACTAATTTCACCTAGAAAACAGGCCAAAATTTTGATCTTTTACCTTGACCATTCTATGTATAAACTGCCTTGAATGGGATCCAACCAGATTTAAGGAAACTTAGAGACTGCATATAAGGGGTGCTCTATTGTCAAATGACAAAATGAAAACAATAGAGTAATAAGTTTAATGTCCTTTATTCAAGGGAAAACAATCCATGGATTGGGGGAGAGCACTGCCTCACAAGCAGTGAAGCCCTGTTCCTGAGGGATTTAGGGCTAGAGAGAGTTTTATAGGTTTTATAGAGTTACCGAAGAGGCAACAAAGAAACAGGGCATGATTAGCTAGGAGGCTGAGGATTTCCTTATAAGGCTAGCAGGTCTTATTTCTAGGGTAAGGTGAACTAGCTAAAGCTGAGCTGGAGGATTGTGATTGATGTATGTTAGGTTTTCTAGGCTGACTTAGGTTTAGATTTCTCATGTGGGCTGGGCCACTGGGGCAGCTTCCATTTTTTGGATCCCAATATATAAATTAACTTTATCACTATGTAAGATTACAACAAATTCACTCAACCAGTTCTCTCCTGGAGAGTATAAATAAATGATGCCAAAAAAGAAGACCAGGTAGCAACTTCTTGGGGGCTCAGTGTTGGCATGAAGTTACCAGAACTGTTGAGTCTGAGAAAACCAGCTGAATCCTGAAGGAAACAGTCATTGTTCTGTCTTCCATGAGGCGGCAGTACTTCAAATGTTGGAAGCATCGAGCAGCTTCCTGGGCTACCTCACTTGCTTGGTTATCCTTATCATGATCTCCCATCACCTAGTATAACCTGACAGCATCTCCTTCTTGAAACATTAGTACACAACACAATGCAGCCTACCATTATCATGGGAATCTCAGTGCTGTGCAATGGAGCAGATGGCATGAGATAGGAAAGATGAGCAACCAGGTCACCATCATTTTGGGTTAAAGATTAGGCTTCTAATAAAGCTGGAGAATCAAGTGGGTATTACAAATAAATTTAAATGCTCATGGACATGTATTTATTTGAATATTTTGCAATTAAAATAAAATTCCCATGACCAGAGGAAGTCATAAAGACTGTGTGGACCAACCAATAATTCCACAATGTCTTGAAAATGGGACACCAAGTGAAAATAAATTGAAAGGCTGAAGAATTTCAAAATATAAACTGTGATAAAATGGAATTATTCTGAAAGTTTTGTAAGTAATCCAAATATGTACTTAAATATTGGACTGTAAGATTGTCAGCTGAAACTATTGGAACAAAGATTTGATCTACTGCCATCTAGTGGATATTTTATTTATATTTATTTATTAGCAGCTGACAAAAGCAAAAACAAGAATGAAAATTACTGTCAGTCTAAGTTCAAACTCCACGGAACCTAGATGATTACCTACTCCAGTGGCTTCAGCCTCATGGAGTTCCGAGGCTTCACCAAGGCACCTTGGGCACCACGTGAGGTGTGAGAGGGGTGAAAGGTTATGGCTCCGAGGTTCCACCTCTAATCCAAGAGAGCACTGCAATTTTATCCTACATTTTGGGCTTCTAACTCAATTTCACTTGAAGAAAGGATTTCACTTCTAAAAAGGAAAAGTAATGGTGAAAGACCTTATCTGGTCTCATGTTCATCATTGTATAAAAAGATATGCCATTGTTTTTCTAATGTCACACAAATGGCTAGTGGCATAGCTAGCAGTAGAACAGAGATATTTTGATTCCTATTCTCATTCAAATAATCTTGGGGTAACTTCAAGTCCAATAGACTTCAAGTCCAGTGCTCTTTTTCAGTAGCACAGAGAGCTTATTTCATTTAAAAATAGAGTATTTCCTTGATCCTTATTTAAAATAACTTGACTCTACTATCTCCCTTACACCGTTAGAAACCTGAGTAGGGACAGAATCTCAAAACACGTCAATGCAAATGAAATCATGGCTGTAACTGTAGTTATACTATGAATAAGTAGCTTCTGTGGGGTATTGCCTCTCTTCTCCCTTAGATTCATTTAATTTTAGAGGTCAAAGAGATATCACAAATCATTTAATAAAACCATCTTTTAAAAAATTATGTCAGGTTTTATAAAACATAAAACTATTAACTCTGCTGGCATGCAGAGAAGTTACACTACTTGTCCCAAGTTAGTTAGAATGTTTCTCCACTCTCCTGACCTCCTGTCCAGCAACAGGATGCAAGAGTGAGAGATAAAGAGGAAACAGGTTTATGGGAGGCAGTTGTTACTGTTTTGTTTGTCTGTTTGTCTATGATGGGTGAAAATTGGGGATTTTTTGTGTGCTGGGAAGGAGTTGGTTGAAAGGGAAATGATGATATAAGGGAAAAAGGATCATCAGTGGAGCAAGTTCCTTGAGGACTTAAAGAGAATATATATATTACAGAATGCACGTGGAGAGAAGAGACACCACTCTCCAGGAGCGAGATGAAGTATCCACATATGTAGTAGCATTGTCACTTTGATATATCTCCCCTGAATTTGCCACGAAACAAGTATTTTTATCAAATACGTTGATGTATTTATATTTACTTCTATCTATCCTGTATCATCTCATTATAATTTATAAATTCGTAATTCAAAAATACAGGGTTTTTTCTATATCTATCTTAAAAGCTACTTCCTCCTTTATTTTTAATTCAAATGTACATCCCTCATATGACACCACATAATATCATGTGTCTTTTAGCATTTAAAAGAAAGATATAAAGTTGTTTATAAGGAAGAGCTTCAATATTATTCAAAAGATGTAAATTATTCATTTAAATATTTATTATTTAAATAGCAAGTTTGTGTAACCACAGTAATTTACATGCAGTAAGTTAACGAGACATTTTACTTTTTTCCATATTCTTCTTGAATTTTTCAAATTTATAATTTTACTCTTATAACCAGAAATTTTATATATTAGAGAAAAATATATTACTCTTAAAATCAGAATTTTTTTAAAAAAGCAAAAAAAAAAAATCTTGGATCTTTTTTGCGAGTCTGCCACAAACTATTCTGTGAACTTGGGCGTGAGTCAAATACCATTTCCTTGCCGTACTTCCTGCACCCATTTGAAAAATAAGGGAATTAAGCTATATCATTTTAAGCCAGTTTCAAACACTTAAATGATTCTGATTTTACTATATGATTGTTCTCATTTTGAATAAGTATGTGTTGTTATATAAATTGCTGATTATTTCTTTTATGCCCATAACATAAGTCAATAAAATTTTTAAATATTCAAGGGCTTTATGAAGAACCAAATATCAAGAGAAGGTGCTTTCTCCAAAGAGAAAACATTTGAAAAGCTCCAGGATGCATTTTAATAATGAAGTATATACATGGTGGTAGAAAATGACAAAAATCTCTCCTTCTCAGTAAGGAAAAATGAAAATTTTCAAAGACAGATGAAGTAATAAATTATCCATGTACATTTACATGTTGGCTAGAATACAGAAGATATCAAGATTGCTAGAAATTTGATTTTCTGTGCTTCTTTTTATTAAATTATAATACAAATATCACAGGCAACTGGCACCATCAACTCCAGTAGGGCCTAAGGTGTTAGGTAAGCTATTGAGTGAAAGAAAGAAGAATGTACCCAGTAGGAATTCATTGTATAAAGTTAGCCTACAGCATGAAGCAGTCTTATTAAGAACAGGCTGGGTTTAAAATAGAGCTTTCCTTTTATCAAAGCAATTTGTATCAGAGAGCAGAATCTCATCAGTATAACATATTATTACCCTGTAGAGGACCTCAAGAACAAAATCTTCATGAGAGCATGGGACTTTGTCTACTTGTTTTACTGCTATGTCCTTCAGTGCTGAGAGCAGATTGGCACATACATGGTACTTAACCAATATCTGTCAAAAAAATTAACATCCTGGACTCCTTCCTGCTCTTAGTGTAGACCAGAATACTAATGATATCTGATGTTCGAATGAGAGAATTTAATTCATCAATTACTCATTGAGTGTCCAACACATGTCAACAAAATTATCTATCACTATTGCAACCACACTTTCAAAACAAAAACTCAGTTTGAATGATCTGCAAAGTACAAATTACCTTATGAATGCAACAGAATATGTTGCTGAAAATATAAATTTGGCAAAAAATTCAGGAGTTAACTTGATATTATAGAAGGGCCACACAATTTCTAATCTAAAATGGGTCATTATGGAAATGAAAGAGCACATCCTTAGTAATTACCCCAGGATATCAGGCATTAACTTGAAGTGTCCCTAGGGAAACAGTATGTATGGTCTCTTTCACAGACACCATGCTAAAGTCTATACCTCGTGAAAGGCCATGTTTCTACAGTAGTAAAAATCCCAGTCAGTCAATTCTAGAAAATCAATTATTAAATAAGAAAGGTAAAAAATAGTTAAAGAAATTCTGAAGAATCTGAGACCATCGCTGCTGGAAAGGTACTGGCAAAATTTAACTCCATAGCAAAATGAATAGCTTTCAAGAACTGAAAAGCCAAATAGAACCTAATGCACAATGACACTGACATTCAAGACTATTTTCTGTGATGTTTAATAGGATGTTAGCTAATTGCTGTGCATAAGAAAAATGGAAACAGGGCTTACTGAAAGACAACATTACTATAAGATACCCAAACAATGTGTAATTTCTTTGCTCTTCTTATACTCATAGTTTAACCAGTAACTATACTCACAAGATACCATGACAGAGTTCTTTCAATCACCATCATCATTAATGACACCGTGAAAAAACATGCACAGAGCTTGAAGGAAGGAGTAACAAACCTTAACAGATGAGATGAAGTTATAAAACATCATAAAATTGGCACATAGGAGTTCAAATATGATATTGAGTACAGCATATTATTTCTGCACCTTAATGATACTTCTGAAAATTGTTTGCAACTCAAAACCTGTATGCCTTTGAACGTCTCTCTGCCTCAATCATCAGAAACCTTTTCTGATTCGTCTACTTAATTATGTTAAGTCCTTGGGAGGGGGGAGAAAGAGAGAGGTTCTTGTACCTCTTTTAAAAATGCAACTATGTTTAGTCTCAGTCATTCCCAAGTTAAGATTTTTAAAAATCTGATTTAATTAAGCTGCGCTCACAATCCTCTCAAATCATCCAAATTAATGGGGTTTTGATTTGAATTGCAAATAAAAGCAATCTTATTCCCTATTCTATACAGAATTCTATTCTGTAGTTCTATAGGACACATAATACTAGAGTTCTCCTTAGAGGCTGGCATTTATTGAAATCATATTGCTCTTATTGACATTTAAACACACACTTGAACAGGCTTTACAATACCTACAGAAAAAAGAGAAAACCTAACATTATTCCACAGGTCTTCTTATTTCACCCACACAATTAGTTGTTTTTGGTAGTCATTATAACTATCGCTATCTTATAATAAGAAAAGTGAGGCTTAGAGAATTTACACAGCGTTCTAACCCAGGTCCTTCTGATTACAATCTATTTTTTTCTTCCTGATCATTACAGAAATTGCTATAGGGAAGTCCACAGGTATCAATTCTCTGATTCATGAACATTAGACACTTGGACTGTGGGTTAAGTTTCTGTACAGAATGCCGTTGATCAGGGACTTACCACTGGTCATTCTAGGGTATCATAGTCTGAAAAAAATCAAAATAAGTGCTTTCATGCATTTTCACATGTCTTAGGACATTTTTTTTCTGGCAACTCCGATCAGTAAGGAAGGAAAAAATAGAATAAATGAATTACATATTATTAGTTGCCTGGATTTGCAAAAGTATACCAATATCATTAAAAGATTATACAGTCTTTTAAAAAATTTTTAAAATCAAACTGATATTTGATGGGATAAAACTGATAATTATAACAATAGTTTGATAACTTGTTCAAATAAAAGGAAAAGCTAATTGAATGGGTGGAGTAGAATCAATAAACAAAAGTATTTATACAAGCAAGGACACATCTCTGTTGCACTATATTGAACTATACCATATTACTACTTTTTTAAATATACACACACATACTCATTCACTCACACTCCCCAACTATATTCTGCACTTTGAAAAACAGAAACCATGAATTTATCCATCTTTATATCACCATCCTTTGCAAAAATGTACAGGATCCTCACAACCTTATAAGGTAGGTGCTATTATACAAATGAGAAAAACCGAGGCACAGAGAAGTTACATGACTTGTCCAAGGTAATATATATAGTAAGAATTGGAATATAGATTCAGAACCAGGCATTCGACCAGAGATCCCTGTGTTCCTAACCACTTCTAAACTGCTCCACAGAGTTAAGGGATAATTAAGTAGTAATTGACATAGTTTTCCTTATTATTAGCTCTGCTTTTCCTTGTGTAAAAATAAACATTCTGAAAATAAACACCTTAAATACTTTGCTAGTGATACACTTTCTGGGCAGGTTCAGAAAGCAATGAGAGAAACTGCTACATTGACCTGCATTCTTGCCAAAAAGAAAACTGTTAGTAACATTAAAATAAAGAAACCTTGGGAGAAAAAAATAATTATCAAGCTCTAACTGTAGAGGAGGATAATGCAGGGCATAGGAAATCACAACGTGACCCTGAAAACTGCTAATGAGCCTTTAGAACACATCAGTGGGCCTAGTGTCTTTAGAGCACAGATTTAGCCCTGCTTCTGCCTGCATTCCTTAGACCTTCCAAGGAGCAGTCTTTTAAATTCTAGGTGTCAGGGTTATAACACCACAGATAAAGGGGAATAAACTCAAATGAGAATCACAGGGCTCAAAACTACTGCTTTTCTAGGTTTTTTGAGGAGATGTGACCATACATTATGCAGTAAGACTAAACACTTAAACTCTAATTTTATACTAATATACATATAGTGATATATAGCATTTCCATAATGAACATTAATAACAATGTTGAACTAGAGCTCAAGAGGATAGGTTTATTGTCTGCAGTTCCTAGCATATGGTAAGCGCACGACACATGTTTGAGAAAGAAACACTAAGAAAACTGAAGGAGAAACTGGACAATAACTCCTCCCGAAAAGGAAAAACTAACCATACTTCTGCTTTCTCTTTCGCCTTCCCAAAATTAAACTGATTCTGTAAATTCAACAACTTGTTGACTATGTCCCTTAGTTCTGACCACTAAGTAAAAGCTAGAAAATGTAGCATTAGGTACAGGATTTATTAGCAAATAGTAGCTGCAAGATCCTTCTCTTTCAACATCCCATGGATTTCAGTGGGCTGTAAACAGGAGATGTGTAACCAGGACTGAAGAAGCTGAAACGTCTTAAGTGTCAGGATAGTCAGGATCTAGTGAGACTGTTAAGCGACATTCTGCAATTGCCAAATCAATAAGCATTAATTCCACATAAAATAGGTGACATATTTAATAAGTAATATACCTAGAGGAAACGGAAACTTTTAGTCTAATAATAATTTTTAGTGACTCGCACTTACAAAGGCATTTTAATAATGTCAAGACCTTACATTCATCTAGTACTTTACTGTTTCAGAATTGCTTTTGCATGCATTACCTTAAGTGATCTGTATTCTTACATAAATAGAAAAATATAGGGAAAATATTAATCTAGGTATTATAGCTAGGTCAATAACTTTCAAAGTGATTTATAAAATACTAAAGTAAAACTATGTGTGCATATCTAAAAAATGAACCGGATAAACTATTTATGGGCATAATATATGGAAAAACATTCTATTCCTACAGCCAAACAGCAATAGCATGTGTAGTGATTATGCAATTTGGGCACAGTGGTTAAGAACATGGGATCTCAAGTCAGAATCTTTGGATTGAATCTCATTTTTGCTCCTTCTTAGTCATGTGACTTTGACAAAATGAAGATAATAATACCAAAGGATTGATTTGAAGATTAAATGAAATAATGCCCGCATAGTGCATAGTGTAGCACATGGCATATAAGTCATTACCCAGTGAATATTAGCCATTAATCCATATCATTTTGTTCCTCTTTTTGTATCAGTAACCAGTTATAAAGCCATGTCATTGCTCATTAACAGTAAGACACGTTATCATCAATGTTATGAAAATACTCATTAAGTTCCTAAATGTACTTGCTATTGCTCTTGACATTGAGCATGTTTTAAGGGTTAAGTTTAAAACAATGCTAGACTATGCAAACTTTTTAGGCCAGTTTCATCTATTCCTTTGCCATCTTACAAATAAGTGATTCTCACTCAAAACCTTATAGTTTTATTGTGTAAGCACAGATCCCAATATTTAACCCACTTTGCTAATCAAGAGTTAATTTTGGAACAAGAATCATATGATTATGATATCAAAAATTGTCAGCATGAAGGAGAATGCTTCATTGCTTTTATCTAATTTATCACTGTTATTCAGATGCAAATGGCTTTCAGTTACCATGTCTCAAACCATGATGCTAAAGAAACATTTTTTCTTTAATTAAGATGTTCCACATTTACTCATTCACTCTCTGAGCTCTTAAAAATCATTTTCTGAACAGAAGAAGCTGGACAGACCCTTAACTATTTTTACTGTATTTGAGAAACATTTGTTCCCTAAGTGGGCATAATTCATCTCTCAGTATTTGTAAGATTCAGAAATCTCTTTTTAAATACTGGGTTAGAAGACGATACCATCACTGAGATAACTGGAAACTTCAGCAGGGAAAAAAACTGGTCAGTTAGCACAGTACATTGGCTAAAAAAAAAAAAAAAAAATCAAACTGGCCCCACCCAAATCTACATATCCAATCCTGTAATTTAAGATACAATATTTGTGTTAATTAAATTCAAAACCACTGCAATGTGAACTCAGATATCAGGTTTCCATTTTTTCTTCATCAAAACCAAAATTATTTTAAAGAATACTAATATAAATGATAATTTATTAGTAGTTGATTACATCCTTATTGGGTAGTAGAAAAAAAATACACCTCACTAAGTCCAGTCTCCTTGTTTTCAACCATAAAATAGGAATCCTACATACACACAGTGTTGGATCACGTAAGTGAATTTAATTTATGTTAGCCCTGTAAAATTGTATAATCCTATCTAGCTGATTTTAAAAGTACAGATTATTTGCTGGACTGGAAAAATTATTGAACCAGTCTTTTTGAATTCCGGATACCAGTCTCAGCTGTCCCAGAAAACTGATAGAACATACTCCTGGGTAAGATATTTTTCCCCTCTAAGACTTTTACAAAATATGGACTTTAGCTGATTTCCAGTACTAAAATTTCTATTTTCCTAGTTATAAAAAGCAAAGATGTATATATTTTCTAGTTATTCCATTCCTTTCCAATAACATGTACTGGGCAAACACTATGAAATATAATTTTTAAAATCTAAACACAGCTTGCAAACATATTAACAAGAATATCATTGTTTGCAAAGAAATTAATTTCCACTTAGCAGTAAGTACAGTAGCCAAAAGTGTAAACTTAAATAGATGAGTAGCATAAAATCAACCATATTTTGGCATAATGTTATCAGATTATATCAAAATCACATAGAAATATACTCTTAAAAGATTACTATACTAGTTTGTAGGTTAAAAATACATATCTCAATGAATAACACTAAGACTCAGGATTCCATATTTCCTGATTTATTATGCTTTATAGAGCATTTCAACATTAATTGCTTACCTCTTCCAAGTAATTAATTCTTTCATATCATTACCAGTAGAGCTTGATACTGTAATTTGCTTACCTTAGCTGCTTTACAATTAATCTACACCAATTTCATTTATTTTTAAGTTTTAAAACACCAGGCTAAGTTGGCTTAATTCCACACTTGATGAATAAAAGAATTTACAATTCCCTACAACTGGTTATTTAAGAAAAATAATGCAACAACCATTTACTCTGAGCTTGATAGTGAAGGGCCAGTGAAATGAAAGACATAAGACTGACAAGGCAAAACTGACATCATCTGGTACACGGTGGTAATCGCTGACAACAATAGTAACTGGAATTTGTTAACCCTCCCTCTACAATTTACAATGCACTTTTAACTCATTAATTAGAACACTGATTTAAAACTTAGGAGCATAATGTTATTCTTAGAGCTAGAGGCGGAGGGTGAATTCAACATGGTCTCTGTCCCCAAGGGGCTTTCAGTCTAGTGGTAAAGATATGCACACATGTGGCCCTACAGCAATGTTGACTGCCACACATGCAATAATGGAAGCACAAAGAGAAGGATGGACAAGTGAAAGGTTCTGGCCACAGTGATTTGAAAAGATTTCACAGAAGAGGGAACATTTAACCTGGTCCCTGAAGCAAAGAAGGATTTCAAATGTTTAAAGAAGGGGGCTGGGGTGGGGGCGGCGATGGAGGAGTATTCCATACATCTCTGTGCTGGCAGTGTACTGAATTTTCACAGATAAGAAAAAATAGAGACATTAACATGATCTGACCAAGGTCAGAACAAGAGAAAGAATCAGAGCCACTCCTTGAACTTTTCACTCCTGGGTCAAATGGTTCCTGCTCTATCAAATTGCTTCCTTCCTGAGGTGAGACAAGGTTTCTCTGTCTTCACAACCATCTCCACCCTCCATTTATTCCCTTATGTTGCCACACCCTTTGCAGGACCTTGCTAGGATGTCCAGAGAAAAACACAGAGGCAGCCACATCTTCATAAAACACTTTCCATTTCAGCTTGTGTCTCAAAACAAAATGAACACATCTAGGTCTATTTGGGGGCACCCTTTCCTCACCATTCTCCAACATTTCAGAGGAAAGGGAACTGTGCTTTCGCCACATGGCAGCCTCAATAAAATTGCGCTCCATTCCTCTAAACCTTCCGTTTTTCTCTTTCAGTTTTGTCAAGTGTTCCCAATTCCAAGAAATCGTAATTCAGAACATGGGGGAGGTTGAAGAGTTTTGGCGCAGGAGGTCGTGCAGATGTTATTCCTTAAGGAAGATGATCATGATTGCCTATGAGACTAATGGCTGTGAGTCGGCTAGGAGCCAAAAGTTCTCTTACGGCAGAATGTATAAACCATTCTCCTACTGAAAGAAGGCCCCCAGTAGGATAATATATTATTACACATGATTCAAATTACAGGATCTGCAGCAGGGGAGCTCATGACTGATTCAGGACAGTCGCTCCCTGAATGCTGATGATGGGATGATGGAATGCCTCATGAATTAAAAGGGCCGTGGTTTAGTGTCTAAATCCTTCATATGCTTTAAAAAGTGTCTCTGCCTATCATGGTACTCTTTAAGCTTCTTAAACGAATCATGCATCGTTATGAAACCCTTGTCGATGTTTTTAAAATTCCATGTCTCTGAATAATTATATTCAAAATATTCTTTGAAAAATAAGACAAGGAAACTACCTTCTCTGCTAGAAAACTGTATCCCTTTAATGCCAATATGCAATAAAGATATACTTAAGAGAAATCACATTTAAGTGTGACCCAGTTTCTGCTCTTTGGGATTCTCTAAAGCAACCTGAAAATATTCACATGTCATATGTTCCATCCTTTTTAAGTTATCTATAGAAAAAATGAGTTTATCTCTGACAAACTAAATACAAATGTACAAGACAAAATTGTGTTTCCAAAGGTTTTCTGATGATTATATGAACTCATGGCTGAATATTATTTCACTTGGTCTATTTTGGTTATATAACAAAGCAATACATTTGCTACAGGTATTACACTGGGAATGGAGATCAAGCATTTTTATAGAAACACTAAGGCACTAAGGCAGATGTTACATATTACGCATTCTGAAAAACAAACTGCTGCGATATATTCTGAAATAATATGTGAACTGGTCCCTTAACTTCTTTTCAAACTGGTTCTTGCATTCAGTTTTTCTAGTAAATGGATGCAAATCAGGTGCATTGTGCTAAGATGGGAAGAGAGAGATTTGTCCAGAAATGACCTCAGTTCTATTCATTAATAAAATGACACATTGGCTGAGAGCAGTGAAGAATAAAATATAACAAGAGTTGAACTTTCCTCCCTGGAACAGATGCACATAAGCACTTTTTGGAAAAAACACTATATGTAAAAATGGCCACTGCAGCATAAAACATGGAAACATTAAAGGAAGCTCTAAGATGCAGATTGCTTGGAAAAATTGCAACTTCCATGGCAATGCACCCTCTTATTCTCCATTACCTTGCACAATCCTGAATCCCAACTTGCCGAAAGCATGCTATTCTTAAGGGGGGAGTGGGGTTCAGATACAATAAGCGAAGGTTTAATTTTTCTAAGGTGTTTTAGAAGAAGGTAATTTTGCAAGGTCAAAACAAAATAGAATTGTACCCAGAATCACTTTCAGTGACAGCAGATACCAATGGGGGGAAGAAAACGTGGAGGCTGTCAGAGAGAATACAGCCACGTTTTTGCATAGCGGTTTAAATTATGCCGGCAGAATAATTAATGGAAGGACCTAATATGGGGAGGGGGGGGTAACAGGAAAGGGGGGAGGCTATGTTAAACAAAGTTCATTACTGCATGATGTAAATGAGTTTCTCACCAGTGATGTCACTGATTGGCTGAGCTGCAAAGCTGGCTTCGAGCATGGCCGGATTGGCTGCTAGCTCTTCTGGTGCCTGCCTGCTTGGGCAGCGGTTGAACCAGATACTTTCTGTCTCTCTTGTTGTCGTTTGAAGCAAATCTTGTTCAGCCCAGCTGTGTCTCCATAGTAGTGGCACCCTAAGAGAGTCTCCCTCCTGCTTCCCACAGCCCGTGTGAGGCGGTCGCCGCTGTGAAATACCAGCACTTGGCACCAAGCCCAGACAGCGTTCTCAGATCCATCTATAACACACACATACAAAAAGAAAAATAAAAAAAAAAAGCAGTTCTTTCATCTGAATTGCATCCTAAGGAGGATTAAGAAGGCTTCTATTGCTACTGATTTGTGTCCTTTCAATTTGATGGCTAAAACAGGTTTTGAAATACAGTATCCTCTCATCTGCAGTAGAACACCATTGGTTCAAATTAGTTTAAAAAGATAGGGGGAACCCCCCCTCTCCCATGTTTACCTTGATTACAGAAAAATAATTCTTCATTTCCCTCCTAAGCACCGTAACTGATGTTTTTGGTCCCCTCCCAGAATTTTAAACTCTCATCAGATTTCTAATTATATCCGAATCATTATTTTCAGGTTAAGACAAGGGATCTTAATTAGCATTCTTTTTTAGCTATGCGAAATGAGACAGGGCATGAAACAGAAACGATCTATGGAGAGGCAGACAGAAAGAGAAAGAAAAAAAATCTGTGCAGCTTTTACAGTTGAGCTGACATCCCCACCTTCCCCACTCTCCCTCCACCCCCCTTGCAAAAAAGAATGCAGTCATATGAACTTTACCAGACAATGGAGTACCTACAGGCTCTCCCCTAGACAAGTCCTTTATAACCAGCCAGTGCTATGTGCTGCAGACAGTGGCCAATCGGCAGCCTCGTTTCTGCAGCAGGGACACAATAGGTGCATTGGCCACACTGTCCTCCTAGCCCCTGACAGCAGTTCAGGTTCATTTATTGTACACTGGAAGGCACATATGTCTTTAATATTCACTGTGAAATTATCAGTGAGGCTGTCTTTATTTCGCCATAATTACATCAACCTAATTACCGCGCCTGAGCTGTAAAAGCACTGTTTGCACGGAGTGGCGCATGGGCATGCAAGCCGTAAAAATATGCATGAACATGCTTGCTTATTTCAGTAATAAAATCCCCCAATTATTTCTTTTCCAGAGCTTAATGCTTCCCCCAGAACACTCCAGTGGATATAGGCATCACTTCTTCCTTTCAGAAGAAAAAAAGTGTGCATATACATTCATGTGTGTGTATGTGTATATGCATATGCGTATAATTTAAACACTGTTTTAGCCATTTATTGGGGTGAGGTATGGGAGTGGAACCTAGTCAGCAAATAAAAGGTTATCGAGCATCTAAGGCATTTTCCCCCTTATCACTAGGCATTAGAGTGAAATAATAAGTGTATCTGCACGCATCACCACAGCTGTGCCTAGATGCCGATTTATTTGGAGTCCAACTGTCTTGAGCATCTGCATATGTCTCATTTATGAATTTCCATGTTACATAATTACAGCATTTTTGGCAACACTGACTCAAATGCTTGAAAAATTAAATCTTTGCTTTTCGTGTATTAGTCGACCAGAGTTGGGTACAGTCTGAAGTGGGAACCGCCTGCTAATTTTTTTGTTATATAATACATGTTGCATTTACATATTCATGAACAGAATAGCTGTTATGACCGCTGATTCTGCAGCAAGAGATGAAAAGGCAGGATTCAGCATACAGAGTGTATTAATTTCTAGGGGAAGAATGGCAGCATATGATGACCAGAAAGAGAAGATGCTTGGAGTTTCATTTGGGGGTTACCTCATTGTATAATAAAGGATCTGGGTAGACAACCTATCAAACAATGTGTAAGTATAATGAACCTAGAAAGTAAAACCAATTTGCATTGTTCATGGTCACTCAGCCACACAGTAAAGAAATAAGCATTTTGAAATGGAGATTTCTGGCTCGAGGCTTTGCAGGTAAATAAAATTGCATTTTGTTTTCTGGCTACTAATTTTAATAGCATATTATTAAAATGATGTGTGCTCAGCAACTCTGTATTTTCTCATTATTTTATAATTTACATATTTCTTGTTCCATATCAAAAAGCTAAGCTTTAAGCATTGATTATACTCTAGGATGGAATTTTACCAATTTTTACCTATTTTTATTGATATATTTTTATTTTTAGCTCATGATTCTGTAATCAGGAATGGAATTCATAATTACAGTGGGTATATTAGGAGAAACAGTAACTCATCTATATCCATATAGATACATGTATATAACGCATAATTCACCCACATTAGAGAGAAAGAATCCCAATAATGTTATTTTATCAATTTATAATTTATCATCCCCTTATTATTGTTTGCAAGATTTGTATTATAAAATGTATTCATGCTGATTTTGCATTTTATAAGCTTTTTTTTTTTTTTTTTTTTTAAAGTACAGCTCTTCTATCTACACTTTCCCAAAATCAAGTTTTGGTAGGAGGGATAAGTGAGGCAAATTCCTAACTAGACCAGTAAGAGACCACAAGGCTCGATTATAAAAAAACACAAATAATATAAGAAAATTCAACATCTATAATTCTGAATTGCTACATACATTGAAATCAAAACACCTGAAATCAAAGATGTAATTCGATTACTTGATATATAAAGTAAGCTGCTTCTTCTCTAAGTGATTGCAGAAAAACTTAAGAAGCTACTTGCCGCACCTTGTTGATGGTTTTCCTATCAAAAGCCAGTCTTTCTAAATCTTCAAGTAAATCATGAAAATTTTACTGGTAATCAAATTAAGATATGTAAACCTCATCTACACCTCTCTCTCTTGTCTGTTTCTCCCTCCCTCCCTACCTCTCTCTCTCTCTCTCTCTCACGCACACTCACACACACACACACACACACACACACACACACACACAGATAAAATCATGACTGTCCTTTTATTATAAGAATTTGTAATTCTTCTACCTAGTTATCTCAATTTTTGATCTGTCATTGCACAAAAAAGCTTATGGAAATCAAAAAGGTAATACTTAATTGCTTGTTATCCATTTTGCTAAGTAAAAATCAAAACAGAGGAGAAGCTCTCATAATATCACATACATTTAGATTCCACTAACATATAGAATGCACTTGGAAATTCACTGTTATACAAAGGATTTTGATGAATATATTAATTTTATTAACAAGTTTAGTGGATAGTCCATATCTGACCTCCTTAAATAAATAGGGATTTGCAAACAATGAACACTAGAAATAAAAGAGGCCTTTCTTAAGTACTACAATTCATTAAACCATGCAAGGCTTCCTACTCTCTATTATAACATTCTGTTGTAGTTTGAGTTCCTAGATATATTTGAAAACAACGTTGCATTTTTTATAATATTTTAGTATTAGGCTTTACTATTCTCACACTTCAAATACAAAATGTAACTGTGAGATATTAACATACTACCCAAACCAAAGTAATTCTGCAATAAAATCTTATTTGGAATCATTGAAGGAGAGAACTTAGAGCTGTATCTTAGAGACTGAATCCATTAATTTTAGACATGACAACTAAAGAAAATTAGTAAATAGTTAGTGTATTTCCACCCATCACACTGCCATCCTATATTAAAAATATGGTTCTGACCTGCTGTCAGGATATTCTTAATTAGTTGAGTTTTACCAAAGATAAGGAATTTATGGTATCCTCCCATAAGATCAAAGACATGCACTTATAAGATAACGAATGGTGAATATGATTGTCATCTGTGTTCCGACAATGGAATTAAGTTAACTTCTTTACAAAGATCAAAAGCATAACCTTAGACTTATAATCACAATGATCTCACCAAGAGAATCAACTCAGCACAAATTGGCTGTTAAGAATGTGAAATAGCAGCCAATCACATTAACCTTATAAATAATAAAGGGCATTCTATATGCAGAGCCAACTTAGAGAGATGCAAAAATAACACATTAAAAAGTAACTTGTCAATCTCCTGATGTGACTCATTCTTTTTAAAAAATTAAGCCATTTTAATAAGTGTGGAAAATATTCATAGTGTAATCAATGTCAAGAAACCACAGTTTGTGTCTTTGTCTACACATGACAAGCATCCAGATGCCAAAACAAGATGCAGTTAATCATCAGAATAGTTCTAAATATCTGGCTGTTTTTGTGCCCACAAACTCACTCCTTAAAATGTCAGTGTTTATATGCTGGATTCAAAATGAGTAATCTTGAAGTCTTTAATAATGATCATCTTTATGGGATATGAGAAACACAGGATTTTTAAAGGTGCCAATTTTGGATCATGTAGTGCATAAATCTGTTTCCAAATAATACATTTTAGAGCTTAGTTATGATTAATCTTGTTTATATTGACCTCAAAAATGTTAGCAGTGCATCCCCTATGAAAAAAACACTTAATATCTCAGTTTTTAAAACTTGTTTCTCTTGCAACATTTCCAGTTGTTTATTTTTTTAACATGTTTATTAGAGTATAATTGCTTTACAATGGTGTGTTAGTTTCTGCTGTATAACAAAGTGAATTGGCTATACATATACATATATCCCCATATCCCCTCCCTTTTGCATCTCCTTCCCACCCTCCCTATCCCACCCCTCCAGGTGGTCACAAAGCACCGAGCTGATCTCCCTGTGCTATGTGGCTGCTTCCCACTAGCTATCTGTTTTACATTTGGTAGTGTATATATGTCCATGCCACTCTCTCCCTTCGTCCCAGCTTACCCTTCAGCTTCCCCGCGTCCTCAAGTCCATTCTCTGTGTCTTTATTCCTGTCCTGCCCCTAGGTTCTTCAGAACCTTTTTTTTTTCTAGATTCTGAATATATGTGTTAGCATACAGTATTTGTTTTTCTTTTTCTGACTTACTTCACTCTGTATGACAGTCTCTAGGTCCATCCATATCACTACAAAAAACTCAATTTCGTTTCTTTTTATGGCTGAGTAATATTCCATTGTAGATATGTGCCACATCTTCTTTATCCATTCATCTGTCGATGGACACTTTTAGGTTGTTTTCATGTCCTGGCTATTGTAAATAGAGCTACAATGACATTGTGGTACATGACTCTTTTGAATTATGGTTAGGTGCACTTCATGAAGAAAACATAACAAATTATGACATCTAAATACTCAACAGAAAAGAAAAGCTTCAAACAGATTAATCAACTAAGAGAAATGTTCTATTAGAAAAAAAACAGCCACAGATTTTGTCAACTGTTAGCATGATGCTTTATAATTATTATTCTTTGTGCTTCTATTTACAAGGAATAGCAGAAGTCTTGGAAAGAGAAATGAAAATCTTTCATCTGAGAAGTTGTCACCAAGCATCTGGAATTATCTCACAGTCTTTGGATAATGATTTTCTTCTAAGTAAAGATTGTTTTTAACATCTAGGAAGAATAAGAAAGAAATGTTCCACTCAAGCCATGAGATAAATCCAAAATTATATTATGCAGTGGTTGCTTAATCTGTCATCAATAAAAACAGTATCAAATTGTATCTCATAATATAAATGCGGTAAAGTAAAAAAATTATTTGTACTACAGAACAGATGTCCAAAGAAAACATGGTTTCTCCATTTTAAAAGTGATCTAGGGGAGATCTTCAAGATGGCGGAGGAGAAAGACGTGGAGATCAACTTTCTCCCCACAAATACATCAGAAATACATCTACATGTGGAACAACTCTTACAGGACACCTACTGAACCCTGGCAGAAGACCTCAGACATCCCAAAAGGCAAGAAAATCCCCATGTACCTGGGTAGGGCAAAAGAAAAAAGAAAAGAAAAAACAGAGACAAAAGAATACGAATGGGACCTGGCACCAGTGAGAGGGAGCTGTGAAGGAGGAAAAGTATCCAGCCCCTTTGTGGGCGGAGATGGGGTGGGGGGGCAGGGGGGAAGCTTCGGAGCCACAGAGGGGAGCACAGCAACAGGGGTGCGGATGGCAAAGCGGAGAGATTCCCACACAGAGGATCAGTGCCGACCAGCACTCACCAGCCCGAGAGGCTTGTCTGCTCACCCGCCAGGGCGGGCGGGGGCTGGGAGCTGAGGCTCAGGCTTCGGAGGTCAGATCCCAGGGAGAGGACTGGGGTTGGCTGCGTGAACACAGCCTGAAGGGGCTAGTGCGCCGCGGCTAGCCGGGAGGGAGTCCGGGAAAAAGTCTGGACCTGCCTAAGAGGCAAGAAACCATTATTTCCTGGTGCGCGAGGAGAGGGGATTCAGAGCACCACCTAAAGGAGCTCCAGAGATGGGCATGAGCCGTGGCTATCAGCGTGGACCCCAGAGACTGGAATGAGATGCTAAGGCTGCTGCTGTCATCACCAAGAAGCCTGTGTGTGAGCACAGGTCACTCTTCACACCCCCACTCCCAAGAGCCTGTGCAGCCCACCACTGCCAGGGTCCCGGGATCCAGGGACAACTTCCCCGTGAGAACACACGACGCACCTCAGGCTGTTGCAATGTAACGCTGGCCTCTGCCGCCGCAGGCTCGTCCCGCATTCCCTCCCCCTCCCTCCCCCCGGCCTGAGTGAGCCAGAGCCCCCGAATCAGCCACTCCTTTAACCCTGTCCTGTCTGGGTGAAAAACAGACGCCCTCAGGTGACCTACATGCAGAGGTGGGGCCAAATCCAAAGCTGAACCCCAGGAGCTGTGCAAACAAAGAAGAGAAAGGGAAGTCTCTCCCAGCAGCCTCAGGAGCAGCAGATTAAATCTCCACAATCAAAGTGATGTACCCTGCACCTCTGGAATACCTGAATAGACAATGATTCATCCCAAAATTGAGTCAGTGGACTTTGGGACCAACTGTAGATTTGGGGTTTGCTTTCTACATCTAATTTGCTTCTGGTTTTATGTTTATCTTAGTTTAGTATTTAGAGTTTATTATCATGGGTAGATTTGTTTATTGATTTGGTTGCTCTCTTCCTTTTTTAAAATATATATAGATATAAATATATTTTTTCCTTTTCCTCTCTCTGTGAATGTGTATGTGTATGCTTCTTTCTGTGATTTTCTCTGTATACCTTTCCTTTTACCAGTTGTCCCAGGGTCCTGTCTGTCCATTTTCTTTTTCTTTTTTCTAGAATAGCTTTTAGCACTTGTTATCATTAGTGGATTTGTTTTTTGGTTTGGTTGCTCTCTTCTTTCTTTCTTCCTTTTTGTTTCTTTTTTTAAATTACTTTTAAATTTTTTTATTTAAAAAATTTTTCTTTTAGTTTTTATTATAATAACTTTATTTTATTTTACCTTATGCTTTTCTTTCCTTCTTTTTATCTCCCTTTTCTTCTGAGCCGTGTGGCTGAGAGGGTCTTGGTGCTCGGGCTGGGTGTCAGGCCTGAGCCTCTGAGGCGGGAGAGCCGAGTTCAGGACATTGGTCCCCCAGAGACCTCTCGGCTCCACATAATAGCAAACAGCGAAAGCCCTCCCAGGGATCTACATCCCAACACTAACCCAGCTCCACTCAATGACCAGTAAGCTACAGTGCTGGACACCCTATGCCAAACAACCAGCAAGACAGTAACACAACCCCACCCATTAGCAGAGAGGCTGCCAAAAATCAAAATAAGGTCACAGACAACCCAAAACCCAGCACTGAACGTGGTCGTGCCTACCAGAAGGAAAAGATCCAGCCTCATCCACAAGAACACAGGCACCAGTCCCCTCCACCAGGAAGCCTACACAACCCACTGAACCAACCTTACGCACTGGAAGCAGACACCAAAAACAATGGGAACTACGAACGTGCAACCTGTGAAAAGGAGACCCCAAACACAGTAAATTAAGCAAAATGAGAAGACAGAGATAAACACAGCAGATGAAGGAAAAAGGTAAAAACCCACAAGACCAAACAAATCAAGAGGAAACAGGCAGTCTACCTGAAAAAGAATTCAGAGTAATGATAGGAAAGATGATCCAACATCCTGGAAATAGAATGGAGAAACTACAAGAAACGTTTAACAAGGACCTAGAAGAACTAAAGAGCAAACAAACAAAGATAAACAACACAATAAATGAAATTTAAAATTCTTTGGAAGGAATCAATAGCATAATAACTGAGGCAGAAGAACAAATAAGTGACCTGAAAGATAAAATAGTGGAAATAACTACTGCAGGGAAGAATAAAGAAAAAAGAATGAAAAGAATTGAGGACAGTCTCAGAGATCTCTGGGACAACATTAAA
>NC_041214.2:133668832-133758506 GCF_002837175.3 Physeter macrocephalus | reverse complement strand
TGCCCTCTTCTTTCTTTCTTCCTTTTTGTTTCTTTTTTTAAATTACTTTTAAATTTTTTTATTTAAAAAATTTTTCTTTTAGTTTTTATTATAATAACTTTATTTTATTTTACCTTATGCTTTTCTTTCCTTCTTTTTATCTCCCTTTTCTTCTGAGCCGTGTGGCTGAGAGGGTCTTGGTGCTCGGGCTGGGTGTCAGGCCTGAGCCTCTGAGGCGGGAGAGCCGAGTTCAGGACATTGGTCCCCCAGAGACCTCTCGGCTCCACATAATAGCAAACAGCGAAAGCCCTCCCAGGGATCTACATCCCAACACTAACCCAGCTCCACTCAATGACCAGTAAGCTACAGTGCTGGACACCCTATGCCAAACAACCAGCAAGACAGTAACACAACCCCACCCATTAGCAGAGAGGCTGCCAAAAATCAAAATAAGGTCACAGACAACCCAAAACCCAGCACTGAACGTGGTCGTGCCTACCAGAAGGAAAAGATCCAGCCTCATCCACAAGAACACAGGCACCAGTCCCCTCCACCAGGAAGCCTACACAACCCACTGAACCAACCTTACGCACTGGAAGCAGACACCAAAAACAATGGGAACTACGTACGTGCAACCTGTGAAAAGGAGACCCCAAACACAGTAAATTAAGCAAAATGAGAAGACAGAGATAAACACAGCAGATGAAGGAAAAAGGTAAAAACCCACAAGACCAAACAAATCAAGAGGAAACAGGCAGTCTACCTGAAAAAGAATTCAGAGTAATGATAGGAAAGATGATCCAACATCCTGGAAATAGAATGGAGAAACTACAAGAAACCAGAAACTCTGAAAGCCAGAAGGGAGTGGCAGGACATATTTAAAGTGATGAAAGAGAGAAACCTACAGGCAAGATTACTCTACCCAGCAAGGATCCCATTTAGATTTGATGGAGAAATTAAAACATTTACCGACAAGCAAAAACTAAGGGAATTCAGCACCACCAAACCAGCTTTACAACAAATGCTAAAGGAAGACCTAGGGACACATACAGACTGAAAGTGAGGGGATGGAAAAAGGTATTCCATGCAAATGGAAATCAAAAGAAAGCTGGAGTAGCAATTCTCATATCAGACAAAATAGACTTTAAAATAAACACTACTACAAGAGACAAAGAAGGACACAATATAATGATTAAGGGACCAATCCAAGAAGAAGAGGTAAAAATTGTAAACATTTATGCACCCAACATAGGAGCACCTCAATACATAAGGCAAATGCTAACAGCCATAAAAGGGGAAATCGACAGTGACATGATCACAGTAGGGGACTTTAACACCCCACTTTCACCAATGGACAGATCATCCAAAATGAAAATAAATAAGGAAACACAAGCTTTAAATGATACATTAAATATGATGGACTTAACTGATATTTATAGGACATTCCATCCAAAAACAACAGAATACACTTTCTTCTCAAGTGCTCAGGGGACATTCGCCAAGATAGATCATATCTTGGGTCGCAAATCAAGCCTTCGTAAATTTAAGAAAACTGAAATCGTAACAAGTATCTTTTCCGACCACAACGCTTTGAGACTAGATATCAATTACAGGAAAAAATTCTGTAAAAAATACAAACACATGGAGGATAAACATTACGCTTCTAAATAACTAAGAGATCACTGAAGAAATCAAAAACTACCTAGAAACAAATGACAATGAAAACACGACCACCCAAAAACATGTCGAATGCAGCAAAAGCAGTTCTACGAGGGAAGTTTATAGCAATACAATCCTACCTTAAGAAACAAGAAACATCTCAAATAAACAACCTAACCTTTCACTTAAAGCAATTAGAGAAAGAAGAACCAAAAAAACCCCCAAAGTTAGCATGAGGAAAGAAATCATAAAGATCAGATAAGAAATAAAAGAAAAAGAATTGAAGAAAACGATAGCAAAGATCAATAAAACTAAAAGCTGGTTCTTTGAGAAAATAAACAAAATTGATAAACCATTAGCCAGACTCATCAAGAAAAAAAGGAAGAAGACTCAAATCAATAGAATTAGAAATGAAAAAGGATAAGTAGCAACTGACACTGCAGAAATACAAAGGATCATGAGAGATTACTGCAAGCAACTATATGACATAAAAAGGACAACCATGAAGAAATGGACAAATTCTTAGAAAAGCACAACCTTCCGAGACTCAACCAACAAGAAATAGAAAATATAAACCAACCAATCACAAGCACTGAAATTGAGAATGTGATTAAAAATCTTCCAACCAACAAAAGTCCAGGACCAGGTGGCTTCAAGGCAAATTCTATCAAACACTGAGAAAATAGTATCCTTCTCAAACTCTTCCAAAATATAGCAGAGGCAGGAACACCCCCAAACTCATTCTATGAGGCCACCATCACCCTGAAATGAAAATCAGACAAAGCTGTCACAAGGAAGAAAACTACAGGCCAATATCACTGATGAACACAGATGCAAAAATCCTCAACAAAATACTACAAAACAGAATCCAACAGCACATTAAAAGGATGATACACCATGATCAAGTGGGGTTTATCCCAGGAATACAAGGATTCTTCAATATATGCAAATCAATCAATGTTATAAACCATATTAACAAACTGAAGGAGAAAAACCATATGATCATCTCAATAGATGCAGAAAAAGCTCTCGACAAAATTCAACACTCATTTATGATAACAACCCTCCAGAAAGCAGGCATAGAGGGAACTTACCTCAACATAATAAAGGCCATATATGACAAACCCACAGCCAACATCGTTCTCCATGGTGAAAAACTGAAACCCTTTCCTCTAAGATCAGGAACAAGACAAGGTTGTCCACTGTCACCACTACTATTCAACTTAATTTAGGAAGCTTTAGCCACAGCAATCAGAGAAGAAAAAGAAATAAAATGAATTCAAATCAGAAAAGAAGTAAAGCTGTCATTGTTTGCAGATGACATGATACTATACATAGAGAATCCTAAAGATGCTACCAGAAAACTAGTAGAGCTAATCAATGAATTTGGTAAAGTAGCAGGATACAAAATGAATGCACAGTAATCTCTTGCATTCCTATACACTAATGATGAAAAATCTGAAAGAGAAATTAAAGAAACACTCCCATTTACCACCGCAACAAAAAGAATAAAATACCTAGGAATAAACCTACCTAAGGAGACAAAATACCTGTATGCAGTAAACTATAAGACACTGATGAAAGAAATTAAAGACGTTACAAACAAATGGAGAGATATACCATGTTCTTGGATTGGAAGAATCAACATTGTGAAAATGACTCTACTACCCAAAGCAATCTACAGATTCAATGCAATCCCTATCAAACTGTCAATGGCATTTTTCACAGAATTAGAACAAAAAATTCACAATTTGTATGGAAACACAAAAGACCCCGAATAGCCAAAGCAATCTTGAGAAAGAAACACTGAGCTGGAGGAATCAGGCTGCAGGACTTCAGGCTATACTACAAAGCTACAGTAATCCAGACAGTATGGTAGTGGCACAAAAACAGAAATATAGATCAATGGAACAGGATAGAAAACCCAGAGATAAACCCACTCACACATGGTTACCTTATTTTTGATAAAGGAGGCAACAATATACAATGGAGAAAAGACATCCTCTTCAATAAGTGGTGCTGGGAAAACTGGACAGCTACATGTAAAAGAATGAAATTAGAACACTCCCTAACACCATACACAAAAGTAAACTCAAAATGGATTAAAGACCTAAATGTAAGGCCAGACACTATAAAACTCTTTAAGGAAAACATAGGCAGAACAATCTATGACATAAATCACAGCAAGATCCTTTTTGACCCACCTCATAGAGAAATGGAAATAAAAACAAAAATAAACAAATGGGACCTAATGAAGCTTAAAAGCTTTTGCACAGCAAAGGAAACCATAAACAAGAGGAAAAGACAACCCTCAGAATGGGAGTAAATATTTGCTAAAGAGGCAACTGACAAAGGATTAATCTCCAAAATATACAAGCAGCTCCTGCAGCTCAGTATCGAAAAAACAAACAACCCAATCCAAAAATGGGCAGAAGACCTAAACAGACATTTCTCCAAAGAAGATATACAGTTTGCCAACAAACACACGATAGGATGTTCAACATCACTAATCATTAGAGAAATGCAAATCAAAACTACAATGAGGTATCACCTCACACGAGTCAGAATGGCCATCATCAAAAAATCTACAAACAATAAATGCTGGAAAGGGTGTGAAGAATAGGGAACCCTCTTGTACCTTTGCTGGGAATGAAATTGATACAGCCACTATGGAGAACACTATGGAGGTTCCTTAAAAAACTATAAACAGAACTACCATATGACCCAGGAATCCCACTCCTGGGCATATACCCTAAGAAAACCATAATTCAAAAAGAGTCATGAACCACAATGTTCATTGCAGCTCGACTTACAACAGCCAGGACATGGAAGCAACCTAAGTGTTCATCGACAGATGAATGGAGAAAGAAGATGTGGCACATATACACACTGGAATATTACTCAGCCATAAAAATAAACAAAATTGAGTTATTTGCAGTGAGGTGGATGGACCTAGAGTCTGTCATACGAAGAATAGGGAACCCTCTTGTACCTTTGCTGGGAATGAAATTGATACAGCCACTATGGAGAACACTATGGAGGTTCCTTAAAAAACTATAAACAGAACTACCATATGACCCAGGAATCCCACTCCTGGGCATATACCCTAAGAAAACCATAATTCAAAAAGAGTCATGAACCACAATGTTCATTGCAGCTCGACTTACAACAGCCAGGACATGGAAGCAACCTAAGTGTTCATCGACAGATGAATGGAGAAAGAAGATGTGGCACATATACACACTGGAATATTACTCAGCCATAAAAATAAACAAAATTGAGTTATTTGCAGTGAGGTGGATGGACCTAGAGTCTGTCATACAGAGTGAAGTAACTCAGAAAAAGAAAAACAAATTCCATATGCTAACACATATACATGGTATCTAAAAAAAAAAGGGGGGGTTCTGAAAAACCTAGGGGCAGGAGAGGAATAAAGATGCAGATGTAGAGAATGGTTGCAAGAGGGAGGAGATAGGGGGATATATGTATATTTATAGCTGATTCAATTTGTAATAAAGAAGGAGAACAAAACAAAATTTTGCAAAGTAGAACAAAATTTTAAGAGTTTGATGACTGGTGACTGACGTATAGGATCTGAGAAAACTAGATCCTAAGCCAGCAGTAGATAAAGACTAAAGAAATTTTAAAGAATAAGATGCATTAGATGCTTTGGGAAATGTGGACAGAGAGGGGTAGAGCTTAAAAAGAAAGGTTATATTATGTTTACAAACAAGTTAAATCCCTATACCTCTTCCTTTATTCCATGTTTGCGGCCAAATTCCCCTTTCTCACTACACATAAGACTGAAGCCTTATTATCTAAAGAAGGTGAAAAAAAGTTCACATACTTGAGGATGGATTCCCATACTCTAAGGAGGTGCTGTAAGTCAATGTATATATTCTAGAGACTGAGACTCTTCCCACACTATTTTCTTCCCTAACTAAGTTGGGTCTCAAAATGCTAGCTTCTATACCTTCTCTTCTGAGCAATCTGACTTAGCAAGAAAATAAAATAAAATATACATACAATGTGGAAGTGACAACTAGGTATATAACAAAAATTATCATCTGCTTCCATAGATTTGCCATTGGGAAGGGGCTGCCCAGCCAGAGTCATAATTCTCATCATCTTACAAATGTATATGCAAAATGATGGTGATGAAATATGAGTGGAACCAATGTGTACCTCTTCTAGGCCTGGCAGATCCATAAAACCTTTTCAGATAGCTTTCCTGCATGTTCCTTTCTCTTTTGACCTGGCTGAAATATAGACAACCTCCAAGGTAACCTGGAACAGCATGTATTAAAAATGGCAAAGCCTCTGTTGGTATAGGCCACTAAATAATTGTGTGGAGAAGAGATGTTCTCCAACATAATTTTTTGTTCAATACTATTATATGAGCAAGAAATAATTTTTATGTGCATTTTAGTCATTAAACACTTTGGCTTTACTAAATACAGTAGATAGCATACCTAAGTAATATACACACTTTCACCAGCCATATTATATATAGTGAAAATCACAGTTAATGAGCCTCATTCCTGAACTCAGAGATTCTTTCAGCTTTATAGTCACTATCTCTTAATCTTAAGCAGAAAAGAAATATACAGGACACTGAAAGTATAGCATGGAAGACAGTAAATAAAACAAGTAACAAGAAAAAAGGCAAAATGGAGGAAATAAGACTATATAAGAAGAATAAAACTTTTTAAAGGACTATCATTAATGTTGTCAGAAAAATATAAAAAACTATTACGTCCATGAGATAATAACAAGATGCTACAAAAAGAACATCTATATAATATAAAAATTAATTTAATTGAAAATTAAATTAATGTCATAATAATGAAAATAAAAAGTTAAAAAAGTTGGAAGTTAAACTTGAGAAAATGCTTTCATAAAGTAGAGAAAAAGAAGAACAAATGTACAGCAGAAGGGAAACTATGAGAAAGAAGAGAAATTTAGGAAATGCAAAATTCAAACAATTGGAGTCCATGGAAAGAGAAATAAAGAAGATTAAGAAGGAAATTCATCAATGACATAATTCAAGGAAATAGTCTGGAACTAAAGAACATGAGTCTCCAGAAAGAGTTCCCTGAGAAATCCATGAGTATGGATTCACACCACAGCATATTAGTGCAGAATTCCAAACACCTGAGATAGGAACTTCTAGCTCTGGTTACAGATGGAGTAACTAGCATGGAACAATGCTCCTGCTGAAAACAATTATAAAGTTGGATAAAATATAAAAATTAACTTTTTAAGAACAACATAACCAAGTAAAACATTAAAAAATGACACCAAGCATAAGCATATGCATCATTTAACTAGATGATGCCAAATGTACAGATATTTGGAAACATTTGGCTTATTCACTTTTTTTTTCACATTCTTCCAGATGGTTAAGATCATGTAGACATTTCCTCAGTTAATATTTAAGAAATGTTAAAATTTGTAGCATCCTCCTCCTTCAATATGGAGGTACAGAAATTAGAGTATTTACCTACACTTATTTCTCCCTAAAATAATTAGCAATGATATTTCTGAGGTGGAAATTAAGTAAAATAAATAGTAAAGTAAAACAATGGGAAAAGTACAAGCATGGGAAGGAAGCATAGGTCTGAATGCTGGCTTTGAGGTGGAACATTCATCTATAAAACAGAGAAAATAAACCTATTTTAGAATGTTATTGTGATGATTAAATGAAATAATATGTTAAAATATCTTCCTTAATGTCCAGCCTAACATATATACTTGATGTATGTCATTTCCCTCAGTCTCCCTGGTAATCGATATCCTAATCCAAACAGCTTTAGAATAATTTTTTTTCTATTTATCTAATTCAGAATTTTGAAGATAAATATACCAGGGTGGTGAAGAACTGTGATAAAAGCTCAGAAAATTTTAAAATCCTTTTTAGGGTTAAAAGAAGAGATGAATTAGTCCCTTCCATGAATTCATCTAAAGCATATGTAGGTCAGGAAAACGATGCAGTCTGGCTCTTACATTGAGAACCTCCTTTCAATCTTAAGAGAAAACATATGATTCTCACCTGAATCAAAAAAGTAGAATTTGGACAAAGATGATCTTATTAACATCTGAATTTTGAGAATGATATTCACTCTTCAAGGACTTATTTTTTTAACCTTTTATCTTCATAAGAGGTTGCTGAGGTAACAGCCCATCCAAGTGTCTTAATCAAAAGTCACCACTGTGTAAGTCAACTTGCCTTTTTCAGGTCTTCAGACTCTGGCCTAGAGTAGATAAAGCCTATAGAATTATATATTAAAGCAGATACATTTATAGCTTTGTTTTACCCACTGGGACTTGCTGCTGAAAGTTTTGTCCCTACTCTATACATAGAAAAGGAACCATGGTTGTGGGCAACATCCCGACTCCTGGCAATGGCTGTTCAGGCTACCTTGCCTGAAGTGATGAGGAATGGTACCCTTGCACCTTCATCTTTGTTGGGGGAGGGGAACCCTTACCTTTCTTCCTCAGTGGGATTTGCCAAGAGCAGGTGTTCACCTTCAT
The DNA here is from genome assembly GCF_002837175.3 of Physeter macrocephalus. Taxonomy (NCBI): domain Eukaryota; kingdom Metazoa; phylum Chordata; class Mammalia; order Artiodactyla; family Physeteridae; genus Physeter; species Physeter macrocephalus. The sequence continues at coordinate 133,750,334 of NC_041214.2, read as the reverse complement.
TAAGCCTGTCTCTGTCTAAAAGACTTCTTTTCCAAAGGAGAAAGCACCTGATTTACTCTCCTAAACCAAACATTGATTTTTCATCAGCTGACTCAACTTTTCTTTCAGCTACTCTTTCCAGCAGGTATCACCACATTAAGTAAGGCTTTCAAAAAGCAAAGTCCCTGAAAACATAATCTTGGAACCTCCCTGAGATGCCTTCATGATCCACTACAGAGACTTTGCTCCCTCAGGACCCAATGGGAAAAGTCTCTTTTTATCTTTTCCAAAACCGTGGTTAAAAGAATGGTCTTCTGTATTCCTCAGTGTCTTCTAAGCAAGGTCACTTCAATAAATCCAAAAGCTAGCACAGTCTAAAGTAAAATGTTACATCTTCGAGTGTACTTAGATGCTGTCATCAGAATATAAAAACTATGTAGTCAAGGGCTTCCCTGGTGGCGCAGTGGTTGAGAGTCCGCCTGCCGGTGCAGGCGACACGGGTTCGTGCCCCGGTCCGGGAAGATCCCACATGCCGACGGAGCGGCTGGGCCCGTGAGCCATGGCCGCTGAGCCTGCGCATCCGGAGCCTGTGCTCCGCAACGGGAGAGGCCACAACAGTGAGAGGCCCGCGTACCACAAAAACAACAACAACAAAAAAAACTATGTAGTCAAAAATGTTTCTCTTTTTGCCTTTGATTTCAGAAATAGTGAAGCAAAATGTGTTTTGCCAGTTTTGTAGTTTGTACTTGTTCTGCCTCCCTCAGTGGGATCTTTGTACCTTTAAATGTCTCCTCTTGTTCAGTGCTTTAACTTCTAAACTTTTGAGTCTTTTCTTAAATAGATGGGGCAATGTATTCATTTCTTATTGCTGCTGTCACAAATTACCACAAATTTAGTGGCTTAAAACAACCCAGATTTATCATCTTGCAGTTCTGGAGTTCAGAAGTTCAAAGTGGGTCTCAGTGAGTTAAAATCAAGGTGCTGGCAGGGCTGTTTCTCCTGCAGGCTCTAGGGGAGAATCTGGGTTTTGTTTTGTTTTGTTCTGTTTCTGTCCTTTCCAGCTTCTAGAGGCCACCCACCCACATTCCCTGCCTCATGGCCTCTACCTCCGTTTTCAAAGGCAGCAAACAACATTGCATCTCTCTGACCATTCTTCCCTAATCACATCTCCCTCAGACTCTGAAAACTTCTACCTCCCTCTTCACTTTTAAGGACCTTGGTAATTACACTGGGTCCAACCACATAATCCAGGATAATCTCAGCATCTGTTGATCAGCATCCTCAATTCCATTTGCAATCACAATACTTCATTGTGATGAAATGTAACATATTTCCAGGTTCTGGGAACGGGGACATGGACACCTTTGGGGGCCCATTATTCTGCCTACCACATGGAACACGTCTTAAATTAACAATGCAGAATTAATACTCACCAAATATATAAAATCTGGGTTGGGGAACAGTCTAGGCTCAAGAATAACAACCTAAATCCCCCTCAAAAAGGAGTGAGTAGCATTTGAAGTAAGATTACCAGACAGAAATCATCAGCCTGGGGCTGGGCACGGGAATGGATAGTTCAGTCAGACAGACATCAGGAGAGGCCTGGGAAGCAGACCTTCGGCCACTAATAAAAAGGGCCAGGATGTCAAACTCCATGCCACTCCCTGGTCTCCCTCATCTTCCTCACCAGACCCAAGTCTATTGTCTTTCACTGGCCACAGCTCTCTCTTCAGGCCCTCATTCTAAGTCTTAGTACCTGATTGGCTGATGCTGGAATTCAGGAATGTGAAGGCAAATATTAAACATGAGGGAGGTCTTTACCCACAGCACTAGTGGCTGCATAATTGATATACTTAATTACCAAACATTTAATCCTAACCTAAATATTCAGGCTACCAGATTAGAATATTTATTCATTTACCAATGACATGGACTGCTGAATCCAAACATAAAAAGAATTCAGATAGATCCGGGGATCAAAAATATGGACATGTCACTGAAAATGTACGGCAGACAGCTAATGGACCTAATATCCATTCCCGTCTTTTCCTTAGTAAGTACGGTAGTTTCCTTTTGCTGCTGTAAATATTTACTACAAACTTGGTGGCTTAAAACAACACAAATTTATTCTCTTATGGTTCTGGAGGTCAGAAGTTGGCATGAATTTTAAGGGGCTTAAAGTGTTTGCATGACTGGTTCCTTCTGGAGGCTCCAAGGGAAATTCTATTTCCTTGTCTTTTCCCGCTTCCAGACTCCACCTGCATTCTTTAGGTCCTCACCCCTTATTCATTTTCAAACACTTCAACCTCTGCTTCCACTACCCATTTCCTTCTTTGAACTTGTATCACACTTTCCAGGACCATTGTGATTACATTGAGCCCACCTGGATAACCCCAGATAATCGTCTCATCTAAAGATTCTTAATCATACCAGCTAAGTCTCTTTTATCATCTAAAGTAGCATATTTTCAGGTTATGGGGATTAGGACATTAATATATTTGGGGGTCAGGGGCAGTATTCTGTCTACCACGGTAAGAAAATCCTGACTTTTAGCTTAGTACAAGGCCAGAGGCAATAAAGATTACATACCACAATCTCATTTGTGATTAGGTATGACTATATGACTAAGTTTTGGCTAATGAGATATAAGCTGAAGTGCTCTGTGAAAATTTCAGGAAGTTTGCCTAAGGGAAATTGGTATGCCCTCTGACTTCCTCCATCCTGATGGCTGGAATGCAAATACAACGGCTGGAACATCAGCAGCCATCTTGGATCAGAGTCAACCTTTGCAATGGAAGCCATGTGTAGTGTAACAACAAGATAGAAAAACTTGGGGTCTCTTTTGGAACACTGAAACAAGCTTGAACTCACTTCTAGACTTCTTGAATATGAGAAAAAATATATTTCTGTCTGTTTAAGCCATGATTATTTGAAATTTCCCATTATACCCAGATTTAATGCTAACTAACACAAATGTATTTTTGCGTTAGTTAAACTAGTATTAAACTTTCATATTTTAAAAAACTTATATCATTGGCTCTGTGTGTACAAAATATTTTTGTAAGTAGAGGAACTTTATCATAATGACAGCTAATGTGTTTATATGCAAGGAGCCAAAAGGAAGTCTCTAGATAAAGTTGGACTTAGGAAGATTAAACATAAATTTATATCATTGGTTCACTTCATTATCACTACAATGAGTAAAGTAAAATCTTTTTTTTTTTTTTAGGCCACACCACATAGCTTGCAGGATCTTAGTTCCCCCACCAGGGACTGAACCTGGGCCAAGGCAGTGAAAGCACCAAGTCATAACCAATGGAGCCAGGGAATTTCCAGTAAAATCTTAACAAATTTATAGCTTCAAATGATTGGTCTAAATGCTAGCAACAAATACTGACCAAAGAACAATGCCAACTGAAAAAAAACTCCTTTAAGGGACTTTGCATAGGTCTTCTGTCTCCTTGATGAGAACCAGCCTAATTTATCTTTTTAATCTGTGTACTAAAAAAAAAAAAAAAAGCTATAATTAAAAAATTGTAAAAGAAGAAGCACACCAGGACTGATATATATATTTTGTCTTCCCTTTACCTAGTGGGATCTTGAATATATAATGCCTCTAGACTTTTACACTCAATTTATGAGCTCATAAAAAGAAAAATTATTTATTTGAACATGTCAACTTAGTACACATGTATTCCCAGATAGAACTTCTCAAGCCAATTATTTCTACATTCAATTATATATGTTTCTATATTTAATTATATATGTATGTGTATATGTATACACACACACTTCACTGAAATATGTAGTATCCCCAAGTAAAATACAAAGGCATAACGAAATTCTGTCTGCCATACATTTATCCCATTCCTACTCATGTAGCATCGTTGGAGGGAGAGCAGCTGGTTACCACCTTCTTAGTAATGTTTAATTTGTATATCTGTATATAATAGGCATAATATATTTCATACATGTGATATATATATACATTTATAGTAACAGTATTTGTGAAAGTTGTACTTTTGCTTCTCTATATATAAATTCTTCAAATGTTACATCTACATATGAATAAAATTTTAAAAGCAAGTAATACAGAAGATGATATTTAGGAGAAAATGTAATAAAATATTGTGTTTAACCCATAGGAACAAACTTAAGAGTCAAGATGACCAAAAGCATAAGAAAAAAACCATTACAAGTTACAGATTGACTGGCATAATCCCTAATATTTGACTATTTTGCATCTACATAGATTATACCAGAGAAAACAGAATTCTATAACGAATAGTAGTGGAGCATACGCTGACACATCCACCAACTTACAAAGAATTGATGCTCCAAAAGTTTATCTGTAAGGTGACAAGCCAAAACTCAGAGCATGTTTTTGTTGTTTTTCCCTAACACTGTACCATAAAACATTTCAAGGTTTCAACAAAGTTGAAAGAATTTTACAATGAATAAGTGTGTTCTCCCCCACCAATATTCTCTCATTAACATTTACTATATTCACTATATCATGTATCTCAAAATAATTAAATAATTACATTTTCCTTCTAATGGCAGGCTGCTGTTCTAAGTCACATAAATTGAATTAAGCTTACAGCACGGCACTAATTTACATTAAGTTGTTTAACCTTCTCCAAGATAGAGTTTAAGGGGTAGTGTTACATTTGTGTAATAGAAAACTGGGAAATGAAAGAAAATAAAAGAAATAGACTATTCATAATTATATCACCAAAGATAACCACAGTAACAGTTTTAAAAAATTTTAAACACTTTAATTTTGCTTCCATAGATCTCATTTTTATACATCAGTAATTATATTTAGCAATTTTCATAACTCTGGTTGTCATTTTAAATTAGTAACAAATAGCATACCAAATGTATGTCCCAAAATTTACTTAGCCATTATTTAACAATTCACTTGTAAAGTAATATTTGGGTGGTTTTCAATTCTTACCATAAAAATGCTGCAATGAAGAAGTACTTTGTGCTTTTTCTCCCTCATCCGTTCTCCCTTAGATTCAGAAGTGGAATTACTATTTCAGCAGAAGAAAAAAAGTTTTTCTTACCTAATTCTTATTAAGTATTAATAAACACTCCACTTTTTATCTATTAATAAACATCCAGGTTTGACACCTAAGGATGGGAAAGAACAATGACATCTTCCCTTCTGATATTTAAGATCTGCCTCTTTCCCATTTCAATAAGAGTGTTCTATTTCATATTTCTTTACAGGGGGAAGTCTGATAATCCAAAAATGCAGTCTGTTTTTGAGGTATTTGGTGGGGAAAAAAGCTAGGAGAAGTGTCTGTTCCTACAGATGGAGATTGAAAGATAGGAACATGACCACTCTCTTCACTGGAGAACCATCCATATGTCACAGGAGACAAATCAAGCTAACCTGTACTGAACTCTAATGCTGTAAGTTTCAATTTGACTTAGAGTTTGCACTCACACACTCTTAAAATTATGGAAAATAAAAATACAGAAAAATTTCAAATAATTTATGGCAGTTTTTATGTTGATTCTGCAGTGTGAGAGCTATGTAACAGTGAAAAGAGGAGTGAACTAAAAAGGACAGGAAATAAATTATTGAGTGAGAAACAAAAGTGAAAAAATGTATCTAGCAGGTTCAATGCTAGAGAAAGCAGTACATTAACAACCAAAGGCAGAGAAACATCAAAACCCGTCTGAGGTTACACATTCTAAGATCGTTAGACCGTTATGATCTTTGCCTTTGATTCTATAACAGTCTTGCATGGGTGATTAAAAACTGTGATGTTCACACAATGGAGGAAAATTTCTTCAAACGGTTATTAATAAAAAGCATTCTGGGTCCTGGATACATTTATCCATCCAAGGACATAATGCAACTTGTGAAAATCCTCTCAGTGACTATCATCAGAGAAACGGAAAGCTTATTTTACACCTGGCTGACAGGGAAAGATCTCCTCCCACCCCAGGGTCACACATGCAGGCTCGATATAGAATATTACATCATGAAATATTACATTAAAGTCTGGACATTGCCTGTATATGTCTATCCTCAGCCCCAAGACACATCATTAAAATTCAGCCATCACTACCTAAAACCTAAATATATCTTTTTAAACAATTTTATGAATACATCACATTGACCGGCTGTTAATCACCTTCTCTATGCGCTACATTTTCTCATTCTTAATGGAAATTCTCATCGATTACTTAATCTTGTTATGCTTTCGCTAAGTGAATTAATATGCTTAGGATATTAAATTGAAGGATCCCTGCTCATCTGCTCAAACTCCGTATTTTCACCAGGTTGACAGATTAATCTCTAAGAAAAAAACATTAGCAATAGTCTCCTCCTTGCTATTAAACATGACATATGAAATGAAAATAATTTGAAACAGCTGAAGCAGGACATTCCAGGGAAATATGTAAGGACTATGGTCCGTGAAATATGAATTCATATTATTATGTTGAAATAAGGTTTGCTATATAGTTTAAAGTTCGACGTAACTTTTGGAGAATTGTCCCATAATCACTAGAATGGAATGCGTAGCAGTGGAAACGAGTTGCAGCTCTCCACTGATCTGAGCCAAGCACAGAAAAAGGAGACTAGAAACAGGAGAAGTGACTAAAAGGACAAGAAAAAGATATTTGATACATTTTAATTATAATTGCCTTTTCACTACAAATCACTGCCATTTTTCTAAAATCAATTAAATTTTAGTTTTTATGTTTGGAAATCGCTGAGGATACTAGCCTAAGTCTAAGAAGTATTAGAAATTCATTTTCTAATATTTAAATTATTACACAGCAAATTGACATTTTAAAAGGAAGCACCAAATCCTTAAATATTAGAGCTTCATACTGAAATATTTACAGATAAATTGATATGATATCTAAGATTTGTTCATTTTAAATAATCCAACAAGGTGGGGGAATTGAGAGGAGTAGAGAAGACCAAATTAGCCATGTGTTAATAATTGTGGAAACTGGGAAATGAGTACAGGAGGGTTTTTATATTCTCCTCTCTATCTCATATACTCATCACTCATAAAATAGTTCTTTTTTTTTTTAAGGAAGCAACTCTAGAGCATTTATTTAAACCACCTCCAGTGATAACATATGTAAACATGTGAGAGAGAGAAACAAGGAAAGAATATCCAAAATGCTGAAAGTGTTTAGTTTCCTAATAGACAAGAATGCACTCACTCAAGAAAGCAACACTAAAGACAGGAAAGGAAACACTCCACAGATGTCCCGATCAACAGGAAGAACCTAGAGAACAATGGGAAAACTTTAGAAGTAGTTGGGACTTCAGGAATTCTCTATTCTGATTCCTTCTGAGCAAACTGTACCCAAGAATTGAAAGGTGACTTGTACTCCACATAGTTGGTGGTTAGTTTATTGATTAACGAAAGCTGTTGAGCACGTATTATGTGCCAACCACAAAGCCAGGTACTGAGGACACCAAGAGAAGAAGAAAAAAATCATCCCCTTTTGTGAGGGGGACACATATTCAAACCAATAATTACAGTATGTATATCAAGTAACGCAGCAGGGTTATGAATAATACTAGGGGAAACAGGAAAGAAAAACCTAATTCTTCAGAGTAAGACCATAGCAAATTTATGAAAAGGCTGGAACTAGAATACATGATTTCTTATTTCTAGTTTAAGGTTATCTTTGTCAGAAACCATCTGGTCTAGAAAGAAAAAAAATCTTACTCAAATCAGATTTTCAAAAAGATATATCATAAGGATACAGAGAACACAACTGCAAAAAAATATAGAAACAATTGCAGAAAATATAGAAACACAATTGCAGAAAATATTTTAAAACTATAGGAATTTATCAAACAGCAACCCTGGGGCTATCTACTTTCACATCTCCACATCTTTTTTTCTGCATTTGCTCCCATTTCTTTCTACAAACCAGCTCTCAGCTCACTTACACACTTTTATATGAACCATATCATGGCTACCCTGAAATGAAGGGAAACGTGTAATTCTAGTCCAATCCGCTACAATTAATGGACTTAGTTTCTACCTGATTCCAAATTCCCTTGAGAGGAAATTTTATTAGTCATATTGGCATCAAGCCCCGACCCTAAAATAATCTGCTGTGGGACAGGAAGGTGAGGCCATTGGAGCTAAGCCCTTTTAGGCTGTGGGTGAGGTGTGGTCTCTCAGAAAGGAGCCCTGTGATGATGACTATCTTGTGCTGAAGGGCTGTTTCCCCTACTTCCTTGAGAAGTGTATTATGGGAATTAATACAACTCTAACAAAAAACACTCTGAAACTGCTAAAAAGGAAAGTTCTCTTGTAATATTAAGTTACACAATGTTAGCATAAGGTTGTCTTTTAGGAAAAAAATCAAATAATAAAACACCATAATTTAAGAGAGAGATTATATCCATTGATTTTGCCAAAAGATACTGGTTGATATATTTTGAAAGGTGATCCAAAATAAAAACAAAGGGAACAACAACAAAAATAGCACAAAAAGAGGAGGAAGTTTTGACTCATTTTAATGAAATTTCTCCAACCCCAATTCCTTAGTGTTCGTAAAGAATAAGAAAATAATTAAATAAAGATACAAAAGCCCTTGTGCTATTACACTTAATCTTTCATAAATCTATGGAATTACATGATATTGTATTCAGAAAAGAAAATGATCTTCAACACAGAAAAAAGTCACTAATGGTGCCTATCCCATATATTGATTTCAACAAAAATCAATCTATGTGAGCAAGAAAGGGAAAAAAAATTTAAAAGCATATTCAAAATAAAATGTACTTCATTTTCTTTACCAGGAGCAGTTCGGTTGACACTTCTCTAATACGTCAGACTATAAAACATACACTCGAAAATAGTTTGCAGCAGACATAGAGAATGGACTTGAGGACACGGGGAGGGGGAAGGGTAAGCTGGGATGAAGTGAGAGAGTGGCATGGACATATATACACTACCAAATGTAAAACAGATAGCTGGTGGGAAGCAGCCGCATAGCACAGGGAGATCAGCTCAGTGCTTTGTGTCCACCTAGAGGGGTGGGATAGGGAAGGTGGGAGGGAATATGGGGTTATATGTGTATGTATAGCTGATTCACTTTGTTATACAGCAGAAACTAACACACCACTGTAAAGCAATTATACTCCAATAAAGATGTTTAAAAAATTAATAAAATAAAATAGTTTGCAGCAATAATGAAACCACAGGAGGGCTTATGTGTGCAATAAGTAATCTCAGACTAGCAGAGAATTAGGAATTAGAGATAATCTCGTGCTGGGGGAGAGATAACCCTGAAATTTTGTCTTGCCCGTAGAGTACGGGAATGAAGTGATAATCATACATATTTTTTTCTTATTTATTCCACCTTTTTCATTTCTATTCATTCACTTTTACAACTAGTGGTAATTGCAAAATAGTTATTACAGCAAAACAAACTGGGTCAAAAGGGACACCAAAAAATAAGAACACCAAGGAAAAATTTGTGACAAGACATCATTTAGACGTGTCAAGTTACAAGTTTCAGAAGATTGTCCAGGCAACTCATGAAAGGGAATTCTGGGAAAAACAGAAATTTAAGAACTGGCTGACAAAAAACTCTGTGCCAAAAATGAACTGAAAAGACCAAATAAAAGCTAGAAGAGAGGGAAACCCCTCCAATACTGAACCTAGTGAAGTATTAAAGTCACATGCCACAAACTTAAATGGAATTTTATCAGATACAGCACAATTTGGGCTGAACTGAAAAAAAAAATACTGAAACCTGAAACACACCCCTTTCCTTAAGAAAGCATTTTATTTTATGATAAAATAACTGGAGAAAGTCCCAATGAAGCTCACTAATTACTCACCCCTCCACCCCACCTTGGAAAAACAAGAGAAGGGGATATTACACTTGACATAGGAGAGAAAGGCTCCCTGTTCCCCACAACTGATCAACAGCCTTCCAAGGCCATGGCAACTGAGCATGTGCCCATCCTCTAACCCATAATCCCATCAGAAGGCTGGATTTGTCCCATGATTGTCAAAGACCCATGCTTAACCAGAAAGGCAAGATCTGGGAGTGAGCTGAAGTTATTAGAAATAAGAACCAGGAGTGATTTTACACTTAAGAAAATAATTTAAGAAAGTTAAAAAAACAAAAACCCAAAACCTGTATCAGAACTGAAAATGGCCATAGAAGTGGAAAAATGCAGAGTCAATATTGCAGAAAACCTAATCCATAGAGTGAAATCCTCCACAACACAGAGGGGAACAAAAATGAAAAAAATAAAAATGTTCTATGAGAAGATATGAAAATGAAAGACATAATGGTGATGGAATCTACAATGATTGTTTTTGGAAAAAAAAAAAAAAGAACATGATAAATGGAACTGAAAAAAATAGTCCATTAAATAATAGATGAAATCTTGAAGAAAGTGAAAATGTGAATCTTCAGATCCAAAGCATTCATTATGTGGTAGGCAAAATTGATAAAATACAAAATCTAGAGAGTCTGGTAAAATATTCAAATTTAAGGATACATTAAGGATTCTACAAGCTTCTGCTAATCAGGATGACTTACTAGAAGTCTACGTTCACCTACGTTTCCTTGGAAATTTGGCAGAACAAAAAGACACTCATAAAAACAAAAATCAAGCAGGTGCCAAACTTCCCCCTGTACAATATTAGATGCCAGAAGACAAAATAACTAACAGCTAGAGATAATTGACAGGGTATGAGTCCAGAATTCTATTCTCATTCCTGTTGACATTTATTTAAAAAAGCAACAAAAAGACTGAAATATACAAGAAATTAGAAGTTATATATCTGCATTGTTTCCTTTCTATGGAGGAAAAAAAACCTATCTGAAGAAATCTAAGAATGAGTCCATATATAAAACTAATGATTTTTGAAGTTGATATAAAATTTTTTCTATAATAATTTGCTACATGGAATTGTTAGTTTGGATTTTAAGGCAAGAGTCTTGGTAAATTAAATCAGATCTTTAGTATAAATTATGCTGTTTTATATATAAATTGAGAAAAACTTAATTCAGTAGTATCAAATGGTGGGGGAGGAGGTCACCGGGGAGAGGTTGGAAAGAAAAATGAGTTTGTTGCAACTGTGTCTACTTCAGCTTAGTAGACACAGTTGCAACTTCAGCTCACTTCCAGGGAATTTTGATCTTCAAAATCTGAATATTTTGGTAGTTGTGCCACAGGTGATTTGCAGCAGGAGATAATTTCCTGGGATGTCTATAGTTTCATGGCTTGAGGGCAACCTCTATTTAAATAATAATAATAAGAAGAAGTAGTAGTAGTAGTAATAGCAGCAGCAATAGTAGTGGTAGCAATTGTAATAATGGTGGTAGTAGTAGTAATGGTAAGTAGCAGTAATGGTGGTAGTAATAGTAGTAGTAATGATGGTAGTAATAGAGTAATGGTAGTAGTAGTGGTGGTCACAGTAGTGATAGTAGTAGTAGTAGTAGTAGAGTAATCATAGTAGTAGCAGTAGTAGTAGTAGTAGTAGTAGCAGTAGTAGTAGTCACCCCCTGGTCAGAAAACTCCATGACTTATAGAAGAGTGGCAGTGACCATCTTCCCTCCTGCCCTGTGCCTGTACCACAGCTCTGCTCCCTTTATCATCTAATTATCACAGATGCCTCTCAACAGATATGTCTTATTTCTGCCTTACCATCTGATTAAATATATTTACAGTGGCAACCAAGTATTGAACTCACTTTTTTAAAGTAATACGCATGTAAAAAAGGTTATACTCTAAAATGCCAGCATTACAATTATACACCGTATATTATAAAGTTCCATGTGAAAATGATCATTTTAATTATTTAAACTGAGGCCCAAATCTTAGAGCATATCAACAAAACTTGAGATGTTGAGGGAGGGAGGGGAAGAAAAGAGGAAATATAAATGTGCTAATTGTCTAAAATTCCATAGAGGAAATTAATATTTTTAATTTCTGAAGTTGACAGGTTGCTAAATACAAGTTTGAGCATGTTACTGAAATCTATAAAAATAGCCTTGATAGAACAACAATAACATCAAAAGGCTGTGTACCTTCCATTAATAGATGACACTGATCTGTAGCAAAAGGTAGTGTTCCAGTTGTGCTGGGTTACTAGAAGACAAGGCAGGTTATTTCTATACTCCTAAACCTACCTCACGGGAAAACGCATGAAAGACTCGGGGGAGCAATATTTAAATCTCAGAAATATTCATTAATCTGACATAACTGGTGAGAAAGTAGAGTCACTTTAACTACAAAAAGAACTAATACTGCTCACAAATCAATATATATACCTATATAAAAGGGATGTGATGTGAAATATTTGCTTGTGGCAAACACCCAGGACAGGGAATGACTTGGACCATCTTCTCTCTCCTCCTGACCACATTTCCCCACCAAAACATAAATATACAGATTACAAAAAAAAAATCAAAACTCTGAATTACAATTCAATTGATTTCAAAGGATTTCAAAGAGAGTTTTCCCCAAACTCTGCCCAAGTAAATCATTAACTTTCAAAGAACAAGAAGTTCTTCTTCGCAATTTCCACAGTAAACTACAAGAGAAAATAATCAGCAGTAGAATAAAGAGTGGAGTCCTTGAGCCAAATGGCCATTAGAGGAGTCCTCTGTCTCCCAGGAAGGACACTGACTTTGTATCCATGTCCTGCTCAGTCACTGACTGGGAGCAGCTCAGAGGAAGTAGGGCTCTATCACAAACATGCAGTAGATTTTGCAGGAGCTAGGGCACTTAGTGAGTTATACTTCCTATGACTGGAGATCTGTGAATCCATGATCACCAAGAATTTAAGGCTTTGAGGAATAAATAAGTTGCATTAATAAAAATTTAGAATGGTACTTCCAAAAACTTCTGTTAGAAAATTATTTTAAAATACGAGTTTAAGCATCTCTTTCTCTCTCTCTGTCTGTCACACACACACACACACACACACACAGTCACACACATTGTTCTGACATTATATCAACCACTGAAACATTCGCCTCTGAGGAAGAGTGGAAAGGAAGTGGATCTCATTCTATAACTTTACCATCCATAAAAGGATTATACTAATACAAATATGTAGATTGCTTGCCCTTACCCTAAGGTTATTTGAAATCTAAAGGGGAAATGGACCTAGCATTTTTTCTAGATGTATTACATATGTTATCTCATACCTCCTCGTAACACTATTCTGATATATGTATAATTATCTCTATTTTCAGAAATGAGGAATTGGATCTCCAATGATTTTTTAAATTGGCTTAACACAGTCATTAGGTTTTGAATCTAGGTCTTTTGGGCACCCTTTAAATTTATTCTACTGTACTCCCTTGGAATCTTCCAAACAGTTTTAGACTTAGAAGAAATAGAATTCAAATTAAGAAGGAAGTGAAATTTTACTAAGCAATATAATTTACATTTCTAAAAGACAAAAGAAAAATTCAGATAAGCATTTTGCTGTAAAAATTCTCAGAGAAAGGAATTCATTACATAAGCTATGAAAAAGAAAAGAGATGAAATGTAATATTTAGCAATTATCAATAGGTTATTGATCCCAGAATCCTTATTAACCTGTGTAAAAACAAGAATAAAATCTCCACACCATGGAAATATTAAGAGATTGAATAGGTATATGTGCAATGACTTGACATTAACTACCTGGCGTTAGACCAAACTTCACAGGGTAAGGACGCAGTTCTCCACGCAACTGCCCTCACTTCAGAAGCCAGCCACAAGCTTGACAGTTCTCAAGCCACCCACACTTCTGACCAACTGGCTAAACTTTGAGGGGTTTCCACTACCCGCTCAGGTTCAATAATTTTCTAGAGAAACTCAAAGAATTCAGGAAAGCAATATACTTAAAATTACAGTTTTATTATAGCAAAAAGGATACAAATCAGGACCTTCACAAAGAGACACATGCGAGAAGTCTAGGAGGGTCCATCCCCACAAAAAAGTGAAGCTTCTAGTGTCACCTCCCCATGGAATCAGGACACATCACTCTCCCAGCACATGACGAGTAACACTACACAAAGAGTATCACTAACCAGAGAATCTCATATGAACGTCAATATCCAGAAATTTTATTGGGTTTTCATTGTGTAAGCATAATGACTGAATCACTGGCCATATACTTAGGCTCAATCTCCAGTTCTTCCTCCCCTCCCTGGAGGTCAGGCTGACATGATGTGGCTCAAAACCCCAACCCTCTAATCACATTGTTGGTCTTTCTGGAGTGGCCAGCTCCTACCCTGAGTCATCTTGTTAGCACAAATTATCTAGGGGCTCTCCACAAGTCACATCAATATCATAAACTACCAGGACCCATCACGAATAACAAAGACACTTCTATCACTCAGGAACTTCCATGTCATTAGAGATTGCCTCCCAAGAACAAGGGCCAGCCATGTTTTTTGTTTTTTTTAAATTATACAACAATATGTATATCACTTTACTTGGTATCCAGCAAATACTGTTGTTGTTATGGTTGTTGCTGTTAATATTCACAGGATACTAATTTGAAGGAGAAAGTTTAAAACAGATCTATGATTTCTCTTTTAGCCTCAGGGACAGTTGAGGGATTGACCTTTGTTAAAATCCTCTTTGCGCATAAACTTAAGGAATCATAGGAGTATACTAGACCCAAGGTTAATAATAATTTAACTGAGGTTACTATTTTCCAGACTATACACTTGCACATCATTATTGATACGGTTTATTGAGTAACACATAAAAGTACTGAGATTCTGCTGCACTGGAGGATGGGGGCCAGTCATGTACATTCGAGGAGGATGTCATGTACATCTTCAAGGTATAAAAGCTGAAAGCACTCACAGAGCCTAAGACTTTCCTGAGTTGAGGTGGTTCATACTTGACTTACTTTGTCTCATGTGACCATATTCATCTCAACAATGAAGTAAGGATATCAGAAGACATACCTAGGAATCCCAAGACCTCTGATTTGTTGTTGCCATTACTGCAGGATATGTTGGCCACCACATATCCTGTCCTAATGCTAAGAAAACTTAGACCTGGATAAAACTTATTTTGACTCGTGAATTTAAGAGTCAGTTGGAAGCCCAGAGCACTGCTACTGCTCAAGCAGACTGGGCATTACCCTAATGTTCTGTGAAACACTGTGAACTAACCTTTTCACGAATGTGAGAATCCTATAGAAATCCCAGACAAGCAAATTCAACAGTTCTATAATGCATTTAATGGTGAGAAACCATCTCAAATTGGCTCAAACATAAATTTATTAGCCTACATAAATTCAAAGTCTAGAAGTAGTGTGAACTTCAAGTGGAATTCCATCTGGGTCTGTCTTAGTTCTCTGATCTAAATCCCTCTTTTTTTGTACTGGCTGGTTTTGTCATGGGTACAAAATAGTTGCAGTTGTTCCCAGTGTGGCATCTTTTCATAAAACCAACCAGAGGAAGGTCGACATCTCTTGAGTAAAAACACCAAATGAAATCCATGGTCTTCACTATACAGATGCTTAGATGCTACCCAACTCTGAAAAGTCACCAGTCAAAAGGGTGCTATGCACTAATAGTTTAGGCCCAGCCTTCAAGTTTATCACTAAACCAAACATTGCTGCACTGGGGATAGAATTAAGCTTGTTGGGTTACTTTGTTTGTTTCAAGGATAGGGGTGAGAGTAGATATAATTAATAATAGCTCTTTATTTCCTTTCCAAGTTCAGAAACAAATGAAAAATAACACATAAGGGATAGACATATGGAGAGCAAAATGTCAATCCTTTTACTTATATAGACTGAATGGAGAATATGGCTTGGGCTGTGGCCCAATGGGTTTGCTCACATTTCAACCAAAGATCTCTGGAGACCCTCATTAAGGCAAAACCTCTACTACAAAGGTTATCCATGCTGCCTTGCTGAGGGGGAGAATATGTAACAAGAAAGAAAAAGGTTGAGTTGAGAACACTGGATTTCTCCTTCCAACTCACAATCAGCTATTATCTTTTTCCATAGGGAAGACTGAGTGAGGAGTGGAGAGTGTTACTCCACCTGAAATCTCCCCATATGGAAAAATGAAGCCAAGAACTGGGAGATTCTTGACCCTCTTCCCCAGCCATGATGATGATTACCTGGGGTCAATAAGGGCCTTCTCCTTCAAAACCACATAGCTGTTAAATCTGAAGACCTGTTAACAATGGGTAAAGAGAACTGATGCCAGGGAGTTAACTGGCTCTGTTCACCATAGATAATATATGAATATATCATGAGAGAGACTTCCTGAAAAACATGATAGACACACATTTCTCTCTGCTCCCTCCCCAAACCTGACTGAAATGGCACTTACATAGTTTAAAAAAATAAAATCATTAACCCACAAGGACAAAGAAAATGATAAAGGAAATAAAAGCACTCTAGTGAAGTCAATAAAACTTTGGAGGCATATGGATGGAATAACAGTAACAGAAATCTAAGTGACTTTTTGGAGAGAAGCCAGGATAAATAAGCCAATTTATGTCATAAAACTCTAGAAAGACTCAGGAATTAAAGGTACCCAGAGGAAGGGATATAGGGGTGTGGGGGTAAAGCATAAAACAGAAAGACTGGTAGAAAGTCTGAAGAAAAAGTATTGTTTATATGCCTCTTTTGAGGCTGTGATTAATCAGCCCTCACCACAGCTGAAGTGTCGATTTCTGGAGAAACTGTGTCATAGAGCAGAGAAACAGTTGACAACAAGGATGAGATAGAGTATTGCCAAAGAAGGAATACGTGAAAGTCTGCATGCTGAATTAGGAGAACACCCCTCCAAACCCCATCACTACCCAGACAACTATCTCAGGCTGAAGAGTGTTGAGAAAATTGACCAGCATATTGGGAATATTGGGCATCCCTTTCTAACCACCCTTCAGTAAACACAAGTCAGCAAGCCTTGCCAAAGCAGACAGAGATTCCCATGAGCATTTTGGAAAACTCTTAGACATAAATAGATTGCCTAAGTTATTAAATATTTGAGAAAGCCCTCTTTCATTGCAGCTATTTTTCCTTCCCCTTCTCTTCAGATTAAGAAAAAAAAACAGTATATGATATTGAGTAGAATGGTAGAATATCATGATTTAGAAAATTTAGCTGAGAAATTCCAGAATTGCTCAATGGAAGGACGTCACAGTCAACAATCTAAGACATGTTTACAAAAATATACTAATCCCAGTAAATACCATTTAAAAAACATTTGTTCAAATTCAACAGTTATTTACAAATAAAAACCAGTGAAAATGGAAATAAAATCTAATTACTTGTCATGATAATGAATGACTATCCTGAAACAACTGTCATCATATGCTGAAAGGAAATGTACATATGTATAAGAAAGGAAGAGACACATCATTAACAAGAAATAAAACTATTACATGCAGTTAATATGGTATAAGATAACAATACAATACTCATTCCTGAATAACAAAATAGGATGGTAAAAAAATAAAAATGTATTTCATCACAATATTAACTAACATAAATTATAATTAATAAATCTGAATGAGAATATGTATGACATGCTTTGCAAAAACTAGAAAGCTTTATTGGAATAAAACTGTATTTGACAAAATGTAAAGAAATGACACGTTCCTGGATAGGAAGATGCAGTCATGTATAATACTGGTTCTCTTCTAAAATAATATGAATGTTTAATAAAAACTCAATCAAAATCAAAAGCTCTTTCTTGGACCAAAACATTCAGATGATAAATTGTACTTGGACTATTAATTAGTAAAGAATATCTCAGAATAGTCTCAGAAGAAATATAATGAGGGAACTAGATTTATTAGATATTAAAATATGCACTAATCAATAACTAAAACAGTGTACCACAAAAATCAACACATTACATCATATTGAAAAGTTGGGAAAAGTGAAAATTAACCCATACATCAAATTTTTTTTTAATGTTTTGAATTAAAATAATAAGATAATAGTTTTGCATGTTTGGGGAAAAAATCTATTCAGATGATCACAAAAAATAATAGCTCATCCCTAAACACTTTGGCATGCACTATGTATCATTATATAAAACTTTACCAATATCCAGCATGCCCCAAATAAAATAAAACTGGACATTTAGCCCATAGTGGAGTGGTAAAGTGAAGTGGTAGTCAATAACTTTTGAACTATCTAAGAAAAAAACATATTTCCTTCCCAAAAACCAAGTGAAGTTATATAAAATTTTGAAATTTCTGAATTATAGCCATAAATAAAAATTCAAAGTCTTTAAAAAATCTAGAGGAAAAGTAACAGAAATAGATTAAAATTTAATTATAATTCCTGTTTTACAAATTAAACTCAGAACACAAATAGGCAAAGCAACGAGCAAACAATTATAAAGAATACTATTTTAGTAAACAAATTAAAATGTTTAGCCTCAATTATATTTCAAATGTAAATTGTAAAGTCAGTGATATAATTGTTTACTATATTAGTAAAATTAAATGAGGCATGCTTTGGCAAAAAATATCTTAAACTTGGCACAGTCTGGAGAAGGTCAACATGTCCTTTTCCAAGAATGACATAGAAAAACATGAAGCATTTCATTTTTTAAAAAATGCACTAAGAATACAGAATACACGTCTCAGTTAATTTAAAAATGATAAAATCATAATGAAATAGTTCACCAAAACATGAAGTAATTTGGTATTTATTGTAACTGTGAAAAAGATTTCTACTATTAATTCAAATCAATGCAACAAACATTTACCATTTATTTAGTATGTGTTAGGCATTATTCTAGTGCTACAGAAAATTAAAAGTTGAGCAATAAATACATAGTCTTATGTCTCTAGGAGCATATGATTTTCTGTGAGACTAGAAGTGGGACTGTAAAAATAACAATAAATGTTAATTAGATGGAATTACAATTAATTACAATTAATACATAATGTTAGAAATAACAAAACTAATATATATGCTGTATTAAGAGATTTACATTTTTAAAAACCCTTTTTATAAAGAAGTTTGGCATTTTATATAATGAGCCATAAACATTTCATAACTATATTCAGTAATACTATTTCTGGAAATTCAGTCTAAGGAAATACATCCAAAAGGGGGAAAAAAAGCCGAATTAATTAATTTGTTTATTGCAAAGTTATTAAGCAGTAAGAACCTGAAGGGTGTTCTTTGGAAAATTGGTTACATTTAATAGTCATTATGAAGATCATAGCAACCAAGAGGAAAATTGTGAAACATACATATGTATAGAAAACTCGAGATACATAATTTTAGTATTATGTTAAATATGTTTTAAAAGTATAAATGTGGAAAAAGTCTGGAAGGAAATAACAAAGTAGAGATGCATTTGCTTGGATTACGGGTGATTTTCATTTATATTCAACATTTTTTAGCTTGCCAAAAATATAGACTTGCCCTGGGCAAACGTTCTCTAGAGTTGTTGGATTCTTTAACGATTTTAAGACAATATAAAACAAAGGAGTTTTAGACCCTTTGCTAATACAAATTTCAGAACCCCAGATTCTCAGTTTTATTTTCACAGAAGGCCTTTTAGATTTACATCTTAACTTGTTAAGCAGTTAACTGCAGGAGAACCGGGTAGCAGTGAAGATGGTTAATAGAGGGAGGGCCTACAGGCTTTGTTCAGCCCTACTCTTAGTTCCTTGAAATTTGAATTTGACTCTTGTCTCTCAACACTTCAGACCTGGACTTGGATTGGCAGGGAGGTGGCGGGGGGCGCTGAACTTCACCCAAGATTAAAGAATCCGAGGCAATGTTGTTTTGTCCAATTACGAAGGAAAGAGGAAGTGGAACACCATATTCGATGTTGTGTATGTAGGCAGAGGGAAAGAATAAACATTTTACCTATATTTTGCAAGGCATTCATTCAGAGATTTACCATGAATATACCTGATACCAGACAATAGCATCAACTGCACTGTGCCCAGAAACAAATCCCCATCCACTTCCTGACTCATTAATTCCAAGAGTCTTTCCTTGACAACTACCCAAGCAGCACAACCAAGTGAAATGTCAAAGAAACCTCAATAGTTCACAGTATATTCCTCAAAGTTGCAGGTGTTCCACCTTCAATAACCCACATTAGGCGCATTTAGTACAACCTCAACTTCCCTCTCAGGAAAATCATTTTTTTACTTACTCAAGGAACCAGCTGAAATTAAAGCTCAACTGACAATATACTAAACTAAGCACTTCAGATCCTGATTGCAGATTTAAGTGACCTTCCTTTTTTTCCAAGGGCAAGAGGTAAGTTACTTAACTTTGTATAATTAAAAGATCCACCTTGTTGTTTTAAGTCCATACAGTCTCAGATCACAAAGCAAAATCAACTTTAAGACAAAAGAGAGCAGTTGGATTTTGATGGACTGGAAGTGGAAAAGCTTATTTCAGATTGAGGTGACTGAGGAAAAAGAACTCAGAAGCTTTATTCTGCTTTGTTGGTTCAGGGAACTATACTTGGTTCAGAGTGACACAGAGTTTAATGGGCCCAGAGAAACGCAGCAGGACATGCAGCTAGAGATTCAGGCAGGTACCTAGTCACAGAAATGTAAAGGTGCTACATGTTAACCTATGTTGTTTGCATTGTACAGGACAGGCGTGGCTGTTCCCAACTTCCTATTCATTTGAACACCCAGAGTGCAGGGCTGGGCCTATCAGGCCTCGGGGCATGCCATCGGCTGAGCCAGGGCTGGTTCAGTAACTCAGCTTATGCCATTCTGTGTATGACATTCCCTAACCAGAGACCTGACTTAGAACATGTATGTGACCTAGTTTGGAAAAAGATGCAGGATCCAAGGGTTTCCTGTGGACTTCAGGGGATGAAGTTTTCTTGATCTCAATAGAGGACCACCGCAAGGTACTCATTCTTTGGTTGTCGTGCATGAAGATGACCACGTGGTATTGCTTTAACCAGTCTGCCACCAGGTGGGGACTCTACTGCTGAAGGATAAAGTCCACACAGATGAGAGCAGAACCAAAGAGAGAGAAACAGTTGGAGAAATTGACTTACACCTGTCCCAAATTTCTTCCTGTCTCTGGACTTTAAGGTACAGGAACCGATAAGCAGAGCAATATTCAAAATATGAAACAACCTGTATGCCATGATATATATATATATATGTATATATGTAATGTAAATAAAACTCACAATGTATATCAGTCATAAAATCATTCTAATAACTTCCAAATTGTTTCTTGTTTAGGAAGTGTTGTCATGATCTTTTCTTTGATGTGTTGACTCTGACTAAATGATGCAACTGTTTAAGTCATATTTGACCAAAGAAACTTCTTCTAAAAATTCCCCATAAAATTATGTGACATAATCTAAATAGAGAAATACAATTCATTATATTGAATCCTCTCCATATTTCTGCCAAACTAACAAAAATTATATTCAAAATATGTCTAACTTATATACTCTGTGCTTTTTATATATTAAATGTCTATTACTAATTCATAAAAATTATTTATTGGAATATAATATTTAATTACTTAGCCCTGTTATATTGATTTTTATTAATCTTCAATCCATAAATAAACTTAATAGTATCTGAAAAGAATCAACTCAATAAATTGAAAGAACTTAGATGTTTATTAAATATTTCACTTGTGATATCACTTTTATGTGATTTATCAATGAATGTTAGTCTTTTATTAGAATTATTTTGCTTCAAATGTTAGGCCACATGCCTTTATTTCAATATCTTATTCTCCTTCCTAGTATTCTTTCTTCAGTTTATATATTTAATAATTTTGTCATGCATTAAATTAATCAGACAGCTTTAATAAAACAACTTTTTTCTTGTAAAACTAAACAAAGTAGCGAAAGGTGTACTATTATTCAAACTCAGATCTCTGGGAAAAAAGGCCACTTTCCAAGTTCTTAATTATTCCCATTGCAAAATTTCTATTACAAGTGACTATTAGAAGCTTCTTAAAATTTCCAAACCACATTTGCTGCTCTAGTGGCACAGGCTGCCAACAGAGATACAAATACCCTTCCAATTTTCAGGATGTCAATTCCCGGCAAGTTAGTATGTCATTTAATTCTCTCTGCTGTGTATCTAATATATGATGATAAAGATAAAATTCATCAAGAAAAGAATTTAATGATGTGTTATTTACATATTCGACTGCCTTACCCAGAAATAAGTGAATGTGATAATGTACTGCCAAATTAAAACATCAGAAATTTTAATAAAAATTCTGCTTAAACTCCATACTTTCTCCTTCATATTACATTGATACAACCACATGAAAATATATCATGCATATTTTCTTGCAGATGTTTTTCATTTAAGTTATTTTTCTTGAGCACCAACAATAAAGATTGATAAGTTATTCCAGATGATATTCCTTCTAATTCCATAATCAATGAAAACCACAAAATTATCCTGTCTTTAACTTTGTCTAAGTTAATCATTAATCACTTTTATGTGAAACAACTGAAGCCTCATCAATGATAATTGAAATTCTCCAGTCTTGTGCATATTTTTCAAACAATGTGGCAAAGTTCCAAGTATGTTTCCAAAAGTAATTACATGTTTCCTCGCAAGTGGAGCCATAAATCTGGATTACAAAAATATGCACATATTAGTATTATTATTTGTGAAATGCTATTAATATTTTATAACCACACGTTTGAATATTTTTAATACAAAATAGATAAAGTTCTGATGATACTTTCTAAATGATTTTAATTTACTTTATTGATACTCTGAAAAAATACTTTTGGCAGTTTATATTATTTCAAATGTTTTATTATGTGACGCTTGATGTGAAATTATATGAAACTGAACTGATGATTGAGTAATGATTTACCCCTTTGATGTTTGCAAATTTTCTCCATTTGAACCATGAGCTTTAATAAAACATGATTAACATTCTGATGAAATACATGTGTTTAGCACTTTCAACCTTTATTGACAGAAAATTTAGCTTTTTTTAAACATTTTTATTGGAGTATAATTGCTTTACAATGGTGTGTTAATTTCTGCTTTAAAACAAAGCGAATCAGTTATACATATACATATATCTCCATATCTCTTCCCTCTTGCATTTCCCTCCCTCCCGCACTCCCTATCCCACCCTTCTAGCTGGTCACAAAGCATGGAGCTGATCTCCCTGTGCTATGCGGCTGCTTCCCACTAGCTATCTATTTTACATTTGGTAGTGTATATACGTCCATGCCACTCTCTCACTTTGTCCCAGCTTACCCTTCCCCCTCCCTGTGTCCTCAAGTCCATTCTCTAGTAGGTCTGCGTTTTTATTCCTGTCTTGCCCCTAGATTTGTCATGACCATTTTTTTTTTTTTTTTAGATTCCATATATATGTGTTGGCATACTGTATTTGTTTTTCTCTTTCTGACTTACTTCACTCTATATGACAGACTCTAGGTCCGTCCACCTCACTACAAATAACTCAATTTCGTTTCTTTCTATGGTTGAGTAATATTCCATTGTATATATGTGCCACATCTTCTTTATCCATTCATCTGTCGATGGACACTTAGGTTGCTTCCATGTCCTGGCTATTGTAAATAGAGCTTCAATGAACATTGTGGTACATGACTCTTATTGAATTATGGTTTTCTCAGGGTATATGCCCAGTAGTGGGATTAATTTAGCATTTTTTAATGCTCAGAAGCAATGATACGCTACTTATACATTTTGTTGAAATAATCAAGTTGTATTTTATTCAAGAAATACAAATGATTTGTTTTCTTTTGTATTAATTCTTGGACATTATCAAAATACATTCTGGACTTTTTTTATTTTTTCCCTAACATCAGAAGATGTCCCAAGAGGCAGTTTATTATTTCATTTCATAAAATCTTTCCTGTGTTCCTACAAATTTTAAAGATTCATGTTTATAACACCTGTTGCTACACAAACTCTCACCATCCCAATAGATTCTTACAGTAAGAGATACCTGTATTTCAAAGCAATAATGATTAATTAATTAAAAGTCAGTGACAAAATGCTGATTCTCCTAAAACATAGAGTACTTTTTAGAGAATGCACGTTACATGATACTGATCCATTTAGTAGTCGGAACTGCAAATGTTTTGGATCTCACTATAAAAAGAGAACTATTTACCAATCAATATTGTGAAATCAATAGATATTGTGACATCCTATGACAATTAACTTGGATTAACAAATTTGTTGCAGTTTGATTTTATCAATGGCCTCACTACTTCACCATTCTCTGCATCTATGTGCCATGTAACTGTGTAGTGCCATCCCATTCTGTCTCTGGGCTCCACCAAGTGACTTGCTCAGGCAATGTGATATTAGTAAGTGTGATGCAAGCAGAGGTTTGAAAGTATGTGTGCGATAGGCATGCGTTTGCTCCTCTGTCTTTACCATGAGAACAAACCGAGGCTAACCTTCTAGAGGATGGCCTATGCGTGGAACAGAGATGAGTCACTCCAGTTGTGCAAGCCAGGGACATCCCTGAGAGATGTGGTAAAGCCAGGCAACATCAGAAAGACCCCGCCTGACTCACAGCTGACAGCAGCCACATGAACATACCCAGCTGAGATCACAAGAGCAGATGAGATCACCTAAATCTTAGAAAATCACAAGCTAAATGAATTATATTGTTGCACACCACTGAGCTTTTGTGGCCAAAGATGGCAGGTGTAAGTTTTATAGCTAATTTCTATTTAATTAATTTTACTACTCATTGCCATTACTATTATAGTTTTTAGCAACCAATGAAAACATACTTTAACTTTTAAAAAACTAGTATAACTATCTTGGTGTGAATTAGCTAAATATCAGCCAAGCAGTGAGTCTCAGAATTTAGCACTGCTTGGGTGGGTTTTCTGTTACCTACAACCAAAGACAACATAAATGATGCCATTTGTGCCTTCATCTTGGAAACAATGGGAAAGCATTGATTGATGGCAACACTTCAAGTCCCACAACTATAATGGCCAATAATTTGTCTACATTTTCTGCACATCTGCTTGACCCAGAAGCCGATTTTCTAATTTGAATATAAATATCTTACCGTCTTGCTTTCTCTTCTGAGACAAGAAAGATCACATGACTTTTAACAGCTTAGTCATAATCACTGAGATCAACATCTAACAACATCATATGAGGCCAGTAGAAACTCCAGATAAAACTTAACTTTTATAAGTTTGATAGTTACTGAATTAAAAATATTGGAGGGAAGATGTTATACCTTAAGAGACTTCAAAAAACTATTATCTAGTAAATTGAAAATCAACATCTGTTCTGCATTTCTACACCTTTTAAGAGGAAAGAAACCTGATAAATATTATCTCAATTTTAGGAAAATAATTTGGGAAACAATTCACTCTGAAATATGACTTGTTTTAATGAAATGACAGCTAACATGGTGACTTTATCATCAGAATGAGGAAAAATAGCTTTTAAAATGTTGCACTTAAAATTAAAATGACACCAATTATCTTTTATCCACTGGCAAATATTTACAATAATGATAAACCTAGCTGAAGAGGGTAGCAAGTTGCTACAAAAGTTTTGGAAAACAACTTATCAATGTGAATTACAAGGCTTAAAAATGTCCATTTTTTTAATCCAAATATAGATTAGTTTTACTATGAAATACCACCCCAAGAGTTAGCTATGTAAAATGACAACCGGGCTTCCCTGGTGGCGCAGTGGTTGAGAATCCGCCTGCCGTTGCAGGGGACACGGGTTCGTGCCCCGGTCTGGGAAAATCCCACATGCTGAGGAGCGGCTGGGCCCGTGAGCCATGGCCGCTGGGCCTGCGCGTCCGGAGCCTGTGCTCCACAACGGGAGAGGCCACAACAGTGAGAGGCCCTCATCCGCAAATAAATAAATAAATAAATAAATAAAATAAAATAAAATGACACCCATTTATCAGCCTATTAACTGGATAGTTCTGGTCATGCTGGGCTCACTCTGTGCATATGCCTCAGTAGCCACTCAGGGAAGCACCTCTGCTTCTGCAATTGACTGACAATTGGCTGGAGCAACAGCGGCAAATGGGTTACGTGTCTCTCATGGATCAGCAGCTCGGTTAATGGCAGCTAGGATTCGATGAATCAGAACATAAGCTGCAAGGCCTCTTAAGACCAAGGCTAGGAACAGGCATTGATAGTCACTTCTGCTCCATTTTATTGGCCAAAGCAAGTCACAAGTTCTGATTCAAGTAGTGGGGAACAGATTTCACTTCTTGATGGAAGAAGCTGTAAAATCACCCTGCAAAGGGGCAGGGGTGAGGGAGGCATTGAGAATTGTGGCCAATTTTGCAAACTACCACATAGACTCTGACAATATCTTCTACGCAATTATCAAAAATAAGGGGACTAGGGGCACTCAATGTACAAAGATGGTTATAGAGGTAAAGTTAGAGGAAACAGCATTTCCAATTCTTGAGGAAAATGATTATATACATTATGAAAAGTTTACTTTGTGGAATAATACGCAGATAATATTAAAAATATAAGGCATGGATACTTGTAAATTTGAAAAACAAAGCAGAACTGAATGAAAGAAATGTGATAACAGTTAAATCAAACACTGAGGGGAAATACATCAAACTGTGCACAGTAACGTGTTTAGGGAGTAAGATTATAGATTTTTAATGAGCTTATATTCCTGAATTTCATTATTCTCTACACTGAGCAAGTATAGCCTCCAGGATATTGGACACAAAGTGATCACATGATAATATCCCCTCCACTATTCTTTTAGAAGATATTTTTAAGATGATACATGGAAAGTAACATCACACTTTTGAGTTGGGGAGGGATTTTTTTGATGTCTTCCCCAAGTAAGAAGTGACCCACATGATTCAGAACACCAAATCCATCATGAGACTGAAGCAACCAGAGAGAACACAGGTGAAGACATAGTGCGTTATAGGTAGGAAGGCAGAGAAGTTCATTAAACAAGAACCACAGCATTCATTGAACATATAAGCAAGACCTCATTGCTATTAGCTGATGCTCCAAGTTCTATTTTGAAGGAGTACATAAGTAAAGATTAAGAAACTTTTGTCATCAATAACTAGGGACCTGAAGCCAAAGCACTCATTCAGCTCAGCTCAGCTCAAATTACATGAATTAGCAGAGAAAGGATCAGAGGAACAGAAAAGTAAGCCTTTAGCTACTCCAGCTAAGAATTATAAAGCTACATAGTGGGAATGATAATAATTCTTTATATATGCTTCATAACTTGTTGAATACAAATATATATATAAATAGTATATAGAGTCCATAATCACAGTCACATTCAATAAGTTATGAACTTCAGAGGACAAAAAGTGTTCCTACCCTAGTAAAGCTGTAGCTTTGCTACCGTGTGCCCATTACAGTGCACTGCTGGACTCTGAGCGAGACTTTTTTTCTTCCCTAAACTACATGCTCTGTACACGTTTAGGATGATGGTCTTACAAGATTCCTTGTAGCATCAAACTTCTATGATTTGAGGATTCTGCATTGAATGGTGGCTCACTAAATATTGGGTCCTATAGAGACATCTCATTTACTGCTTGCCTTGCTTAAATTAAGTTCTAGGATATAAAGAGGTAAGCACCTCTTCCTAGGGAATTCTGTCTCATTGTGACAGGAGTTGTCAAGTGCTTTTAGGTAGTTCTGAAACAGGTAAACATAACATTAGGCTCTAGGCCAGAATTAATTTAATTTAATCATTACATAATGCTGCCTTTGTAGTGAGTTCTCCCTCATTGATTTCCTCTTAGGTCCCTGGACCAGAAACTGACAGCTCCTACTTTGCAACTGGACAGGTATTTTTTAACAAATGGCACTGATCTTGATGCTTTGCAATTCCAGATAACTATAGTTATTGTGACAAACTAATCCATCCTAATCTTTAGCCTTTCCAACAGTGTGATATAAATAGTTAAGAACATTAGAATCATACCGGTTTGTGGTATTTTGTTATGGCAACGATAGGAAACTAATACACATAGTAAAAATCATAATATAGTTGTGGGTTATTGAAGTGCATATATATCCTCTATCTTTCTGCCTATATTTTCTGTTTAGGCCTTGGGAATGGACTGGGCCAAATTTTGAAATCACATAGAGTAATATTTCCTCCTGAGGCAATGTATTAGAAAGGGTTGTTTATATTTTATTATGCTGAATGTATTTTATTAATGGGAAAAAACACTTAAGGAAGAGTGACAGAAAAATAATGAAACTCTTTAGAATTCAGAGAGACACAAAACAAACTAAAAATCTTCTCAGGAAATGAAAATAGCTAAGAGCAACAAGATAAAATATACATCATGATGGACAAAGGAGATATTGTAAAATGAAAAA
Organism: Physeter macrocephalus; assembly: GCF_002837175.3. Lineage (NCBI taxonomy): Eukaryota > Metazoa > Chordata > Mammalia > Artiodactyla > Physeteridae > Physeter > Physeter macrocephalus. Next base: position 133,722,032 of record NC_041214.2, on the reverse strand, counting down.
ATAAAACAAGCAAACAAGAGAAAGGAGAACACTGTTTCCATTTCTGCTTTATGTTTTGATCATATCCAGTCTTATAATAATTCATTTTTTATCAGATAGACTTTTAAAAATAGACATATTTTATCAAATACATGAAATACCTTTAGTCGTTGAACATTTTTAAAGGTTTTTACATAGTTAACTTGATAAATTACACTATTTCTAAATGAAAATTTGGCCAATTCATTTTTATGCTACTTGAAATAAAGAAGATTGAAATATTGACCTTTTCTTACTGCAACAATTTTAGTGATTGTTTTTTAAGTTCCAAGGAGGAGTTTTTTGTTTGCTATGAAATGTTTACTCAAGAAGAAAACTAACGTAATTTTTTAAAAAAAAATAGTATTTAGAAGAACACCAAATCTCAAGTTTATCAATTAGGTAAAGAACAAAATCTGAATAGAAAAAAAAAGAACCTTAAATAATTTATTTGGTAAATTTTAGCAATCACGCTGTCCAAGTAGTTATATAGGACTTATATGATAGAAGAGGAAAACCATATTTTGATAATACAGTAGAAATAGATATATGTTGGCATTACTATTTGTAAGCCAGGGAGTATGGTTATCTTTAGTAAAAATATTCTTAAATGTTTTATCAGAAGTCAAAAATTCAACATAGCTTAAAATGGAAATTTTAATTTGCAGTCTTCATTGGAATACTGAAACAATGTATTCTATTTAATTTCTGTACGAACCAGATTTTCTTACTTTATGTATGTTTACATCAGGCACAGATGAAGGAACGAATATGTGAAAGAGAAGGAGAAGAACAAAGGTGAGAGGAGGGTCTGATCACTGAAAATCTTTGATACCATACAAAATGCATGGGAGTTTGATTTTGTAGGCACTGGGAAGCCATTGAAGGGTTTTAAGTAGCGGAATAGCTTGACATATTTATAGTCCAGTAAACTCACTCTAGAAGCAATAAGGATGGTAGAATAAAGAAGAATGACCCTCAAATCAGGAAAAAAAGTTACACGAAGTATGAGGAAGTTTTAAACTATGATAGTGGTAAGTAAATAAGATGATTACGGATCTACTCTGGGAGTTAAGAGTAAGAAGTAGACAGTCACTCTTTCCGACTTAATGGCTAATTGGAAATGCTGACATAAGAAATACAAAAGTCAGAAGTGGTGTCAGGGTGAGAGGTGGAGACAAAGAGTTCAATTGGACAAGACAGGACTGCATGTGTCTGTAAGTAGCCAGCTAGAAGTGTTCTGTAATTTGAAACTTAGCAGTGTAGAAGTTGAAGATGGAAACCTAGATTTCATGATTACAGCTGATGAAAGAAGGATGTTGGTTAGGACAGTTGTATAATTGCGAACATGTCAAAAACAATAGCCTGCATAACAGAAATCCTTGGAGAGTGGAGAAAAAAAGAAAGAGCAAATCCAACAGAAGAGTCTGTGAAGAAATAGTTAGAAAGGTTAGAAGAGAAACAGGGCAGAGTAACATTTTTGAAGCCAAGGAAAAAGGAAGGGTCAAGAGAAGAGTGGCCCATACCACCAAATACAGAGAGGTCACACATGATGAGGACTTAATAGAATTCAATGAACCAATTCTCCATGTTTTAATATCATAACGGCTTCTGATACATTAAGTATCTTAACAGTTATTCAGGCAGAAATATTTTTATTTCTGTTTCAAAGAAGAGCAGACAGCATTTTAATCCCAATGTTAAGTCCATTTTGACTAATCATTATGCTCTTTTTCTCCAGCTTTCTGACACTCTTTAGCAGAGACAGAGGTCCTGGACACTTTTTTTAGTATGCATGCACAAAATAAAAACAAATAGAAACAAATACGTTTGTTTATATATAAACAAAATATTTACCTTCCACTTATTAGGCATTCACAGAATATCCAAATGTGCATTATGGCCTTGCTAACCTTACGGTTTTGCTTCTCTAATTAGAGATGCTTACCCGAGTGTCAGCAATGAGTGAAAGCTACAGGGCAACTGTGGTGAAGCCTTCCATGGGCTTTCTAAGACTCCTGGAGGTGAACTGACATGGAAAGTAAAGTGGTCATTCTTATACTGGGAATTAGAAACAGAAACCCAGCAGTAAGGGCAGGGGCAGGAAGAGAGGACATAGAGAAACTGAGAAACAGGTCACCAAGGCCATGCTAGTCTGAAGAGAGAGGGACAGAAATGTCAGGTAGAGAAACCACTGAGGCCCAGGGTAACCTGGAGAAGGAGCCAGAATGCCTGATCTACTCTTGAGAAGACTCCATTTCCAGGCCATAAAAATTCGTATAAGAATCTCACTTTTACTTTTATGTAACTTGAGTGAATCTGTTCCTTGCAACCAAACTTTAAAGATAAAAGCTATCATGAAAGTTGACAGGTAGGGAAGAGAAGTGTCAGCTCAGGAAAGAGAAAGCGAACTAGCGAACAAACAAAATAATAGAGGAACGCTTTCTGGAGAAGGTGATATTCAAACTAAGCTGGTCCACATGACAAATTGGTTGTGCCAATATGTCTGTCTTTCAGATCAGAGTTGGAGAGTCTTGAGGTCAGGCCTATGGTCTCCAATGAACAGTATGCTGCATTCATGAGCTCGATAAATATCTCTACATCGAATAGAGGTTATGAAGCATGAGAAATTGGCACAGAAATTTCACTTCAGAACAGCTCAATATAAAAATAGGTAGTTTGATTATAAAGACAATTTAAGAAACCGCTAACAAAGATGTCTCCCCATATTTCTTTAGTTCTGGGGTTAAAAAAACATTTTTATATAAGTGCCCCAACATCTATCTGAATGTTGCTGTAACCAACCTTTTATTCCACTGAAGACCAAAGGAATAAAAATGGCCACCAAACCTCTTTAAACATGTATTTTATTAATGTTATATTCTTGTATCCCAGATGTTAAGATCAACCCAATAAGTGTGAAACCCTTTGTCTTACTAAACCAAATTAATTTTTGAGTTCCATGTTTCTTGTAAGCTCATATGCAACTACTAAAAAGATTTCAAAAGCTAAGCAAAATAACTTCATATACAGGAATACTTATAGTGGTAATATTTCAAGTTCCTGACTGGTAATGGTGTCACTATTGAGAGAAATGAGAATATCTCACAAAGGATTCTAAATATATTGTGTCACATTCAATGCACAGAAAGAAGTGTCTCACTCTTCCTCATGATTCCTTAGCCAACAACCTCATCCCCAGATACCATAGCATAAGGGAGAAGTGGAGTTGACTCAATTTAGATTTGATTTATGTGCTGCATCTTCAAGAACAGACAAACCTGCATAATAAACAGCATATGTTGGACTTAACCAAGCATGTGGATTCTGTCATATTAAAAGCAAATGTTCAAGTAATAAAATTAATATTAATGTGTTTTGCAAAATCAAAGTCAGGAGCTACTTTTGGAGGAGCTGAATAATTACAGACCCTACTGTAGGCCAAATCTCATTTATTTCACATAATAAAAAAGAACTGGTGGTCTCCAGTATTGAATCCCACAGGTCTAATACTCAAAATTAAGCTTTATATTCTTCATATACAAAGTTCTCTGTGAGAAAAATGTTTTCTAAAAATGGCACTTATAGTCTTTGACAAGAAAAATAGAATTGTATAGAAGATAACCATCACTGTTGCAAAATTCTCCCAAGTCATATTCACAGTTATTCTGTGTTCTAGTTGCTCCACTTCATTTTGGAATTCTCAACTGCAAAGATCATAATAAGCAGTAATAAGCCAGGAAAGAAATTCCCTTTAAGGACAAGGGACAGGGCAATTGATTTTGATTTTGCCCAAACCTTTGCACTGGAGACACCCTTATAATTACTTAAAACTCCTACAATTTAACACTGAATGTTTAAAAATTATTCTACAGGTATCCCAGGAGGCTAGTTTTCCTGAAATCCCATATTCTGATCCCACTTTTGATTTCTAGAATCACATTTACTCATATATTCATATACTATATGCATACTTTTCCATATTTACTGCCCCTCTTCTTGGGTCTGTCTTTCTGTATCTCATTCTGTCCACTATGACAAACAACAGTTATCAAGGCTCCACTCTCCCCACAGATGGAACATGGAAGTTTTTTTTACTTTGAATTATACAACTCCTTCCTACATGGGCTTACATACAACTTGCATACAACCAAGTGTTCCACTGTCAATATTTCTCTGAAATAGTCAGAAATAAATCTGTCCATTTAATATTAATGTGCACTCTTATCTTTAAAAAATCAGAATGAAGTGCCTTGGGGTTCTGTTGCTTTATCTAACTGCGAGTTTTTCAAACATATCCTGTGGCTTTCCCCATTATTAAACCACACAGACAAATCCCATTTCAGTGATTCAAAGTTCTGTATATCCGACCTCAGGTAAGCACGAAGGGTAAAAAAGAGGCAAACTGAGAAAGTACTGAAAGGCTTCTATGTTTAGCTGTTTGCAAAGAAACAAGGAGGCCACTAGCCAAAAAGGCCTTGTTGCTTTTAATCATTCCACAATATTGAACGATTTTTTTTTTTAATGTGATTTGCTAAAGATCTTAAAAACCTGAAACATTGTCTGCTGCTGAGGTCTGGCATCAAAAGTCATTATTGAAAATGATGCTCCCCTCGTTTTTTAAAATAAATTATTGTTTTCTCAAATATTAAAAAGTGCTTTCTACAAAATAACTCATAGGAATAAAGAAAAGTATGGGGAAATAAAGATAACCTATGATCCTTTACCCAGATATAACAGTTGTTAATTTTTTTATTTATATACTTTTATAATATGTACGTGTGCATGCATATATATTGTCAAAAGATAGACTGAGGGCATATTAAAATTTTTATTTGAGGAAAAATTGATTCGAATTGGGCAGCATCCAATCTAGCAGATAAGAAAGGAGGTCTGAGGACCCGTAAAAAATGAAAGACAGAAGGGCAGGGGAACAAGGAAGTTATACCAGGCAAAAAAGCAGGTTGGTTATTGCAAAGTGCCTTTTCTTTGCAGGATGGCAGGAGTCTATCAGGCAGATGACCTAACTAGTACTGATTAAGTGATTCCTGATCACCTGGTTTAAGATTTCATTTCTAGGAGAGCCAAAACTATAGTTAAGTCTCAGTTTGGTGATGTGGGGCTTAGCATACACAACTCCGTTTGGGGCCTGTTGTATGTCTGTTACAGAAAAAGGATCATATAGTTGCATAACCAGCTTTTTACACTTGTCAACAAATATATCATGAGACTCTTTCACCACTAATAAGTGCATTTGTACACTATTCCATTGTATGCCTGTTGCACAATTTTTTAATTGGCAACTAAGACGTTTTTAATTTTTCCCTATTGAAGACAGTGTCTTAATGACTATAATTGAAAATACATCTTGGCACAAAAATCTCAATGCTTCCTTAGGATATATTTTTAGAAATATACTTGTTGAGTCAAACAGCAAGCGTCTTTTAAAATCTGAATCATGTTTCCAGGTGCCTTCCAAACTGCGGTAGATGCATGTGCTCCCTTGCCCTATCTCTCATTAGTTTTTCATAGAGGCAACAAACATTGCATGCTTCCTATGTCCTGGGACATGTACTAGGTGCAAGACAAGGATACCTAGAAGGAATAAAATATGGTTCCAGCCAAGTTTTCCTAGAGTTCATAGCTTAGTAATAGGATATACACAAAATTTAAATGCAATGTTATAAATGACAGAGTTTGAGCAATATGTATAATCCTACTTAATCAAGGAGGATAAATAATATTCATTAAACATGAGTTAGGTGCTTTCACCTACTACCTCATCTTCTACTACAAACATTATAAGAGATGGGTCTTATTATATTCATTCTACATAGGAAGAATCTAAGACCTAGAGAATTTTTTTTTTTTATGTTGGGGGTAGTTTATTAATTAATTTATTTATTTTTGCTGTGTTGGGTCTTCGTTTCTGTGTGAGGGCTTTCTCTAGTTGTTGCAAGCAGAGGCCACTCTTCATCGCGGTGCGCGGGCCTCTCACTATCGCGGCCTCTCCTGTTGCGGAGCACAGGCTCCAGATGCGCAGGCTCAGTGGCCATGGCTCACGGGCTTAGTTGCTCCGCGGCATGTGGGATCTTCCCAGACCCTGCAGGGCTCAAACCCGTGTCCCCTGAATTAGCAGGCAGATTCTCAACCACTGCGCCACCAGGGAAGCCCCTAAGACCTAGAGAATTTAAGCAACTTTTACTGGCTTAGCTGCTCTAGTCTCAGTTCCATAACCCTCTAGGTTTGTGATCCTGGACAAGTGAATTTTTCTGAGACTCAGTTTTCTTATCTGCAACATGAGTTCAGGACTGTAAAGGACTGAATTAAATGTGAATTCTTGGAATGCATGTAGCGCAGTGCTTAGCACATAGCAAGCGCTCAAGAAACATTATTACCCTAATATCACCACTGCCTCTACTAATATCTCTATCAAAGAAGAGCAACTCTGCTCATAATCCTTCACTTAATCAAAATATTTCTTCAATGTTCAACCTAAATCTTCTCAATGCCCTTTAGTGACACCTGGCAACATAAACTTCTCTTATTAAGTAACTGAAGTATCTCTAAGATTGTCTTCCTGTTTATTATTTACTGATTCTTTAATTATTTTTATGAAAACTCTGCTATCTCTTAAGGATGTAACACAGTCCTGCACTTGGTTTTGAGCATCTGAAGAAGTTATTATAAATTCAGTTTCTAAAACAATTTAAAATACATTTAAAAAAATGTTTTGGCAGCAGGAGCAATTAACTCATGGCATTATCTAAGGGCAGGAAGAACAGACTGCAGGTAATTCAAGTAAGTTACAGGTGTAGAGTTTTGAGGTAAGAAAACATCTTTAGCTACTTCGATTTTAGAATTTCTCATTTATGTAAAATACATAAAAGTTCATAAGTGATATATTCTGAGCCTCTCAAGTAATCTATTAAACCAGATCATTTTTTCCATTAATTGTTCCAGAAATTGCTTATAGTCCAAGGCATAGCTGGCATTTGTTTCTCTTATTTTCATTTTCATAGTGTTTCTACACTTTTGCTTATTTATTTTTGTTAGAAAGATTTGGTGGAGAGAGAGAGAGAGAGAAGTTTTAATTTGTCTTTATGCTTCCAATATTCATATTAATCAGTTAACTCTATTAACTGATTTGGGGTTTGGAGCATGGCTAAAATAGTCCTCAAAGTCAAACTATTTCAAGCATTTCACCAAAAACGTAGAGATGGTCCTCATTAAACATGGAAAGATGCAGATAAATTATCTGCCTAAAAATGCTCAAGTAAGCAGCAATGATGAATCTAAAAAGGTTAATATTGATATCTTGAAAATTTACTATTCTAAGCATCTGCCTGCCTTACTCTTTGTCACTTACCTAAAATTAGCTCCGCGGGATATTTCTTTAGTAGGCTCACTAATTGTTGTTATCAGTTGCTTTAATTTCAAGTTTTAGGGTGAAAAGGATTTGTGGAATATTTGTCCCAAATTCCAATGTAATTTTGCTTTTGTTTTCAATGACTTCAAAGTTGTGGATCGGGCTTCCCTGGTGGCGCAGTGGTTGAGAATCCTCCTGCCGATGCAGGGGACACGGGTTCGTGCCCCGGTCCGGGAAGATCCCACATGCCGCGGAGCGGCTGGGCCCGTGAGCCATGGCCGCTGGGCCTGCGCGTCTGGAGCCTGTGCTCCGCAAAGGGAGAGGCCACATGAGAGGCCCGCGTACCGCAAAAAAAAAAAAAAAAAAAAAAAAAAAAAGTTGTGGATCACTAAGCTTTAATGATTACTATAGCAAAGAAATTCACTTAAATCATCTCAACAAAGAATTACTCTTAATGCAATATTATTACATTGAGAATTTGTGGGATGCCATGAAAAGGAAAGAAGCATTCTACCATACTAGGAAATATATACAAATCACTTGCAATTAATGTAATTCATGTAATAAAAAATAATATTGCTTTCATCCGTTACAAAAATCTTTATTGGCATGAATATTGGATTTATAAAGCCATTAATAAATTCAGATTGCTAAACAGCAATACAAACTTACTCCTAAAAATAAAATACTCACTTTTCTTTTTCCTGTGTGAAGTACACTTTAGAAAGCCTCTCTGACCAAAAGAGAACCGTATTATCTAATTGTAGCGAACATTTTTTTCCCTAGAAATGGAACATCAACCTTGCAAATGCAGTGTCAATGAATCTACTATTGCATGAGTTTGAAGGCCACAGAGCTTCAACTGAATGGAAAAAAAGAAAGATTTATTTTCTCTAAGTGTCAGTGACTTCAAAGTCAGACTCATTTCCAGTCCTCTAAGACATAAAATGCAGTACTCATGTCAAGTGAATTTTCTAGTGGGTTATTTATTTCCACCTGTCTTATATTTGTGGGCAGGTCGAGCACAAGATCTGAGCCTGCTACAGAGAGAGATGAAAGACTACTCTAAAGAAAGAGTTGAGTTTAAACAAGAAAATAAGAGTCAACATTAGCAAATTAAACTGAAAAGCTTGGGGAATGTCTATCATACAGACAATTTCATGTGCAAATTTTAATTTGCAAAGTATGGAAATGTGACCATCTCCACTATATACAATATAGTTAGAAATGATCATTTATGTAAACAAAAATGATGGGTGTGTATTTCCTAAGTAGCACAGTTCAATTTTATCTGTTGAAATTTTCTTCGTTCCTATAAAACTAAGTTTCAGTTTCCCAACTTCTCTTTCAGTGAACTCTATCCATTTTTAGCACTCTTATTTACCTTTCCTATGAAACTTCATTTTTCATTAAAGTTTATGCCAATAATTAAGCAGAAAAATAAATATTCTGGTGGTGTGTTGGATAGAGGTTCTTGACTCATCATCACACTTTAAACCTGTGCCTAATTTATGCTGGTGCTAACTGCAGATTTATGTCCTTTGAACATTTTAAATAAGTGACTGCTTTATTTCTCTAATGCAAACACTGTTGTTTGTTCAGATCCTTAAAAAATATTTAAGTTACTCTGATGTCCTTAGGTAAAAATAAATTAACTTAGAAAATGAGACCAGCCTAATTAAATCAGGTGCTATGTAGCTTTCTACCTGCTCATCATTATAGATAAAAACCAATATTGTTTACTGAAAAGAAAATACATATAACTTTAATCAGTCTTTTGAGATGGTTAAAATATTAAAAATGTGATGTGTTTCAAATCAGATAATTTACCTCTCATGATTTAGGAACAATTGTTAGGTCATGAAATACAGTATTAGGGGATCAGAATTTGCAAACAGGAGCTTTCAGCTTTCTCCTAGCTTAACCTATATTAAACAGTCTTTATAGTGAGCAGCTTTGGTTTCTTATTTAAGTGGTCTACTCCAATGTTTACTGAAAAAAATCCCAGGTGAGCTTTTCCAAAGAGAAAATGTTTTATAAAATTGATCTTACAAAAAAATCATTAACTCCAAATCTCACTGGCTTAGCACAACAGTATATGTCACGTCTTACCCTAATATATCTGACTTGGATTAACAAAGGTTTCTCCCCTGCAAGCGTTTTTAGGGACCTGGGCTGACGGAGGCTTCAGTATCTGGTGATGCTGCATCTTGTGATACTTTGGCATTGGCCACAGCAAAGGAAGAGAGAGCTTAGAAAACCCAAAGCTGCTCATAAGAGAAGTACTTCATTTCTGTTCACAGTTCACTGGCAAGTTATGGCCCCAACATAAACTTCAAGGGATATTAGGAAACTTTCAAGCAAAGGGAAAAGAGTCAACTATGGTGAAGACTAGTAATCTCAATCACTTTCTATTCTCTAAATATTCAGTTCCTTCTTCTTCCCACACATAACACATACTCAGCAACTCAAATGGAGACAGCCTGAATCTCATTCAATCAGTGCCAGAATCTCAAAGTCCAGCGTATCTAGGGAAAGTTCAGTAGTCCTTACCAAGCCTAGATGTGGCTTCTCTTGGTCTGGAGACCTATGAATTTAAACACACACACACACACATTCTCTCTTTCTCTCTCATTCTCAATAAACAAAGGAGTGACAGGACCAGGATAATTACAATAATACACTCACTTTTAGAAAGAAGACAATCAGACATAATCAGCAGCCCATATAAATCCTGAAGTCCTGGCTGAGCACACTCATGGAAGGCTCCCTACCTGCGTGTGCCTTCAGTATCCACCCTATGGCAGTTCCTTTTTTTCCCATTCCCTTCTTTGACTGTATCTGGAAATAAGTCTCAGGGCTGCACAGCTTCTTCAGGCTCCTTCTTGTTCACATAAGGTTGTGAGCACAAAGGCCATTTTCAGCTTCTACAGTCAAAGGCCCCTTCAGTCCAGGCTTGTGGTTTCTTTGGCAGTACATTTCTCTCAAATACTTAAGAGGCTTCTTCTCTATTTGTTTCCAGTCAGCTCCACATGCCAGTAACCACACCCACACTTTTAAATACCTAGTTCTCAAATCTCCAGTAGCTCTTTGTTTTCTCAACCTCCTGTCTTTTTCTCTCAATTTTATGGTGGCTAACTGAAGCTTATCTGTAATAACAGGTGAGAAGACCTGATTTTTAAAACTTCCTCTGCCTTAAGTACTGTAATCAACTGAAAGGTCTTGTTGAATGTTTGTTACTTAAAGCCTCTGTAAAATTCCTTTGAGTGTAGTTTGGGTCTAGAAGCAGTTGGCTTTTCCAATACTATGGGAATCCATATTTCTAGACCCTCATTATACCTTCATTTCTGCTTGCGAACCAGCCAATTCTTTCCTGAGTTCATCTTTATTTTTGTAATACCTTGTCAAGCATAGCCAATGGCAGTTAGCATACACTGTTATGGTTCTGTTTTCTACATCTTACCTAGAAGCTAACAGTTACCTAGGCGTATGATCTGCCTTCCAAGTTCTGACATGCAAGAGTTTCACCAAATGTTTCACTGCTACATAACATTCATTTTCTTCTTTGTCTCCTCTGGGATCATTTTTCCTACTGTCCACTGCCGGTCTACAAGTACATATCAATTGTTTTATTATAGTAGAGCCCTCCTTCCTAAAGCTAATTTCTGTGTGAGTACAGATAAGGTAAAACTGTGTGTTAATCTGTGGTAGCAAATTAACCACAGAATCTAAGTATCTTATCATAACACAGGTTAATTTCTTATTCATGTGAAATGTACACGTTTCAAGGGAACTCTTCTCTATATAGTCACTCAGGGAGCCAGGCTATCGGTGCCACCACTGTTTATTAGCTGGCCATCTCAATCCATGGCTGTCAAGGTTGCCAGGTCAAAAGGAACTTACAATCACACTTAAATGCCTCAGACTTTAAGTGACATGTGTCACTTCTTCTCACAACCATAGTCCACAGTTAGACATATGACCCTGCCCTAATGACAAGACAGATGGGAAGTCTTTAAGTGCGCTTAGGAAGGAGAGGATAACTGAATATTGTACGGACTAGTTATTTCTATCTTCCTCTACTTTTAATGTTCAGATAAACATGGAAATATAGATAAGTCACAGTAATGTTATTTGATCACTGTGATGGAGAAACATTTGTTGAAAAAAATAATTGGATCATATAAGTGTAAATAGGAAGCAGGAATTTGATCCATTTCTTCAATTTTGAAAACACCTGTTGACTAATAAGCTATACAAGAAAGCTACGTGACAATATAATTAGCTCTTAATTTTTTTAAAAAAGTCCCTCAGAACTAATGATACCACATGGAAAACAAATGTTTGAATAAAGCTAAGTCACTAGCAAGAAAGAGTTAAGAAATGGGACAGGAAATATGAAGGAAAAGAGATGAGTAAAAAGGAGAAAAGTAAGAGTAAAGCCACATAAAAACATCCAGCAAAGATTCAAAATGCTGTAGAACATAAGGTATTATTTTTTAAAAAGATAATAAGTAAAGAGTCCATATAAAGCATTTACTTACAGCTTCAAAGCTTTATCATAGTTAGGACATCAAGGCTGAACAGAAATAGAAGTGTTCTAAATGATTCTCAGAAATGGATATTCCTTAACACCTAGGTCAAGAATGAGAGTTATAAACGTATTGGTGAGAAAGTGATGACCAAGATAATAAATTGGTCCATCCACCATTCATGGTAAAAAGGATGGTAGTAGTCCTTCTAAGTCAAAGGACACTATATTATTCATCATTCCAGTACCCCAAGCTCAGGGGCTTTGAGAGAAAGAGGGAGTAGAGACGGAAACCATCAGGGCCTGATCAAGCAAGCAAAAGACTTGAAATAAAACATTTGCAAGAAAAATTTCAAACAAGAGTAAAAATTCTTACATAAATAGCTCATTCAAGTCAATTCAAAAAAAAAAAACTTAAAAAACAATTACCCCTCGAAAACATGACTAGGGACTCATAAACTCTTTCTGTAGAGTGTCAGAGATTACATATTTTAGATTTTGATGGCCATACAATCCTATCATACAATCCATACAATCCTATCAATCCTATCATCCTGTCCCTGCTGTTGCAGCAAGAAAAAAAAATAGACAATATGATACAGAAATGAATGGATCTGGTTGTGTCTCAGTGAAACTTTATTTACAAAAACAACTATGGGCCTGTAGCCCATAGTTTGCCAACCTCTGCTCTAGGAGAAAAGGGCAAAGAATAGTAACAAAAATTTTAAAATAAACTGGTCCCAAAAAGAGTAAATAAAACAACATTCAACCATATTGGTAATCAAAGAAATGCAAAGGAAAACAATGAAATTCTACTTTTCCCTACAACATTATGAAATAAATACCATGAAACCTGGCTAGAAGGGGGAAGAGCATACTGACATAAATTTGACAAACTTTCTGAAGATGAAATACATACATACAAATGTCGATACATACATACATACATAGACACACATATTATATACATACATATATATATATATGTATATATATATATATATATATATATATATACACACACATAGCAAGAGAGAGAGAGACAGAGATGAACCATAGAATTAGAACTAGCAAGTTTTACCAAGGATGTGTGGTGTTTGGTCTGAATTTTAAAACCCTTAGTCCAAAATCTATTTATAGATGAATCAGGAATGAAACTTCTGGGTTTCATTCTGGGTAGCCATAATAATGATTTACTTTACATATATGCACTTTCCTAGCCCCATTATTTATCTGAATAATAAAAAATGTTAAGAAATGGGAAAAGTCATATAACCTCTTTATTGGTTACAGAATTTCTTAATGGCAACATGAGGTCTCCTACTCAATCTCCTTTTTATCACCTTCTTTCATCCCATGAATTGAACAACTTCCTGGAGAAATCATATTAAGCAACAGCCAGAAGCATGTACTTCTAGCCATAGGACTGTCCACCCGCTATGAGGGGTCCCAACACCCCCATCTGTCTACGGGTCCAACAATTCTTGCATAAAAATATTTCCCTAGCACCTTTGAACTGTAAGTATAATAATTACAAAGTTTTGTGAGTGCTATAGAAATGAAGATTTCACTAACAAGTAAAATTTGTTTCCTGTACTCTCTCAACTATTATAAAAAAGCTGAAACACAGATTTATGAAGAGTCTTCTACCTAATAAATCCATTTTTTTCTTTTTGAAATTCTCTTTTTTTCTTCTCTGACCACAAGAATAACCATGCCTCACTGTCAAATGTTACAAAGAAAAAATTAAAAAGAAACAGTCACCCATGATGCCAGTAATGAGAGATAACTACAGTAGGTATTGTGAAGTATATTCTCCCCGATTTTTATTTTCATATATATGGGCGTGGTTACCAAACCAAGATCTGCTAAACTATTTTTTTTAATTTGCTCTATTTTACTTAAAACAATATAAACAATTTAAATGCACATAAATAAAAATTAGCTCATTCACTTTTAACCACATTGCATTTTACTGGAAGTATGCACCATAATTATTTATGCAATCTTCTTCTGATGGACATTTAGGTTGCAAAATTATTTTCACTACCATATACTCTAACGTGAACATTTCAGTACACATATTTGAGTGAGCTTGCACTATTATTTCCCTTAGGAAAATTCCTAGAAATGCAATTATTCATGTTGAAGAGTATTTAAAATTATATTTTACATTATATTAACAAATTACGCTCTAGGGGAGATTGGTTCAAGATGGCGGGGTAGAAGGACACACACTCACTCCCTCTTGCAAGAGCACCAGAATCACAACTAACTGCTGAACAATCATTGACAGGAAGACACTGGAACTCACCAAAAAAGATACCCCACATAAAAAGACAAAGGAGAAGCCACAATGAGATGGTAAGAGGGGCGCAAACACAATAAAATCAAATCCCATAACTGCTAGGCGGGTGACTCACAAACTGGAGAACAATTACACCACAGAAGTCCACCCACTGGAGTGAAGGTTCTGAGCCCCATGTCAGGCTTCCCAACCTGCTGGGGGTCCAGCAACGGGAGGGGGAATTCCCAGAGAATCAGATTTTGAAGGCTAGCGAGATTTGATGGCAGAACTTTGACAGGACTGGGAGAAACAGAGACTCCATCCTGGAGGGCACACACAAAGTAGTGTGCGCATCAGGACCCAAGGGAAGGAGCAGTGACCACATAAGAGATTGAACCAGACCTACCTGCTAGTGTTGGAGGGTCTCCTGCAGATACAGGGGATGGCTGTGGCTCACCGTGGGGACAAGGACACTGGCAGCAGAAGTTCTGGGAAGTACTTCTCGGCATAAGCACTTCCAGAGTCTACCATTATCCCCACCAAAGAGCATGTAGCCTCCAGTGTTGGGTCACCTTAGGCCAAACAACCAACAGGGAGGGAACTCAGCACCAACCATCAGCAGACAAGTGGATTAAAGTTTTACTGAGCTCTGCCCACCAGAGCAACACCCAGCTCTACAGACCACCGGTACCTCCCATCAGAAAGCTTGCAGAACACTCTTAGATAGCCTCATCCACGAGAGGGCTGACAGCAGAAGCAAGAAGAATTACAATCCTGCAGCCTGTGGAATGAAAACATTCACAGAAAGATAGACAAAATGAAAAGACAGAGGACTATGTACCAGATGAAGGACAAGATAAAACCCCAGAAAAACAACTAAATGAAGTGGAGATAAGCAACCTCCCAGAAAAGAATTCAGAATAAAGATAGTGAAGATGATCCAGGACCTCGGAAAAAGAATGGAGACAAAGATGGAGAAGATGCAAGGAATGTTTAACAAAGACCTAGAAGAATTAAAGAACAAACACCTAGAAGAATTAAAGAACAAACAAACAGAGATGAACAATACAATGACTGAATTGAAAAATACACTAGAAGGAATCAATAGCAGAATAACTGAGGCAGAAGAACGGATAAGTGACCTAGAAGGCAGAATGATGGAATACACAGCCACAGAACAGAATAAAGGAAAAAGAATGAAAAGAAATGAAGACAGCCTAAGAGACTTCTGGGACAACATTAAACGCACCAACATTCACATTATAGGGGTCCCAGAAGGAGAAGAGAGAGAGAAAGGACCCAAGAAAATATTTGAAGAGATTATAGTTGAAAACTTCCCTAACATGGGAAGGAAATAGCTACCCAAGTCCAGGAAGTGCAAAGAGTCCCAGGCAGGATAAATCCAAGGAGAAACACACCGAGACACATAGTAATCAAATTGATAAAAATTAAAGGCAAAGAAAAATTATTAAAAGCAACAACAAAAAACGACAAACGACATACAACGGAACTCCCATAAGGTTAACAGCTGATTTCTCAGCAGAAACTCTACAAGCCAGAAGGGAGTGGCAAGGTATATTTAAAGTGACAAAAGGGAAGATCCTACAAGCAAGATTACTCTACCCAGCAAGGATCTCATTCAGTTTCAACGGAGAAGTCAAAAGCTTTACAGAAAAGCAAAAGCTAAGAACTCAGCACTACCAAATCAGCTCTACAACAAATACTAAAGGAACTTCTCTAAGTGGGAAACACAAGAGAAGAAAAGGACCTACAAAAACAAACCACATGATAATAGGAACATACATATCGATAATTACCTTAAATGTGAATGGATTAAATGCTCCAACCAAAAGACATAGATTAGCTGATTGGATACAAAAACAAGACCCATCTATATCTATATGCTGCCTACAGGAGACCCACTTCCCAGACCTGGGGACACATACAGACTGAAAGTGAGGGAATGGAAAAAGATATTCCATGCAAATGGAAATCAAAAGAAAGCTGGAGTAGCAATTCTCATATCACACAAAATAGACTTTAAAATAAAGACTATTTCAAGAGACAAAGAAGCACACTACATAATGATCACGTGATCAATTCAACAAGAAGATATAACAATTATAAATATATATGTACCCAACATAGGAGCACTTCAATATATAAGGCAAATGCTAACAGCTATAAAAGAGGAAATTGACAGTAACACAATAATAGTGGGGGACTTTAACACCTCACTTACACCAATGGACAGATCATCCAGACAGAAAATTAATAAGGAAACACAAGCTTTAAGTGACAATATAGACCAGATAGATTTAATTGATCTTTATAGGACATTCCATCCAAAAACAGCAGATTACACTTTCTTCTCAAGGCACACGGAACATTCTCCAAGATAGATCAAATCTCGGGTGACAAATCAAGCCTCGGAAAACTTAAGAAAATTGAAATCATATCAAGCATCTTTTCCAACCGCAACACTATGAGATTAGAAATCAATTACAGGAAAAAACACATAAAGAACACAAACACCTGGAGGCTAAATAATACATTACTAAATAACCAAGAAATCACTGAAGAAATCAAAGAGGAAATCAAAAAATACCTAGAGACAAACAACAATGAAAACACAACGATCCAAAACCTATGGGATGCAACAAAAGCAGTTCTAAGAGGGAAATATACAGCAATACAATCCTACCTAAAAAAACAAGAAAACTCTCAAATAAACAATCTAACTTTACACATAAAGTAACTAAAAAAAGAAGAACAAACAAAACACAAAGTTAGTACAAAGAAAGAAACCATAAAGATCAGAGCAGAAATAAATGAAATAGAAACAAAGAAAACAATAGCAAAGATCAATAAAACTAAATGTTGCTCTTTGAAAAGATAAACAAAATTGATAAACCTTCAGCCAGACTCATCAGGAAAAGAGAGAGAGGACTCAAATCAATAAAGTTAGAAATGAAGAAGGGGAAATTACAACAGACACCACAGAAATACAAAGCATCTTAAGAGACTACTACAAGCAACTCTATGCCAATAAAATGGACAACCTGGAAGAAATGGACAAGTTCTTAGAAAGGTATAGCCTTCCAAGACTGAAGCAGGAATAAACAGAAAATATGAACAGATCAATCACAAGTAATGAAATTGAAACTGTAAATAAAAATCTTCCAACAAACAAAAGTCCAAGACCAGATGGCTTCACAGGTGAATTCTATCAAACATTTAGAGAAGAACTAACACCCATCCTTCTCAAACGCTTCCAAAAAATTGCAGAGGAAGGAACACTCCCAAACTCCTTCCATGAGGCCACCATCATCCTGATACCAAAACCAAACAAAGATACTACAGAAAAAGAAAATTACAGACCAATATCACTGATGAATATAGATGCAAAAATCCTCAACAAAACACTAGCAAACAGAATCCAACAGCACATTAAAAGGATCATCACCATGATCTAGTGGGATTTATCTCAGGGATGCAAGGATTCTTCAATATATGCAAATCAATCAATGTGATAAACCATATTAATAAACTGAGGAATAAAAACCATATGATCATCTCAACAGATGCAGAGAAAGCTTTTGACAAAATTCAACACCCATTTATGATAAAAACTCTCCAGAAACTGGGCATAGAGGGAACCTACTTCAACATAATAAAGGCCATACGTGACAAACCCAAAGCAAACATCATTCTCAACGGTGAAAAACTGAAAGCAAGTCCTCTAAGATCAGGAACAAGACAAGGATGTCCACTCTCGCCACTCTTATTACTCAAAAGTTTTGGAAGTCCTAGTCAGGGCAATCAGAGAGGAAAAAGAAATAAAAGGAATACAAATTGGAAAAGAAGAAATAAAACTGTCATAGGTTGCAGATGACATGATACTATAAACAGATAATCCTAAAGATGCCACCAAAAAACTACTAGAGCTACTCAATGAATTTGGTAAAGTTGCAGGATACAAAATGAATGCACAGAAATCTCCTGCATTCCTACACACTAACAATGAAAGACCAGAAAGATAAATTAAGGAAACAATCCCATTCACCATTACAACAAAAAGAATAAAATACCTAGGAATAAACCTACCTAAGGAGGTAAAAGACCTGTACTCAGAAAACTATAAGATACTGATGAAAGAAATCAAAGATGAACATAATAAAGGCCATACGTGACAAACCCAAAGCAAACATCATTCTCAACGGTGAAAAACTGAAAGCAAGTCCTCTAAGATCAGGAACAAGACAAGGATGTCCACTCTCGCCACTCTTATTACTCAAAAGTTTTGGAAGTCCTAGTCAGGGCAATCAGAGAGGAAAAAGAAATAAAAGGAATACAAATTGGAAAAGAAGAAATAAAACTGTCATAGGTTGCAGATGACATGATACTATAAACAGATAATCCTAAAGATGCCACCAAAAAACTACTAGAGCTACTCAATGAATTTGGTAAAGTTGCAGGATACAAAATGAATGCACAGAAATCTCCTGCATTCCTACACACTAACAATGAAAGACCAGAAAGATAAATTAAGGAAACAATCCCATTCACCATTACAACAAAAAGAATAAAATACCTAGGAATAAACCTACCTAAGGAGGTAAAAGACCTGTACTCAGAAAACTATAAGATACTGATGAAAGAAATCAAAGATGACACGAACAGATGGAGAGATATACCCTGTAATTGGATTGGAAGAATCAATATTGTGACAATGACCGTACTACCCAAAGCAATCTACAGATTCAATGCAATCCCCATCAAATTACCAGTGGCATTTTTTACAGAACTAGAACAAAAAATCTTAAAATTTGTATGGAGACACAGAAGACCCCGAATAGCCAAAACAATCTTGAGGGAAAAAAACAGAGCTGGAGGAATCAGACCCCCTGATTTCAGACTATACTACAAAGCTACAGTAATCAAGACAATATGGTACTGGCACAAAAACAGAAATATAGATCAATGGAACAGGATACAGAGCCAAGAGTGAAACTCATGTACCTATGGTCAACTAATCTATGACAAAGAAGGCAAGGATATACAGTGGAGAAAAGACAGTGGCTTCATAAGTGGTGCTGGGAAAACTGGACAGCTACGTGGAAAAGAATGAAATTAGAACACTCCCTAACACCATACACAAAAATAATCTCAAAATGCATTAAAGACCTAAATGTAAGACTGGACACTATAAAACTTTTAGAGGAAAACACAGGAAGAATAAACAGCTCATGCAGTTCAATATTAAAAAAACAAACAACCCAATCAAAAAATGGACAGAAGACCTAAACAGACATTTCTCCAAAGAACACATACAGATGGCCAAGAGGCACATGAAAAGCTGCTCAACGTCACTAACTATTAGGGAAATGTAAATCAAAACTACAATGAGGTATCACCTCACGACAGTCAGAATGGGCATCATCAGAAAATCTACAAACAACAAATGCTGGAGAGGGTGTGGAGAAAAGGGAACCCTCCTGCACTGTTGGTGGGAATGTAAATTGGTATAGCCGCTATGGAGAACAGTATGGAGGTTCCTTAAAAGACTAAAAATAGAATTACCATATGACCCAGCAATCCCACTACTGAGCATATACCCAGAGAAAAACATAATTCAAATAGACACATGCACTCCAATGTTCATTGCAGCACTACGTACAATAGCCACGTCATGGAAGCAACCTAAATGCCCATCGCCAGACGAATGGATAAAGAAGAAGTGGTACATATATACAATGGAATATTATTCAGCCATAAAAAGGAAGGAAACTGGGTCATTTGTAGAGACGTGGATGGACCTAGAGTCTGTCATACAGAGTGAAGTAAGTCAGAAAGAGAAAAACAAATATTGTGTATTAACGCGTATATGTGGGATCTAGAAAAATGGTACAGATGAACTGGTGTGCAATGCAGAAATAGAGACACAGATGTAGAGAACAAACATACGGACACCAAGGGGCGAAGGAGGTGGTGGTGCTGGGATGAATTTGGAGATTGGAATTGACATATATACACTCATATATATAAAATAGATAACTAATAAGAGCCTGCTGAATAAAAAATAAGATAAATAAATAAATTACCCTCTAGAAAAGTTGTAACAATTTATTCTCTCTCCTTAAGTGTCCAATATGACCATGTTTAAATAAATTATGGTATTTCCACAGACTAAAATACTACTTTGCAAAAACTAATGACATGGCAAACTAGGCATAGGACTGTATCAAGTAAAACAAGGTATAAGATAAAGCATACCACTGATATATTACTATATAAATTATATATGTGGAGAGGAATATATACACATATGTACACACATATATATGGCAGAAATTGTCACAACTGAGGGAAAGGACTAGATTAAATTTCTAAAATTTCTTTAATGCTCTTCTATATTTGTCAAATTTCCTAGAATTTCTGCATATTTTACTTGCAATCTGATAAACAATATGCTCAGAAAATATTGTAAGTCGCAAAGCCAAAGAAACAAGTCTTCAGGTCATCTAATGTTAGACGTACACTTACAAAACAGTAAACTCCTAGTGTGCTCCAATCTGGAATGTTTAAACATAGTGGCCTGAAATACATTTGCCCAACAAAGAACTTGCTTTAACTCATGAAAATCTTCATGCCTCACAGCAAGCAGGATAAAACCTTTCTTTTCTCCACTGATAAAACAAATAAGAGCAAACTGTGAGATCCCTGAAAACAGAGAGAAAACTACCTCTTCGAACGAGCTCTAAGTCCCTGGCTGCAGGCATTCTGGAAAGCATTTTGGATGGGAACAAACCATTAATAAAGACTCAGTACTTACACTGACCTTTGAGCAATTCCAGATGTAGACATGGAGAATTTTCCACAAATAATAAAGAAGGGTCGGCTACAAGAAGTGACAGTCCGGAACAGGCTTGCAGGAGGCTAGAATTACATGGGACACAGAAAAGAGACTCAGCAGAAATGAAACAACGCAAAAGGAATCCATATCCTTGACCAAACATAACCAGAGATTTATTCTCTCATAAGAATTTTTACCAGTTCCTTAGTGTGGAGGAAATATAGGCTATACTATATTTTCTGGATATGATTATAGTTTCATCAGTCTTTATGATGCACTTATTCTCCATGCTATTACTCTATGCTAACCTTTTATACAGAGTAACTCATTTAGTCCCCACTAAACCCAACTTGGTAGACTGTTATTCATATTTTACAATTAGAAAAATGAGGCCCAGAAATTTAGATAACTTGGCCAAGATCATACTTCTTGAACAGGGGTCAGCAAACTTTTTGTTAAAGGGTCAGAGAGTAAACATTGTGCTTGCCAGTCACAAGGTCTCGGTCACAACTACTCAACTCTGCTGTGCAGTACAAAAGCACGCATAGACAATATTTCATGGAGTCAATGTGGCTATGTTACACAAATGGGTGGTGGGTCCCGCTGGCTGTGGTTTGCCAACCTCTGATCTAGAACGTAGTAAAGCAAGATTCAAACTCAAGTCTACACCTTTAATAACTAAACTGCCATACAATAAGAGAAAATGAAATAAATGTGGTTCTCCTCCCATAACATGGGTTCACTAATTTTCAAATATTCTTTGCCTCTCTATACAGTTTTGTTCTAAAGGATCTAACCAGTTAATAGGAATTGTCACCTATTGTGATTTGGTGAGCAGAAAGATTGAGATGCCCAGAGAGCATAAACAAGGTAGGTAGCTCACCTAACAGCATGTGGATTTAACAACATTATGTTAGGATAGATGTGCAGATCTGAAATTTGAGCAGTACTCAGCCTGCTAAAATGGAAAAGAAGAAAGAAGAAGATGACTCTGGGTTCTTTTAAAATATAGCAATACTTAGTTTAACAAGTCTCTATATTTTTTTCTTAATTTCAAAATTATTATCCGTGAATTTGTCTCATAAGTACAATAATATTGGGCAATATAGCTATATCCATTTTAAGTTGTTTAAAATTCAAAGTCATGAGGAAAGATATTTTAATTACATCTAGTTTTTCTTGTGTTTATAAATTATAAAGTAGCAATGAAAATTAATCAACAGATTGAGTCACTTGTTTGATTTTTTAGTAGTAGATCTTCACCAGAATTTGAGAGCCACATCCATGACAGAATGAGTCAAGATGACATAACATTCCTTAAATAATGGAGATGTAACAAGCTCTCTGGGCAGGAGAATGGTCAGAAAATTTATACTTCAGTCTTAATGTTACTATGGACCAGTCATACGACCTTCAGCCAATTCTGCATCTTCTTTAGAAAAATGTTAATTATATCATCTGCTACCATACCGGGGTCATTGTGAAAGTTATTCGAAAAAAATTCATAAAGTTATCTTATAAATTTAAAATGCTATATTCATTAAGGTAGACATCTAAGGCTTATAATACAATCTGTTTTCACATGAAAAATACTTTTATTTTTTTCCTTCTTTCACAGATCTATAATGCCTTTCACCAGAAACAGAAGAGACCCAGAATTCAGAATTTTTGCCAGCCCATCACTGTGAAAAAACAAAGTAAAGCCATAATTCTACTACTGTTTTATTTTTTAGGACCTTTAAAATTTTCCTTACCTTTAGTAATCACCAACATTTCTAAATATTCAGTCTATTAGATTCCTAAACATTTTCTTTAGAAATCTAAGTGACTAAAAACTAAACAATAATAGTACTTATAGAACCAAGTTATTTGTAAAAGGTAGTTTGCACAAATAAATCTACTAAAATTTTGGTTAAATTTCTAAGAAATATCATAAGGACACTGTAATATTAGATTGTGTTATTTTTCACAAATATTTTCAGCCCATCTCTCCAGAAGGTTTATACCCTCCTACTCCACTACTATCACCCTCGGTTGTATGATTCTTGTAACGTGAGCAGAAGTGACCCATGTCACCTGCAAGCTGAAATTTTAAAAGCCACTATGTCTGTTTTCTCCTACACTATAAGACCAGAATATTCCAGATAAGGGCTGCTCCAACATTCTGGGGTCCAAATGAAGACAACATAAAACAGCACTAAGACCAACCCGTGAGACCATGTAGAGTGAGTGAAAAGTAAAATTTTGTTCCTGTTAGTCACTGACACTTTAAGTCATTTGCTACCATAGGATTACTTAGGCTATCCTATGTGACTAATTACAAGAATGCAAAAGTCCAGTTATACTCTGTATGTTGACAATTAGAATAATTAACATAAACATGGCAGCAACATAAAATCTCATCTATAAAGAAAGAAACAAGCATTCCAATGCTTCCTATATGTGAACACAGTTACAACAGGATATAAAAACCAAGTTTTGCCTCACTAAACCACAAAGATGGTGTAAGGGATTCAGACTGCAATAATTTTTCAAGTTATTTATAGGATAGAAAGACATAAAACCAGAGAATCACATCCAGAAACAATGTTGGCCATCATTTAGGGATTATCTATAATCCTAGAAATTCGGGCTCTCACCGTCTTATTTTACAATCACTTTTTTTTTTCCATTTTTTAACCAAGAAACTGCAAAATTATTTTCAAGGAAAAAAGAAATGACTCTCAAAATGCACTAGCAAAATTCAACAGATTTCCTAAATCCAAAGACTAATAATAAATATGACATTTCCTCATCTAGAAGCTGTCAATATTACACAGGTCATTTCAGGATTTCTGTTTTTAATTAAAACTTAAATTATGTCATGAGTATTTTTAAGCATAAAATCTCTAATATGCGGCTCAATACATAAAACATAAGATTTCAGGGATAACATTAGATATGCTTTGCACTTTCAAGAAATTATCAACACAGTATCAGGGATACCCTGCCCTCTACTGTCAGTATTATAATTTTGCATGTTTAACTAAATTAGTTAAATCACTTCATTGAAAATCCAAGTTTTCTCCCTCCATCAGTTTTTTTTTTGGTATTTAAACATTCTGTTTCTATTCTACTAGCTGTTTTCTTAGAAAATTTAACATGTATGTTTCACTGAAATATTAAAGTTCATCCATCTTTTTATACTGCTCCTAAATAAAGGAACTCAGAATGCTCTAACGCTAACCAGTCATTTCCAAACTTATAGTCTCTTATTATTCTGTACTAATTTCTCTCGATTTTTACCCTTATCAATTAGAAAATGTTGTAATTATTTCACATGGTAAGTTTACTTAGAGTTACACTGATATTTTCTATTTTATTTGCTCACCATTCCTTCCTGCATCTCAGACCTTCCTTTGAAATTAGTTCATCTTTAAAGCAGGTCTGCTGGTATGAAATGCTCTCCATTTTTGTCTGCAGAAAGCATTAGTTTGTCCTTCTCCTTTAAAGGTTCAGTGGTATACAATTCCAGATTAACAATTATTTTCCATCACTATTTGAAGAAAATATTCTCCTGTCTTCTACCTGCTGCTGTTGTTGTTGATACCACTCATCTCCATACTTCATTGGCCTCTGGCTCCACTTAGTTTTCCAATAAATTGTCCCAATATTCACAAACTCGCAGTCTACTCAAGCTCTCATCAATGCCAATTTGTGGAGTTTTCCACAGTTTGTTGAGAAATCTCACTTTGTCATTGGCTTTCTACTTGACCTGTATTGTAGCTTCCTCAATTCCCTTTGGTTTCCCTGTGTATTTGTCATTTCTTATGGTTTTCAGAATTTTCTTACCATGTGATCTCTAAAAGTTAGTTTAAAATATATTCAGATTTAGTATATATGGTTTACATCATCATTTATGTCAATGAAGAGAAAGCATATTAATGCATTACCGTTTAGTATTTCATGTCACCTTGGTATTCTGGATATGTATTGATGGTGGTCTTGTACAGTGATAGTCAAGAGTTTTTAAGTCACATACTTTTGTCAAAAAAATGAAGTGTTCTGCAATGTATTATACTTATTTGCAAATCACATGCATGTTCTCCTATCAATCTTAACATTAAATAGTAGTGAAATATATTTTTATTTTTAAACAAACAAATTTAAACAGAACATATGGAAAAGATTTTACATACATTTTGGAATGTATGTCCAACTTGGTATCATTAAAGGGTCTTAGAAGCTCTAACATTGGCAGGCTTTCTGTAGTAGAGCTAGCTCTATTCTTTGGACACTGTAGATATTTTCAGAGCCTTTTAGATAATTCAAGAAATAAGTCTGGAAAAATACAACAAAGTATCATTGTTTTTAATTACTAAATATGGTACTACTCAAATAATATTATGTCCCAACAAATATACAAATGAAATAGGTGAAATTTTACCACTACTCAGAGTATCCCTCATTAATTCAACAAAATTTGTTTTCTACCCGTAAAGTGCTTGGTGCTATATTAGGTGCAAATGATAGAGCAGTGAAAAGATGGACCTGGTCTGAGGTCATAGACTATAAAGCCTCTTAATGGAGACTAACAACTAAAAAGCCAGTACAGTAGAGTGGGATGAATGCTATGCTTGTTGAAAAGTAGGGCACACTAAATGAGTACTTAACTTAAGAAACATTTTGAAAAGACTCAGGCTCTTATGATTTGGCTTGAGATTATACCATAGACAGAACCTTGAAAAACATGTTTTATTTCTTTGCCCTGACAATCACATTATAACTCCTTTGTTCTCCCTGCTTTATTTGAAATCCTAGATGGCCACTAACAACAGTTCATAAAAAATTAAAACTTATTAAAAACGTTAGTGATGATTTACAAAAAAAGTTTCGTAAAGATAGTTGCAAGTCAGTACAATTTTGCAAAGGCACCTCCTGTGATGGATGAGTTTACTCAAAGTGCAGATTATTGGAGATTTGGTAAATCATACAAATATATCTGGGTTCTCTGACATCAAAACAGAGTAAAAAGACAGCAACTAAAAATAAGTAGGAGATGATATATGAACCAAACATAATTTTAAAAGTGTACTGTATCAGTTTAAAATTTAATTTGGTGTAACATGATCCTGTACAAATTAAAGGAGCATCACATGATACTATGTTATCATGATTAGAGATGTGAAAATAGAGGTTCTATTTTAAGTACAACACAATAAGCATCATCTCGCAATGAAGTGAAATGACCTATTTTCTTTTTCTTTGCGTTCTCTTACTATCTTATTCTCCCTTAAGATAGCAAGGGATAGTACATATACATACTCTTAGAGGTTATGTAGTGATGGTCCGGGTGTTCATCAAGTCAGAGTAAAACTATAGCTCACCTGCCTGGCACATAAGATTTACCCAATTGTATATAATTGAAACATTTAGACAGATTATGTAGAATAACACATTTGTATGAAATTTTGTGAATGGATATACGACTAAATGGTTGACTTGTGTTTGTAGCATTATCTTGGGGGTACTTGATCACAGCCTATTTTGGTATATTTCAAGACATCTGAAACAACCGTTACTAGAAGGAGCCCTCAGCCAGATACAGAAGGCCCGGTTTTGATGATCCCTCTTCTACTGAGTCCATGGCTGTGGGCAAGGCCCTGAACCTCTGGGTTTTTAATCACAGTGTCCAAATCCCTAAAATGGGATCTCTGAGGCTCTTCATACTCTCACATTCTGTGTTTCTGTGTGGTTCCTGCTGATGTTTATTGGGTCTCAAGAGCACAGAAAGTCCACCTTCCCAACAAAATTTTTTGAATACCCCCATGTAATAATGGACCATGTTCATTCATTGCCAGAACATGTCAAGGAATGTATAAGGTTGGTAGCAATTGGGAAGTGTGGACCAGGGCCAATGAGGGATGCACATATTAAAATATCTACACTCAGATTGCCTTGTGTTATTTAGTTCTCTAATTTTATTTATGCAAAATAAACATTATTTATCCCAGACTGTAAATTTTACATTGTAGGAATTATATCATACTCTTAATTCTGCTACCCAGACGGTAGGTTGTCAGTTGCTTCTTGATTAATATCTAAGCCAACTTTAAAAATAATCAAGTAATTATTTGGGACATAGAGTTTTTACCTACTTTATGTCAGACAAAACTCTGAAATGAATTTCTTAAATATAAAAAAAGGAGTTAAATTATACTTCTCACTTTTATTCCCATGGCAATTACTGGAAAAGAAATGTAAAGAAAAGGAAAGAGTGAAACATTTAATTCCAAAATAAGTGTGAGCAACAATCTTGCTATATTAATACAAAACCACACCCATCATTT
Source organism: Physeter macrocephalus (assembly GCF_002837175.3). NCBI lineage: Eukaryota > Metazoa > Chordata > Mammalia > Artiodactyla > Physeteridae > Physeter > Physeter macrocephalus. The sequence goes on along the minus strand of NC_041214.2, from coordinate 133,694,642 downwards.
TCACATTAAACATTTAGTTTTAGTAAGTTGGTACATGAAATATTGGTAAGGAAATTCTTCATGAGGAAAAAATGGCTTTTAATATAAACCTTGTGTGTAAGAATATATGAATAATGAGTTGGAAGCCACCTCCCAGAGGAGAAAGTTGCCTGGGCTTTTAGGTATGAATATAAAAAAAATCTCTCCTCATTTCATCTCTTTTCTGAGGGCCAGATTGTTATGTGAACTGAACCCATTCCAACCTGAATATACTTAATATAAATGAACATTATAGCAAAAGTTAATAAGGCCAAATTCTGCTACCACAAAAATTTTAAAACAAATAATCACCATAAGGAAAATAGCCATAAACCCTGGTTTACGGCCCATACTTGGTTGAGTTTTTAAAATATGCTATTCAAAATCATTCCACATAATTTTATCAAGTCCTTAACACTCATTACTCCAGTGTCTTTTAACTTTTTACTGTGACTTCCAATAAAAAATATATTTTATATCATGGACAAGTGTACGTATATATCTTTCTCTCTATATATATATGCATATATGTATGTACACATATGTTACATATAGCTTTATATATATATAAACTTCAAATATTTTTATATATTTATATGAAATTGTAAAATGGAAAAAAGTTTCATAAAATAATACCTACCCTTCTACATGCTATACTGTCTGGTATTTTATATTCTTTTCTATTTCCCTTTAAAACATGCTGTTTGAGGCCTAGTTAATTGATTATACAACTCAGTACTATATCATAAACCATCGCATAATAGAAAAAAATAGGGACAAAATATTCCCTTCAAGAAAATGGAGAAAGAGCAAAAGAAGGACAAAAAGGAAATGGGGGTAGAGATAGGAGAAAGCAAAGAATGGATGAACATTATAGAGAAAAGGAGTCATAGCACTTTGGAAATGATATGGCCGAAGAGAAGAAAAGAGCATTAACTAGAAAAAAGGAAAAATTATGGAAAATTGTTAGGGTTGATCTTTAGGGTTTGAAAACTTCAAGCAATCATAAATATTTTCCTCCCAGATATATGAAAACTAACAATGTCACAGACTAACCATGACATTCATTAGATAGATGAACTATGTCCAAACTACAGTCTAGATGAAAACCAAGGTGTCCTTGCAAATTTTTAAGCTGTGGCATGTTAAATTTTGTGAAACATGGAGAATATTTTATGATTCACAAATCTTGAAATAAGAATAACTATCCATTTCATTCAATAACTCTGTCAGAGGCTTTTTTTATAAATTTCCACATCCTCGACTGATGCTTAATTCATAAGATTAGCCAACAACTGTGCAAAGAGCATAGACTTCAGAGTTCGAAGACCAAGTTTCGTGTTTGAGTCTAGGTTTTACCACCCTGCAAAAAGGGTAAGTGACAAAATATGTAGAAACACTTTGTGTATCAGATCCCTCAAAGCAATGTAGGTAATCCTCAACCAATTATAGTACCATTATATTTTCATAATTGCTTAGAGTTAGAAGAAACTTTTTCATAGGAGAGCTCATTTGTAATACGAATCTGTTTCTCCTTTTTTTCCAACCATTCTAAGATCTTTCCATTTAATTTTCCTGCTGCAAAATAACCCAGAAGATTTCGTTTTTTACTTGCCTGGCACTTTTTTAGAAATCACCTCTTTTGATTTGCAAGGATTCAGCAAATATCATCTTAAAATCTACCATAATAAAAACAAATGTTTATTATTAGATTGTCTTTGAAATTAAATAAATCAGGACATGCTATGTTATAGATATTTCAGATAAGTGGTCTTGCTTTTTCTTCTGTTAGCCTGAGGCTTAGTTTGAAAAGTCCATGCCCTAGTGCATTTTATTATCTTCATTATTAATTATTTTCTAGTTACTTTACTTCTGTAGTTCTCAAGGCTAGTTTTAGATTTGAATCCCCTAGGGACCTTTCCAAAGTATGCGATAAATCAGAAAGCCTCATTTCTCTGTCCTGAGTTGGGGCTTAGGCATTGATTGTTTTTATGTCCCTAAGTGATTCTACTGGGCAGAAAAGATTGAGAACCACTGCTTTAGTTTTTCCCACTAATCAAAAAGCAGCTAAGAGACTCAAAATTCAGTCAAGAGATTCTAAATTGATTCAGTCAAGAGACATAAAAATTACATCCTTACATTCCAGTGAAAGAAAGTTATGACCATATCAAAGATATTTTCAGAGTAATTATCCTCATTCCTGCATCAGTAAATTTTCCTTTTGAATATTCAGGACAGCATAGAAACCATTATTTATCCTTCTTAAAATACTTAAAAATAAAAACCTCTCCTAATTCCACAACCCTTTCTCACAACCACTTCATTTTTCTGTTTTTCTTGATAGCAAAACTCCTCAAAAAAGGATTTATACTGGCTATTTCCAACTTCTCTTTCTCTCTGGAACTTACTCCATTTGGACTTCCTCCACTACTACCACTTCGTTTAAACTGTTTCAAAGTCACTGATAATTTGTATGATCCTAGATCAAATGGTCATTCCTCAGGCTTCACTCTACTTGATCCTTTAGCACGTTTTGGCTGCAGTTGGCAGTAGTTTGATCACTTCTCCCTTCATTACACTCTCAGTTCACTCACTTCTAGGGTAAAGCTTTCCCAGTGGTTATTCCTTTTCACTTCCCTTTACTGGCTTCTCCTTTTCAACCATGCCCAACCGATAGTGTGTTCAGTGCTCAACCAGTGGACCTCTTCTCTCTTCTGTGCTCATTCCCTTTCTGGTCCTCAATCAGCCTTGGAGCTTTAAATATCATCTATATATTGAGAAGCAACAAATTTAAATCTCCAGCTCTTATCTCCTCCTCAGTGTCCTTATACTCAACTGACTACTTGACATCTCATTTGAATACCTATTAGCCATTTCAAAATTAATGTGTATGAAAACAGACTCTTATTATTATCCCAGACTTGCTCTGTATAGTCTTCACCATCTCAGCTTCACCATCATTCTAGCTTTCAGGCCAAAAACCTGGGAATCATCTAGGATTACTCATTCTTTTATACCCCACATTCATTCTTTTAGCAAGCCCTGTTGATGCTCCCTTTACAAATGTACCCAGAATTCAACCACATCGCACCACCTCTACTGCTTCCTCCCTGGTCCAGCTTACATCATCTCTCACCTGGGTCACGAAAGCAACTTTTAAATGACCCTTTTCTTCTCTTATTGTCCACATCCACATAGAAGCCAGAGGAAGCATTTTTAAAATACATGTCATACTTTGTCTTCCCATCACTCAAAACAATTTCATATTTCATTTTACTAAAAGTAGAATTGAAAGGATTTACAATTGTTTACACGATCCTATGTGATTTAACTCCTTATGTCCTGTCTAAACTCATTTCCTGTGCTTTCCCATCACATGTGATGCTCCAGCCACACTGGCCTCCATGCTGTTCTTGAAAGCTAAAGATACAATCTCACATCATGGTCTTTATATTGTGCTCTTCTGTTGCTAGGAATGCTTTTGCAGCTGTCCCTCTAATACACCCAGATCTCTTCTCTCTCAATTCCTCCAGGTCTTGCTCAATGGTCTTACCTGGCCAGATTATTTTAAATGATAATACCTCTCTCAGTCTCTATACTCCTTTTCTGTGCAGCTGGTCCATAACAGTTATTTACTTATCTCCATCTGATGTACCATAGGTTTAATTGTGTGACTCTCACTCCCATTAAAATGTAAATGCCATGAGGATACAAATTTTGGGTTCTGTTTTGTTTTTTTGGCTTTTCTTAAGCTTCTAATTATTTTTTTCAGCTTCACTGAGGTATAACTGACAAATTGTAAGTTATTTAAAGTGTACACATGGTGATTTTATATATATATGTATACATTTTGAAAGGATTCCCTGCATCAAGTTAACACATCCTTTACCTCACTATTTAGCTTTTAATGTGAAAACTATTAAATTAGAGATGAAATTAGAATCTCTCAGCAAATTTCAATTGTACAATACAGTGTTATCCACTTGCCAGCTACAAATTGGCACTTGCCATCTACTTCTACAAGGATTAAATCAGGAGCTGCTGCACCTGCTGACCTTCAACACCCCCTGAAAGGAGATCAGGGTGGAGATCAGGAATGAGGCACTCTGTGCTCTGGGAAAAACTGGCAAAAACAGGTATTCAGATAGTTAGATATTTTCAGGAGAAGATTTTATGAGACCAATTCTTGCATCTCCTTGTATCTAGAAAAGCACTAAAATCCTTCATGGTGACGTCTGCTCCTCGTGACTAGCAGTAACCTGCACGAGACTGTCAGCAACTTCCTGCAAAAAATATGTGCTTGATTGCATGTACTCCCCCTTCGCCAAAATCACATATATCCTGACCTTCCCCCCTACCTCTTTAGAGCAGTTTCTCAGAGCTATCTGAAATGCTGCCTCCCAGGCTATCGTCCTCATTTTGCCCCAAATAAAGCTTAACTCACAACTCTCACGTTGTGCATTTTTTTTCAGTCAACAAACTATAGTCACCATGTTATACATTAGAACCTCAGAACTTATTCATCCTCCCATAACTGAAAGTTTGTACCCTTTTACCCACCTCCCCCTATTTCCCCTCACCCCAGCCCCTGGCAACCACTTTTCTACTCTGTGTCTATGAGTTCTACTTTTTTTAAGATTCCACATATAAGATTTGTCTACCTTACCTTTTCAAAATTCCATCTTATAGTTTCATTGATCTTTTCTATTGTCTCCTTAGTCTCTGTTGTTTCCATTTTGATCTTTGTTATTTCCTTCTGTCTACTAATTTTAGGCTTAGTTTATTCTTTTTCTAGTTCCTTGAGGTGTAAATTTAGGTTGTTTATTTAAGATCTTTCTTTTTTCTTTATGAAGGCATTTATCATTATAAATTTCCCTCTTAAAACTGTTTTTGCTGCATCCCATGAGTATTGGTGTGATTGGTGTTTCCATTTTCATTTGTCTCAAGACATTTTTTGACTTCTCTTTTGATTTCTTCTTTAACCTATTGGTTGTTCAGGAGCATGCTGTTTAACCTCCATATATTTGTGAATTTTCCAGTTTTCTTCTTGTAACCGATTTATAGTTTCATACCATTGTGGTCAAAAAAGATACTTGATATGATTTAAATCTTCATAAATTTATTGAGACCTATTTTGTGTCTAACATATGATCTTTCCTGGAGGATGTTCCATCTGCCTTTGAGAAGAATGTGTATGCTGCTGCTATTGGATGAAATGTTCTATAAATGTCTGGTAAGTCCATGTGGTCTAACGTGTAGTTTAAGTCCAATGTTTCCTTATTGATTTTTGTCTAGATGATCTATCCATTGTTAAAAGTGGGATTTTGAAATCCCCTACTATTGTATCACTGTCTATTTCTCCCTTCAAGTCTGTTAATATTTGCTTTATATATTTAGGTACTCCTATGTTGGGTGCATAAGTATTTACTGTTATATCCTCTTATGAACTGACCACTCTATCATATATAATAACCTTCTTTGTCTCTTGTTACAGTCTTCGGCTTAAAGCCTGTTTTGTATGACACAAGTATAGCTATCCCTTCTTTCTTTTGGTTTCCATTTTCATGGGATATCTTTTCTCATCCCTTCACTTTCAGTCTGTGTGTATCCTTAAAGCTGAAATGTTTCTCATGGGCACCCTGTCAGGGGTGAGGTTTATGGTGAGAGTGTGTCTCAGCCTCTCCTACCCATTTTGATATAGGCATTTCTCATCCACTTGATATGTAGGAGTCACTTAGCTAGTTTCTGGATGTCTTTATCAGGTGGTTGCTCTAGGTGTAGCTGTATATTTTGTGTGTCCCTGGGAGGAGGGGAGTTTAGGAGCCTCTAGATCACCTTAGTCCAGTAAGCTTGCTTTTGTTTTTGTTTTCTTGACAGTGTTAATCCCAATGCCTAGAAATATGCTGGGCACATAGTTGGTATTCAATACTTATTTGTTGAATAAATCAATGAAAAGCTTCAACTTTGTACTGGATACTTCAATATTTTATTTTAAAATTTATACCTAATTTGTAGGTTAGGTAATCTATAAATCCCCTTCCAGTTCTAAAGTTTTATGACTCTAACACAAACAAGTGCTCAGTCTGCTTGATGACTCCTTTCCTGATTCACTCAAACCAAGTTAGTTCACTGCCCCCTCTGCTCTTATAGCACTCTCTTCTTGCTTATAATATTAGCATTTATCATAATATTTTCCCCAAAATTAGACCAAGAGTTACTCAAGTGCAAGGTATGTTTTTATCTGTTTCTTCATACCCTTGCTGTAACATACCATGGTACCTGACACTCTTAGTGTTTGGCTTTCAATATGTAAATATTTACTGATTGAGTGAGTGTGACTTGTATAAAATAATGCTTTGGGAGAGTGAGGGAAAGAGAATGCTTATCTTTTTAAACATCTAGCTGAAGGGAAAAAACTGGAAGGGAATATTTCTCTAGTGGGTCACTGAGGAGCTTTTTCAGATTTTCTGTATTCCCCAGTCTTGAAACCCAAGCACTCAAGCAGCAGATTTTTTTCTTTCCTATGATGTTTTCTTCTGGGGGCATTCAAAAGTCATCACCTCCTCTCCTGGACGGTAAGTCTCATTTAAAAGGACAGAAGCATATCTAAGTCTGCCTAGATAAGTAAGAAGCAATCCTAAAGCTTTCAGAAATAGATACTGCCTGAAATCCCCGTTTCTATATTTTATTACAATTTTAAAAAAAGAAACGAAGAAATACCTATCACTGAACAGCATTTTAACTGCATACTCTAAATCACGATATTTAAATAAAATAAAGAGAAAGACATAATATTGTATAATAAGATAAATTTTAAAGAAATTTTGTTTAATCACATGTCTAATCTTAAGGAAGTGGCAAGAAACTATGTATTTAGTTTAATTGTACATCTACAACATGAATTCAAGCTTCACTCACTATTGTATTGTAGTACAAAATATCATCGTCTGTTACAAGAATGAGGTTCGAATATGTTTAATTGACTTTATCATTTTTCCTTTTCTAGAACTTATTTGTTATGCATACAGACTAAACTAAACTTATTTGCAGTATGAATTTTCTACTCTTTGAAAATGAAAGTGGCCTCTCACCTTCACTGAAGCAAGACTCAGAGCTCTCTTCGGTTTATATTTGTTTTTAACTTTCCATAACCAAAAGTACTGCCTCACTCTCATTGCTCCAGATATATTCAAACATTTAAAAAAATAATAATGATTATAACACTGTTACCAGCAAAGTCCATTAACAATTCCCACGGAATAAAAATAGAATCTGGGTAATAAAATAAGGTCTAACCTGTTTTTTTCCTTGGTGCTTAGTTTAGTCTCACTTGCTCACAGGGTGCCCGTGCAGAGGCCTCCCGCCAGGACCTTCCGACCAGAGCTCCTGGCGTGAAACGGCTGCACCAACACCTCAGCTTGGGACCGTGTGCAGAAGCTGCACACAAAAGCACGGCAATTAAAGATGGCGGCGGCGGCGGGCCGTGTGCAGAGACGCTGCACCTGGCACTGTGATCTGGAGCCTGAGCAGCGCAGCTGCACTGGCCCCGCGAGAACTCCGCTCCCTCCCCTCCTCACTGAGGGATCCCTGTAAAGCAGCCCCGCCCACAGCCTGAGAGCTTGTGGTCTAGAGCCAGTTCCCACCTCTGCATTCTCTGATAAGAGAATTAAGCTTTCCTTTGCTTCTTAGCCAAACTCAGTTTCCTTCAATAGGCGCGACTGACAATCAGGCAGGAGGACCCTTGTTTGGGACCATCTCGGGAATGTCGGTAACAATGCTAAGAATATATAAATGTGTTCTTACGTTAAAGGAGAATCTTATTAGAGTTTATTTGTAATTTGCACTCAAAGTCAAAAGTAAGTTTAGGTGAAAGTCTTTTTGCAATAGAAATTTCTCTTCACATTCAAAATAGTCATCATTACTCACGACATAGAATTTTATGTTTTTAATCACAACTGGGGAAGGATGAAATCAAATAACTTTAAAAATGTTTTTTTCTAAGCTGAACACTATGCTTTCATTGGAGGATTTGATTATCTGTATTACTCAAATGAATATTTTCTAAATTTTCCAAAATGATGAATTGCTATCATATAATGGCTTTCCTTTAAATATGTCAATCATCTTACTACTAAAAGCAGAGGACTCTGAGAATCACCTTGAGTTTGTAAACCAATCCCTGTCAGACACTCAAACATCCCATAATCCTTTATCAAGCAATTTCTACAATTATGTATCAAGTACTGTGCTAGGTACACAGGGTTTAAAGATCAAAGTCCTTGTTTCCTTCATAAAGGATTAACAGACAGAAAGCAAAATTAAAATAAAATAAATGCTTACTAGAATGTGAAGTATTCTATGAAGGATGATTCAAGTTTTGTAGGGCCCGAAATTTCAGGGAATATTTTTTATTTTACTGAGGAATAGTTGATTTACAATGTTGTGTTGAATTTCTGCTGTACAGCGAAGTGATTAAGTTATACATATATATATTCTTTTTCATATTCTTTTCCATTGGTTTATTACAGGATATTAAATATAGTTCCCTTTGCTATACAGTAGGACCTTGTTGTTTATCCATTTTATATATAATAGTTTGCACCTGCTAATCCCAAACTCCCAATTCATCCCCCTCCCATATCCCCTCACCCTTGGCAACCATAAGTGTGTTCTCTATATCTGTGAGTCCACTTCTGTTTCATAGATAAGTTCATTTTGTCATATTTTAGATTCCACATATAAGTGATAGCATATGGTATTTGTCTTTCTCTTTCTGACTTACTTCACTTAGTAAGATAATCTCTGGGTCCATCCATGTTGCTGCAAATGGCATTATTTCATTCTTTTTTATGGATGAGTAGTAGTCCATTGTATATATATATACTACATCTTCTTCATCCATTCATCTGTCAATGAACATTTAGGTTGTTTCCATGTCTTGGCTATTGTAAATAGTGCTGCTATGAACATAGGGGTGCAAGTATCTTTTCAAATTAGAGTTTAATCTGGATATATGCCCAGGAGTGAGATTGCTGGATCACATGGCAACTCTCCATACTGTTTTCCATGGTGGCTGTACCAGTTTACATTCTTGAGGGAACTTCTTAATGAAAAAGAATATAAACTTACAAATGTAAAATTAGGCAAGTATGTGAATATTTAGAATGAGAAAATAAATCATGAAAAAATTGCAAAATTTAAAAAGCTGAAAATATTATAAACCTCACAAGATTGGCAAATTCAGTCTTTTCTCTAGTACAATTTAATAAAGTTATTTTAGTATTGATATTGTAGAAAATTTTATCTTCACAACTTGTTATTGGTAATGTTATAAAAATGTTTAGGATTGTTATCCAATTTGAGAAAACTTATCAAGTTTCTTTCGTATAAGATTCCAGGCATTTAGAATATTCCTGCATATTGACTATCTCACATACTCTGAGTTGACAACATTTATTAACCAGTTTGTCACAGATATCTTCATTACTTTGATGTCATTAGGAGTTTCATGTTATCTTCATCAAAGTCAATAATCCTGTCCGAACGGCAAAAAATTTAAGTCATTTTCCACTGTGTTCATATGACTCATTTCTTCACTAATTTGATCATCTAACAATTTATAGCTATTAATTTCCTTGCCCTGGAAAAACATCTCTCTCTCAACAAGGTACTATTTTAGGTATGTTTTGAACATGTTTTGTTACAATTTGCTTCTCATTGTCAAAGTAATTTTGATTAATTTTCCTTCTCACCTTTCTCTTTTGCTTTTGTTTGCATATTTCATTAATTTTTATGTAAATTTTCTCCCATTTAAAAAAATAAATGTCCCAAAGAGGAGTCTATAATTTCTCACTTGCTATATCAAAAACTTTCCAAAAAGTATTTCCTTATTACAGCTAACATGGCTTCCCCTTAGCCTTATCCTGAAAATGCTCTAGTGACTGCAATGAGTGGAACAAGACTCAAATCATAACTAACTGCGGTTGAACTATGTTTTGCTTCACAGTAAATATGCATTTGTGTTACAGAAATATGGAAAGGAAAACTAACTGTGCCTGGTAAGTTGAAGGAAGGCATCACAATGTACATGAATACTGGAGTTAACTCTTGCAAAGTAAGTCAGTGTTCACAAGATAGGGAAGACTGTGGGCAAGAATTTGTGCTCAAGTTCAAAGCCCCACAACACTAACCATGAACCCAAGATTCTGACCCTGAAATCACCATCCTTCTCTTCCAGTTAGCTATCCAGTGTCCTTGTTGCCCAATTTCCATCTACTCATGTACAGTAGCAATTGTGGCTTTCGTAACTCAAGGGCAATTAAGCCATGTGGCATACAAATTTCCAGATGAAAATAGAATAAAGACAGTTTAAGATTTTTGGTTTGAAAAGATAAAGACCAGGAAAAGGATATATGTGAAAAATATGAAACCATGAAGGGCATGCTTCTTTTCAAGTCTAAGGTGTACCAGTAAGGGACCATGTTCATGAAACTTGAAGGAGGCATTTTTGGAAAATGAAGGCACACTTTCACTCAATGGGCTTCATCAACCTGAAAGATGGTAAGGATTAAAATTAGGAGCTTCAAGAAAGCTTAAATGACATCATGGATAAAAGATCTTTATCAAGAGGAAATTCTACTTCAGAGCCTCCAGTCTCTACTCTTTGTGATACAGATCAAAAAAAGGAGCTGTCATCCTCTCCACATAAGGGGTCTTATTAAAGTCAAATGCTCTGGAGTCAGGTGAGCTTTTAGGGTGACCCCTGTGATTCTGATGTTCTTAGTTTCTCAAACATCTTTAAAGCCTTTTAGAAAATAGATATCAAATAGATAATCCCAAAGATTAGAGACAAATGCATACTACCTATATGGTTTCCTTTTTCACTAATGTGATGGTTAATTTTATGTGTCAGCTTGACCAGCCCATGGGGTCCCCAGATATTTGGTCAAACATTATTCTAGGTGTGTCTGTGAGGGTGTTTTGGATGAGACTAACATTTGAGTCAGTAGACTGAGTAAAGCAGATTACTCTCCCCTATGTGAGTGGGCCTCATCCAAGGGGTTGAAGAACCCTTAATAGAATAAAAAGGCTGACCCTCCTGTGAGTAAGAGGGAACTCCTCCTGCTTGATGGCTTGAGCTGGAATATTGGTTTTTTTCTGCCTTCAGACTCAAACTGAAATATTGTCTCATCTTGAGTCTTGAGTCTATCAGTTCTCCTAGTTCTCAGGCCTTCAGTCTTAAACTTGAACTACACCAGAGGCTCTCCCGGGTCTACAGCCTTCAGACTGCAGATCTCGGGACTTCTCAGCCTCCATTATCACTCATGGGCCACTTTCATATAATAAATATCTTCATATATATATATGAAGATATATATATATATATATATTCCATTGGTTCTGCTTTTTCTTGGAACACCTTGACTAATACAACTGATATAAATAAGATGAAGAATTCTATATGGTAACTAAGAAAAGAATGTCTAAGTTAATATTTATACATATTTAATCCAGTCTGTACATTTGGCATTTGCCATTTGAGGTATGGCATAAGGGAACAAAGACATATTTCATCTATAAACATACAGCTATGGATGTTAAAGTTGGTCCACTGTACAGATAAGGAAAATGAAACACAGTGAGATTAAATATTTTCCCAAAGATACACAGCAAAGCAGTGGCAGAACTATCAGTAGCACACTTTTTCTGAATTCTAGTCTACTGTTCTGTCCTTCACACCAGGCTTCAATTTCACATTTCATTCTTTCCACACTTCAGTGGTTTGACATGTGAAACCATCTCTGAAGCTAACTCCCACTCCCCACTTCACCTACTGTGCACTAATTCTTTCTTTAAAATGAGCATGATAAACCAGGTCCTTGGGTTGGGCAAGGAACATACTTATGCTTTAGAAAATGTATGGCAGTGAAGGGCTGGGAGAGATGAGTAGAATGCCTCTGGCTCATGAGGATCAGAGAACCCTGTGTAGTCCATCCCAAGATGGGGAGAGAGTAAATATTGAGCCAGTGCCAACGTACTCAACTGCAAGGAGGGTTGGGGGGTGGGGGCGGAATGCCAAGGTCTACAGGGAAGCATTATCCTGGTAGCCTCCTTAGACCACCTCATCTCCAGAGAAGGCTCTGGTAACCTGAACATGCCGTAAACAAAGCTGACACTAAGAAGCACAAAAATTTGCTTCAAGGAACTTTCCCTGAATATTTTTATATGAGGCGCTCACTGTCTATCAACTAACTGTTTTTGGTAAATTTCACCACTATCCTTATTCAATTTTCACGCCCTTGGAAGTCTCACTCAATATTTAATGATACACTGGCTTGGCAAAATAAAAGAAACTCTAGATTATTTCTGCAAAACACATCTGATTGCTACAGAAAAAAAAAAAAAAAGTGAGGAAAGGAAAATAAGGCATTCAAATTTCCCTGGACAGCTTTTAAAGCTAGCTGAAAAAAATCATATCAGAGAATACTTTCTAATTTCTAAGGAAGCAAATAAAAGTCACTTAGAGAGTGTTTATCACAACTAGCTATATGTTCTTAGTCAAATCTATAATGATAGTTTTTTTTATATAACTGATATGTTCAGTATATTTTTCCCTATTCTTTTATTTCAAGAAAGATTTTGATAGTTTGCATTATTGTAGATTTTTATAGCTGTTAGATGTTTTGTTCTGGTTAGTTTTATGTTGGGTTCTTGATCAGAAATATGACACCTACCACCCATTACAATTGTTCCTATGAGAAAAATCAATCTTTTTGGCAATGAAACAAGTCATGAAAATTTTCATGAACATCCTCTAGTGAAAAGCAAGAGTAGCTTGTTATATCCCTTCCCTACATTGAAAGGACCAGAGGGGGCAATATCCTAGTGTTTGCTTTGGATAAATCATTCAGATTTTATGAGTCCTTGCATAGATCCATTCCCTATGTCGGAACCAGCCACGTGTCCCTGAAGTGGTTTCATAGACCTCCAGGTGCTGCGGAGCTTCAGTGCTGCCTGTCCTTAAACAGGAAGGTCAATATCCAGGGCTACTTATATGAAGTGTTTGACATATTCTATGGTCAGTAAGCTGTGAACCCTAGGATATATTCAAGAGCTAGTTATTGGTGGCCCTAACTGTGTACTTCTGATGCCTCTCTCTTTGGGGATGGATGAGGGATAAATTTAGATGGGCTCACAAATGGAAATGAATGCTTAATCTGGATGGTGGTGAGATATCTAAGGAGAGAAGCAGTTTTCTTAGGAATAAAATATTCATACATAAAGAATAAACTATTTTACATACACAAAAGTTATTTTTTAGAAGATCTGTGGTTTAAAAGGTATCTGTGATATCTGGATGTTTCTTTTCTGACCCACCACTTTCATAAATTCCCATAACATAAATAAATATACCATAAAATTATAACTTAAAAATTAGACACTAATGAAAACTTTCCTGCTTTCCCGATGCTAACTTCTATTCCTGCCCATCATACCAACCATTTAATGAAACCAGTCTATCAGTTCTTTGTCAGGAGTCATGAATATCTGACAGCGGACATTGATGGCTAAGCAAAATTACACATTTTGCAAAAGATGTGGGATTCCATGAAGTCCATGAAAGTGGTTTTGGAGGACTGCTTTTACTTATATGCACGGAAACAATTGAAGAAAGGACATTGACCCCAAAACAGATGACTAAGTATCAAAAGATTAAGAGAGACTTAGGGGAAAAGTTATGATGCTACCACTTTTTTCCCAAAGATAATTCTGTTAATAACCATAAAAGTCAAACATGTGGGCTTTTAAAAAGCCCACTGGTCTTCAAAAGATGTTTGAAACCTGTTATAATTTTGTAGGAGGTGTACATGTTGAAAGAATTAAATCTTTTGAGCATTTCCTCCTATTCCTATGTTGATCCAATTAGCCTACAACGACCTGATTTACCAAATCCCTCTCCTCTATGCAGAATCTCTGTTTTCAGTTTCTCATCTAAAAATGGAGAGGAGTCTTATGAAAATGAAATGAGAACAGAAATTTACTTTCTATCCTGGAAAGGGGTGATTTACAATATAGAACAAGGTTGAGGGAAAATACCAGAATATCAGGGTGAAAGGTGAGGGAAACAGGGACACATGGTTTGAAAAACATATTCAGTATGATATTTATTTTAAATTTTACAAAGCAAACAAAAAGTACTTTGTCATATCATAACAGTTATTAATACAAACCATAGAAAATAAAGCTTATAAAATCTTCATAAGTGGTAATATGCATATGCTACTGTGATTTAAAGAAGCTTTATTATAATTAGAAGGAAGGGAAATTTGAGAATTTTTTCTGCAATGCATGTGTGTAGAAAAAGGGAGAGAATCACTGGTCTTTGTAAACAGGCAAAAAATAATTTAAGGGTGAGAGAAAAAAATTCCATTTGGTCATCTGAGGCTTGACCAAATCTATTTACTCTAATCTTTTCCTCTAATAAAATAACAAATGAGCTGATTTAAAGGTGGTGAATCTATTTTGACATTGTCTCCTCTATCACCTGGATACAGACCTCCTCCGCTCCATAACTGACTCCTTTATTTGATGAACAGGATGGCCAGGGGAAGGCAAACACACACATACCCTCTTTGCAAGCTCAATCTATGTCTAAGACACCCTAGTGTTAAAGGCAAGTCATATATTTACATTGGTCTTAACTATATTTATAAAAGCAGGGCAGAGTTCCTCCCTTGATTCTATAACTCATTCTGAGTTCTGGGAGGTTTGTATAAATGTCAGCTGTCATAATTGCTCATTTATTTGAGAGTGTATTTTAACACTTATATTGAGATCTTGGGATTCCTGATGTAGGGATATAAAATTTCCTTTTTACTATATCTTTAGACAGGCTAGGAAATAGTACAGGATTTAAGCAACAGAATTTCAAAGCTAGGACAGAACTTAGAGATCATCAGTTTCTTCATTATCATAAATATGAAAACCAAGGCCCAGGAAACCAGAGTCTAAAGCTCATGCTTAGACAGTGATGCTGCAGAGTAAAAAAGGCTGCAGGATTTGGAAGCCCAGACTTCTGAATTCAAATCACTACTCTGCCTTTTATAATTATGATATATTGGGCAAATCATTTAATCCCGGAAGAAGATATTTTGATGTGACTAAAGTTAAATAATTTAACCATGAACTTCAGTTTATCCATCTATAAAATTAGGGCAATAATACCTAGCTTTCAGGGTTATTGATAGAAATACCGATAATATATTAAAATGTTTTTAAAATGTGAACTCTTATTTTTCTTTACTAGAAGAAATTCCAGAAATCCTAAATCCCAGCTCTTTGCTCTTTCTAACTAAGAGTAGGATGTCAGCATAAGCTTTAAAAATCTGATTCATTTTTGAAAAATTCCCTTAGTAAAAACCTCCTATTTCTTGATACTCTCCTCTAACAATATCACAATTAGACATAGATTACTGTTTGACAAAGAGTGGTTCTCAACAGTAGACTCAGAATGCTCCAGGAAAAATGAGGCACATAATTCAGGTAATGCTGTATACTATTGCTCTAGACTAAAGAGAAGCAGAGTTTTTTTTTTTTTTTTTTTTTTTTCGCTGTATGCGGGCCTCTCACTGTCGTGGCCTCTCCCGTTGTGGAGCACAGGCTCCGGACGCACAGGCCCAGCCGCCATGGCTCACGGGCCCAGCCGCTCCGCGGCGCGTGGGATCCTCCCGGACCGGGGCACGAACCCGTATCCCCTGCATCGGCAGGCGGACTCTCAACCACTGCGCCACCAGGGAAGCCCCGAAGCAGAGTTTTTTAATACCCAAAAGCTTTCTAAAAAATCCTGCAGGAAGGAAATCTATGTATACTAGCTTAACCAGGTTCTTTGGCATCCTAAATAAATATCTGTTAATACTCCCACAGACTTCTGTCACCTGGACAAACTCCATTCCCCAAAATAACTTACAAAAGTGCTGCTCAAGGCACAAGTTAACTGAAATGATATGGATTCCAAAATAATGGCTTAAATTCCTTCTGAGTGTTAAGCAAATAAAATGTCAATTCATTTCTTTTTAGTTAAAAATTTTTATACATAGAGCTGGGGAGAGTGGGGAGAAACTGCTGAATAGGTATGGAGTTTTACCTTGGGTGATAGAAGCGTTTTGAACTAGATAGATGTGGTGGTGACACAGTACTATCAATGTACTAAATGTCGTTGAATTATTTACGTCAAAATGGTTCCGTTTATTAGGTGAATTTCAACCTCAATAAATTATCTTTTAAAATTTCATACATGTATAAAAAGTTCAATTGCAAAATATCAAAACCTGACTATTTCAAGTGTTGTATGACAAACCTACAAAAAGTTTGAGTTAAAACATATATTACTACGAATATCGAATCATTATGTTGTATACCTGAGACTAATATAACATTATGTCAATTATACTACGATTAAAAAAAAAACACACACATATATCACCAAAACAAAGAGCAAGTTTTTTTAATGGCCTGTAAAATGTCTGTATGTATTCGTAAAAATAAAAATCGATATTTCTTTTAAGCTCTGAAATTGCAGAAGCTATGTAATAAAGTCAATACTAGAAGAAAAAAAGGTATTTTCTACAGGTAGCTAATATCTTACAGGCAGATTACAAACCATCACAAAACACATATTGACAGAGATTGACTATGGCTGCTGTAACTTAATCTCTGCATTGGTGATCTCAAACCTCCTGAGTCTCACTTCATGGTTTATGATACAGTTACATCACAACCCCTCAATAGAATTACAGCTTTGTCACTAATCTCTCCCTATCAGTTATCCTGTAAGGAAGGAAGCTGGAAGGCACCACTAGAAAGACACAACAGCATGAATGATTGCATTCAGTCCCTTTCCACAATAATATCTGTAAGTCTGGGAGTGATAAATGGCACCCAAGTTATAAACGAGCAACAAGGTCAGTAGCACCAAGCAGCCAAGAGTTCAAAGAAAAGTCACAATTCTGATGGGTTCAAGAAAAGGCCACATACTGCTGGCATGCATCAGTAGAGATAAATCCTCAAA
Organism: Physeter macrocephalus; assembly: GCF_002837175.3. Lineage (NCBI taxonomy): Eukaryota > Metazoa > Chordata > Mammalia > Artiodactyla > Physeteridae > Physeter > Physeter macrocephalus. The sequence goes on along the minus strand of NC_041214.2, from coordinate 133,677,556 downwards.
GATGCCTTACTGCAATTACAAAACAGAATTAGAAAAGCCTGTTATCGAAGAGCTAAGAGTTCTGTCCAGGAAATGAACAAAGAACATTGATTAGCATAAAAGTCATTCTTTTTCCGGAAAAATGATGAATTTTTATAACATTCCATGACCAGTCAAGAATTCTGGTGGAAAATGTCTTCAAAATGTTAAATAATTCTTTGACACTGAAAGATGTATCACTGAACAACACTGGTTTTCTTCTTGGTCTTCTCTCTTTAATCTCTTAAATACATCTATAAAGAATCCAGAAGAGACATGGAGGGAAATGGCCTAACTTTCTAGAATTATTTTAGGCTGTGTCTTCATCCCTTTATCAATTTCCTTAGGTGAATTGCGTAAAATAAAAATGTGATCTTTTCTTATAAACTAAAATATACAAATCTTCTAACAATATAACGAATAAAAACCACTCAGAATGTTATCATGAAAGTGGCCTGAGAAATCCCCTTATTTGACCCTTTATGTAATAGAAACCTGAAAATGTTGAGGGTCTTTCCCAAAGTTATATCATTGGTAATAGGCAAATTGGGATTAAAACCACTAGGCTCCTGAAACTTACTCCTATCTTCTTTCTCCTTAATAAAAGGTCCCCTCAAATAGATAGCTACAGAAGGTCCCGTAGCATCTAGCTCTCTCGTTGAAGGGACTATAGTCCTCAAGTTTTCATGCTCTGTAGATTTGTAATAGATTTCAATAATCTTTGCTATTGCTCATTTATTTGTTCATGAGGATCAAGACGAATTGTACCATACTGGAGAATTTGCTAGCCATTCTGATGCAAAGCTAGAGAATACAAAAAGGGACAATCATTGAAATCTCCACTACTCCTCGGAGAAGGAAGCCTTAAAACAAAGGACTCCTGAAGATATTGAAAGAGCTTCTTTCCACTTTCACTCCACTTTCTCATAAGGAGCCTCACATTCCTCCTGTGACAGCCATGGGAATTTTCTTTTATTTTAAACAGCCATGTTGGAGTATAAAAAATCTTGCACCATGTCTCCCATGAGTAATTAACGTTAAGGTTATGATTTTCACAATGCTTTTGCCTTAAACAACAGCATATGAAATGTTAAAAAGCTGCTCATTGCATCCAATAATGGAAATGTAAGGCACATTTTGAATATGGGTGTTTTTAAGATTCAAAATGATGTTACAAAATTTTAAGGATAGGACACTAACCATTGAGAAAAAAATATGATTTCAACAGCGGCCTAAAACTGTAAATAGTGCTCATCAAAGGACACAGGAGCTCTTATTGTCCAAATTGGCGGACAACCCAACCATGACTTACTTGTCTTTTTAGACCATTCTTATATGTAGTTATTTTGTGCATGCCTAATTTTCTGGAAATACTTCAAACTAGGTATTGAAATTTTACCATAAAGCTTTATTTTCTCCATCGTGTCCCATAAATGCCTCTACAACACTTTCTAACTTATCATGAGAACACTTGACTGGCATTGTGATCAGGCCCAAAGAATTTCTGCAACCTTGCTGACTCACACCTCTTTTGAATATGTATAATAATGGTTTTGCTTCAAAAGCATCTCTCTTCTTGCTATGCTAAACTTGAAAAGCGTAAGATGACTATTTCAATCAAGTACATCATGGTATATACCATGAACGTGAAATTTTTTTTAATAGATAATGAAAAGAGGAGGTGATCAATAGAAAGCCACACAGCTCCAAATACATGTGAGAGTTATGAAGAGTTGGGCTCTGATGGGAGAATAAGATCAATAGAAAATAATAATCACTGAAGTGTTCTGTGTACTCTAGACTCTAGAAAAATTATAGTCCAGGGCAGAGCCTTCTACAGCCACTTCAAAGTGTCTAAATTCTTTCCTTGCGCTGGAATGTTCTAATTACTATGGCTAGAAAAACCAAGTTGCAGGGTAATTAACCACCTCCTCCATCAGAATCGGACTGAAATAAAACAGACCTCAAATGCCCCCGGACATCTTTTGGCACCTTTTCTTTAATTTGGGTAGGTTTACTTCATGAATATGCAAAATGCAGAATTAATCATCCTCTCTTTATTCCATGAAATAAATTGCTCATGCAGATTTATCCTGTAAGCAAAGCTATGTGCACTGCTTTGCTTTCCTCTTTTGCTGTGGGCTTCCAGAGAAGCTGTTTACCTCTCTTCACAGAAAGCACTTCCTTTAGTCCTTACTGAGCTAGAAAATCTGCCTTCGTTATCACGGGGGCAGATCACAAATAGAGATATAACCTGGACAAAAAGCACGTTTTAACTTAATTAAGACCAGTATTGTAATTAGACCATTAAAGCACAAATATTATTGGCAATCGGCTGGAGCTGAGCGACTTTTTTTAAACCTGTGGTGGATTTTATTGTTGCTATAATGGTTTTTACCATAATGAAATTTAATGCATTACCAGGAAAAAGCCATACCCTGTGGTAGGGCGCTGCTTATATTTCGAAACACGTTAGCGTGAAGCTACAGTGAGATCTAATAATAGAAATGAACTTACCTAAAGATGCATTGATTTTTATATCAGGTCATGTTGAGAATTTACAAAGAATATCCAGTCCATGAAACAAAAATCCTCTTGAGAATAGCATTGATTGCAAGAAGGGTAATATTAGAAAAATGGAAATCCTCTCCTCCCGGAATAGTGTACATTCGTATAATGGATTAAGTGCACGAGGTAGTTTAGAAAAGGTCATCTTTCAGATAAATGATAAATTTGATAAATTTCAGTAGATTTAATCACCCCTGAGATTTGATCAAAACAGCAATCAAGTAACAAATAACATCCATCTCACACATATAATTTGCTTATTTATTCTAACTTCTGAAATTATAAACATTATTTCTATTAGCATGACCTATTCAATAAAATTCCTCACAAAATAAATTCTTACCATTCTAATACATACCCCAATCGTTGGATGGCTTCAAAGAAGATGAGAAGATTGTCTGAAAGAGAAGGAACAGAGAATTAAGGCAGTTTTAAATTATATCTTTCATAAAACCAGAGACCCCTCCTAAGGTATAAGGTACTAGAGAGGGAGGTTACTGTTATGTCCACATTATTAGACTTGAAATCAGCATTCAGCAGTTTACATATATATTCAAAAACACTTTACTAACAGTTTTCTTCAGAGTAGTGTATTTCTTCATTTTCATCATTCATTTCTTCATTTCATCATTCAAGTTTACGTTGTTTATCCATATTGTTTATGTTTATCCATATTCTCTATTATGTTTTTAATGTATTTTGTTTTGAAATATTAGGTTACAGTTTTCATATCTCTGAGGGCACATCTCTTGAGAATTCTCCTAATCTGTATGGAGGCTCCTGTGCTCCTGTCTCTCCCTTTTCCTATTTTAAATGGGTATGACGTTCTACTCACCCTTTTCTATTGCTCAATTTTAAGTAAAATGAGTGTTCGGATCTTTTCTGAAAGGAGGAATGAGCCCTGCTATCTTTTCTAACTTCATGGCTCTAGAGCTCCCTCTTTTGTTGTTTTCTCAAAGTGATTGAAATAATACAGAGTCCTGCTCTCTGAGATGGGCTTCCTTTGCTTCCCTTTCTCATTTTCACCTAGATCAAGGGAGACAAACGACCGCCTATGGACCAGATATGGACCTCTGGCTTGTTTTTGTACTGCCTTCAAGCAGTTTTCAAGAATGTTTTCCACATTTTTTAAAACATTGAAAAGAAAAGGAAAGGAAGGAAGGAAGGAAAGAATGAAAGAAGATGACGCACAGAGAAGCAGGTGCCCCAAAATAAAGCTGGCCCTTTAAAGAAAAAGTTTGCCATCCCCTGAGTCCTAGATCAATATTTTCTTTTGAACTTGTCATTGTTCTGTTCAGTTAGGATTCTACACCCAGACTTTTCTCCTGGTTCAAGCAAGACTGACCTGAAAGAGAGCTTCTATTTTTTAGCATCAAAAGTTTTTAGGGTCCAGACCTTACAGAAGTCCCCACACACTAACCAGTAAATTTGATCCTGAGAACCCCTCCGGCTATGCCTGCTGTTTTCAGATTGCCATCCTTTCCAGCTGGCTTTCTTTCTCTGCATTTGTGGATTCAGCAAGAACTGAAATTTAGGCCACTGCCTCCATCTTCCCAAAATCGAGTTAATTTTTTTAAACTGAGTAATGAAGAGAACCTGGAAAGATTAGGAACATTTCTGCTTTCTCTTTATGAACTGGAATGTGATTTTTTTAAGGACCAAGGATGTGTTCAGCAAATGCTTATTAAATTGATTTACTGCTTCTTTCTTCCTTATCTTTAATAAAATATTCAATTATTTTTTTACATATGTTAATAAAATTGATCAAATAAATAATTAAATTTCCATTTATATACCATTATACAATAAAGTTAAATTCCCCTCAGAGAAAGCAGACTCTTTCTCCTGGGTTAATTCTATATCTCCCCTAATAACAAAGCCACTCTCAGAGAGTTGAATCTATTTTAGTCTCTTTGTTTCAGATTTCCCTTTCAAGGATGTAGCACAATATGAACCTTCATAATTAAATTTATTCTATGAGAATGATGGAGTCACTTATATTGAACCTATAACTATTCAAATTCCTGAACAAAATATAAAAAATAACTCTGAGGAAATCCTAGAGAGTGAGCAAAAGCAGAAAGAAGCTGGAGGGCATTTGACTCTTTCAAGAAAGAAAGGAGCTGAACCAGGTGAAATCCTTGTTTCCAAGGCTTTTCACTGAGGACACCCACCAGGTAACACCTGGGGAGGGGGAAGAAGGGGGCTAACGCTCAAGCAAAGGTTCAGACTTGCTGGCTTCAAAAGTCAAAGAAGGAAGTTTGGGATGCTAAATGGCTGAAAATTGAGAGGGGAAAATCAAATTAAAAAGACCACAGTAAGGGCAGTCCTCAAAACTGCATACAGTGTGCAGGTTCGCAGAGCAAGTTAGAGGGAGTGCTGACTACCTGGAGAGGGAGGGAGAAGGCAGACCCCAGCTCACAGAAGCTGTCTGGCCACCTTGGGTTTTGGAGTGGGTGTGCCCCAACTACTGTGAACTTGGACCCCGTTGCAGGATCCTTTCTCAGGATGCTCTTCTTTTCTCTGCTCAGACCTGTAGTACATTAGCAGCAGGGAATACTTGATATTGTTTTTCAGAACTACTGAATAACTTTTAAGAACTGAATTATTGGGATTCGCTTCAAGATGATGGAGGAGTGAGACATGGAGATCACCTTCCTCCCCACAAATACTTAAAAAATACATCTACATGTGGAACAACTCCTACAGAACACCTACTGAACACTGGCAGAAGAGCTCAGACTTCCCAAAAGGAACAGATGCCTGAGGGCAACCTACACTCAGAGGTGGGGCCAAAACCAAAGCTGAACCCCGGGAGCTGTGTGAACAAAGAGAAAAGGAAATTTCTCCCAGCAGCCTCAGGAGCAGCGATTAAATTGCCACAATCAACGTGATGTACTCTGCATTGTGGAATACCTGAATAGACAAGAAATCAGCCCAAAATTGAGGCAGTGGACTTTGGGAGCAAATGTGTACTTGGGGTTTGCTGTCTGCAACTGATTTGTTTCTGATTTTTATGTTTATCTTAGTATAGTTTTTAGTGCTTGTTGTCACTGGTAGATTTGTTTCTTGGTTTGGTTGCTCTATTTTTTAAAAAATTATTTTTTTTATTTTAATAATTTTTTTTCATTTATTCCTTTTTTTTCTTTCTTTTTTTCTCCCTTTTCTTCTGAGCTGTGTGGCTGATAGGGTCTTGGTGCTCCGCCCTGGTGTCAGCTATGAACATCTGAGGTGGGAGTGCCGAGTTCAGGACATTGGACCACCAGAGACCTCCCAGCCCCACGTAATATTAATCAGTGAGAGCTCTCCCAGAGATCTTTCTCTCAACATTAAAACCCAGCTCCACCCAAAGGCCAGCAAGCTCCAGTGCTGGACAACCCATGTCAAACAACTAGCAACACAGGAACATAACACAACCCATTAGCAGGGAGGCTGCCTAAAATCATACTAAGTTCACAGACACCCCAAAACATACAACCGGACGTGGCCATGCCCACCAGAAAGACAAGATCCAGCCCCACACACAGGAAGACAGGCACCAGTCACCTCCAACAGGAAGCCTACACAAGGCACTGAACCAACCTCACCCGCTCGGGGCAGACACTAAAAACAACAGGCACTAAGAACCTGCAACCTGAGAAAAGGAGACCCCAAACACGGTAAGTTAAACGAAATGAGAACGCAGAGAAATATACAACAGATGATGGAGCAAGGTAAAAACCCACCAGACCAAACAAATGAAGAGGAAATAGCCAGTCTACCTGAAAAAGAATTCAGAGTAATGATAGTGAAGATGATCCAAAATAATAGAAATAGAATGGAGAAAATAAAAGATACGTTTAACAAGGACTAAGAAGAACTAAAAAGCAAACAAACAATGATGAACAACACAATAAATGAAATTAAAAATTCTCTAGAAGGAACCAATAGCAGAATAACTGAGACAGAAGAATGGATAAGTGACCTGGAAGATAAAATAGTGGAAATAACTACCACAATCAGAATAAAGAAAAAAGAATGAAAAGAATTGAGGACAGGCTCAGAGACCTCTGGGACAACATTAAACATATCAACATTCAAATTATAGGAGTCCCAGAAGAAGAAGAGAAAAAGAAAGGGTCTGAAAACATATTTGAAGAGATTACAGTTAAAAACTTCCCAAACAAGGGAAAGGAAATAGTCAACTCCAGGAAGCACAGAGAATCCCATACAAGTTAAATCAAAGGAGAAACACACCAAGACACATATTAATCAAACTATCAAAAATTGAATACAATGAAAAAATATTAAAAGCAGCAAGGGAAAAGCAACAAATAACAATAAAGGGAATCCCCATAAGGTTAACAGCTGATCTTTCATTAAAAACTTTGAAAGCCAGAAGGGAGTAGCAGGACATATAACTGGCAACTCCAGGAAGCACAGAGAATCCCATACAAGATAAATCAAAGGAGAAACACAACAAGACACATATTAATCAAACTATCAAAAATTAAATACAATGAAAAAATATTAAAAGCAGCAAGGGAAAAGCAACAAATAACAATAAAGGGAATCCCCATAAGGTTAACAGCTGATCTTTCATTAAAAACTCTGAAAGCCAGAAGGGAGTAGCAGGACATATAACTGGCAACTCCAGGAAGCACAGAGAATCCCATACAAGATAAATCAAAGGAGAAACACAACAAGACACATATTAATCAAACTATCAAAAATTAAATACAATGAAAAAATATTAAAAGCAGCAAGGGAAAAGCAACAAATAACAATAAAGGGAATCCCCATAAGGTTAACAGCTGATCTTTCATTAAAAACTCTGAAAGCCAGAAGGGAGTAGCAGGACATATAACTGGCAACTCCAGGAAGCACAGAGAATCCCATACAAGATAAATCAAAGGAGAAACACAACAAGACACATATTAATCAAACTATCAAAAATTAAATACAATGAAAAAATATTAAAAGCAGCAAGGGAAAAGCAACAAATAACAATAAAGGGAATCCCCATAAGGTTAACAGCTGATCTTTCATTAAAAACTCTGAAAGCCAGAAGGGAGTAGCAGGACATATAACTGGCAACTCCAGGAAGCACAGAGAATCCCATACAAGATAAATCAAAGGAGAAACACAACAAGACACATATTAATCAAACTATCAAAAATTAAATACAATGAAAAAATATTAAAAGCAGCAAGGGAAAAGCAACAAATAACAATAAAGGGAATCCCCATAAGGTTAACAGCTGATCTTTCATTAAAAACTCTGAAAGCCAGAAGGGAGTAGCAGGACATATAACTGGCAACTCCAGGAAGCACAGAGAATCCCATACAAGATAAATCAAAGGAGAAACACAACAAGACACATATTAATCAAACTATCAAAAATTAAATACAATGAAAAAATATTAAAAGCAGCAAGGGAAAAGCAACAAATAACAATAAAGGGAATCCCCATAAGGTTAACAGCTGATCTTTCATTAAAAACTCTGAAAGCCAGAAGGGAGTAGCAGGACATATAACTGGCAACTCCAGGAAGCACAGAGAATCCCATACAAGATAAATCAAAGGAGAAACACAACAAGACACATATTAATCAAACTATCAAAAATTAAATACAATGAAAAAATATTAAAAGCAGCAAGGGAAAAGCAACAAATAACAATAAAGGGAATCCCCATAAGGTTAACAGCTGATAAAGGCCAGCAAGCTCCAGTGCTGGACAACCCATGTCAAACAACTAGCAACACAGGAACATAACACAACCCATTAGCAGGGAGGCTGCCTAAAATCATACTAAGTTCACAGACACCCCAAAACATACAACCGGACGTGGCCATGCCCACCAGAAAGACAAGATCCAGCCCCACACACAGGAAGACAGGCACCAGTCACCTCCAACAGGAAGCCTACACAAGGCACTGAACCAACCTCACCCGCTCGGGGCAGACACTAAAAACAACAGGCACTAAGAACCTGCAACCTGAGAAAAGGAGACCCCAAACACGGTAAGTTAAACGAAATGAGAACGCAGAGAAATATACAACAGATGATGGAGCAAGGTAAAAACCCACCAGACCAAACAAATGAAGAGGAAATAGCCAGTCTACCTGAAAAAGAATTCAGAGTAATGATAGTGAAGATG
>NC_041214.2:133652457-133668733 GCF_002837175.3 Physeter macrocephalus | reverse complement strand
CAAACAAGGGAAAGGAAATAGTCAACTCCAGGAAGCACAGAGAATCCCATACAAGTTAAATCAAAGGAGAAACACACCAAGACACATATTAATCAAACTATCAAAAATTGAATACAATGAAAAAATATTAAAAGCAGCAAGGGAAAAGCAACAAATAACAATAAAGGGAATCCCCATAAGGTTAACAGCTGATCTTTCATTAAAAACTTTGAAAGCCAGAAGGGAGTAGCAGGACATATAACTGGCAACTCCAGGAAGCACAGAGAATCCCATACAAGATAAATCAAAGGAGAAACACAACAAGACACATATTAATCAAACTATCAAAAATTAAATACAATGAAAAAATATTAAAAGCAGCAAGGGAAAAGCAACAAATAACATACAAGGGAATTCCCATAAGGTTAACAGCTGATCTTTCATTAAAAACTGTGCAAGCCAGAAGGGAGTAGCAGAACATATTTACAGTGATGAAAGGGAAGAACCTACAACCAAGATTACTCTACTGAGCAAGAATCTCATTCAGATTCGACAGAGAAAGTAAAACCTTTACAGACAAGCAAAAGCTAAGAGAATTCAGCACCACCAAACCAGCTTTACAACAAATGCTAAAGGAACTTCTCTAGGCAGGAAATGCAAGAGAAGGAAAAAACCCTCAAAAGCAAATGCAAAACAATTTAAAAAATGATAATAGGAACGTACATATCAATAATTACATTAAAATGTAAATGGATTAAATGCTTCAACCAAAAGACATAGATTGGCTGAATGGATACAGAAACAAGACCTGTATATATTCTGTCAACAAGAGACCCACTTCAGACCTAGGGACACATACAGACTGAAAGTGAGCAGATGGAAAAAGATATTCCATGCAAATGGAAATCAAAAGAAAGCTGGAGTAGCAATTCTCATATCACACAAAATAAACTTTAAAATAAAGACTGTTACAAGAGACCAAGAAGGACACTACATAATGATCAAGGGATCAATCCAAGAAGAAGATATAGCAATTATAAAATTTTATGCACCCAACATAGGAGCTCCTCAACACATAAGGCAAATGCTAACAGCCTTAAAAGGGGAAATAGATACTAACACAATAATAGTAGGTGACTTTAACACCCCACTTTCACCAATGGACAGATCATCCAAAATGAAAATAAATAAGGAAACACAAGCTTTAAATGACACATTAAACAAGATGGACTTAATTGCTATTTACAGGACATTCTATCCAAAAACAACAGAGTTGTTTGGATAAATATGATCCAGGACAGATCATATTTGGGTCACAAATCAAGCCTTGGTAAATTTAAGAAAATTGAAATCATATCAAGTATCTTTTCTGACCACAGCGCTATGAGACTAGATATCAATTACAGGAAAAGAACGGTACAATATACAAACTCATGGAGGCTAAACAATACACTACTAAATAACCAAGAGATCACTGAAGAAATCAAAGAGGAAATCAAAAAATTCCTAGAAACAAATGACAATGAAAACACGATGGCCCAAAACCTATGGGATGCAGCAAAAGCAGTTCTAAGCGGGAAGTTTATATCAATACAATCCTACCTCAAGAACCAAGAAAAATCTCAAATAAACAACCTAACCTTACACCTAAAGCAATTAGAGAAAGAAGAACAAAAATAAACGAAAGTTAAAAGAAGGAAAGAAATCAAAAACTCAGATCAGAAATCAATGAAAAAGAAAAGAAGGAAACAATAGCAAAGATCAATAAAACTAAGCTGGTTCTTTGTGAAGATAAACAAAATGGATAAACCATTAGCCAGACTCATCAAGAAGAAAAGGGAGAAGACTCAGATCAACAAGATTAGAAATGAAAAAGGAGAAGTAACAACTGACACTGCAGAAATACAAAGGATCATGAGAGATTACTACAAGCAACTATATGCCAATAAAATGGACAACCTGGAAGAAATGGACAAATTCTTAGAAATGCACAACCTTCTGAGACTGAACCAGGAAGAAATAGAAAATATAAACAGACCAATCACAAGCACTGAAATTGAAACTGTGATTAAAATCTACCAACAAACAAAAGCCCAGGACCAGATGGCTTCACAGGTGAATTCTATCAAACATTTAGAGAAGAGCTAACACCTATCCTTCCCAAACTCTTCCAAAATATAGCAGAGGGAGGAACACTCCCAAACTCATTCTGTGAGGCCACCATCACCCTGACACCAAAACCAGATAAAGATGTCACAAAAAAAGAAAACTACAGGCCAATATCACTGATGAACGTAGATGCAAATATCCTCAACAAAATAGTAACAAACAGCATGCAACAGCACATTAAAAGGATCATACACCATGATTCAGTGAGGCTTATCCCAGGAATGCAAAGATTCTTCAATATACGCAGATCAATCAATGTGATACACCATATCAACAAACTGAGGAATAAAAACCATATGATAATCTCAACAGATGCAGAAAGAGCTTTTGACAAAATTCAGCACCCATTTATGATAAAAAAAAACTCTCCAGAAAGTAGGCATCGAGGGTACCTACCTCAACATCATAAAGGCCATATATGACAAACCCACAGCCAACATCATTCTCAATGGTGAAAAACTGACACCATTTCCGCTAAGATCAGGAACAAGACAAGGTTGCCCACTCTCACCACTATTATTCAACATAGTTTTGGAAGTTTTAGCCTCAGAAATCAGAGACCTATGTAGTATGTTCCTTCAAAATATCATACTTGTTTTTCCCAGTTCGAGTTCTATGGCATAAGATTAAAATCTATGTGCTAAGAAAAATTATACACAACTTGTAAATACTGTAAAAACGAACACAACATTGTAAATCAATTATACTCCAATATAAAAAAAAACTTTTTTAAAGAGGTTTTTATAGTGTGACCTTTTGACATTATGCAGGAACATTGTTTAATAGGCCCACATGATTGTTTAATTATCTAGAAGAATGAACCCATTTACTATTTGATTAGAGTTTAGACCCTGAAATTGATGATTTCTTTTTATTTCAGGTACATATGGTAACTACAAAGGTTTTATTGCCCTGTAGGAAATTGATCAGTTTTTACGTAACCTAGCAATCTCATTCTAACATTCTTCTATAAATGCCTGTAAATTCCTAGTTTCTCAAAATGCTCTTTTACTGGATCAGTCATTAATGGGTTTATAAATCTTTGGCATGCATTTATTCTATATTTGTATTATTGTGTTTTTAACTTTTTGAAAATAATGCTTTGACATAGAGATTGTGCATATCTGGTAGGTATACACATAACATTGTGTGATAATAAATGTGCTTAGTTTGGTTGTTGCTTTACAGTTCAAAACAAAACAAAACAAAACTGTGTATAACCCCCACCAAAAATCTCAGCTGATTCCTAGATGTGCCCAGGGTGGGATATGGAGAACTTCTGGTTTGCAAGCTTGGGAGATGATCTGGTGAAATCTGAAACCGGCCCCCGGACACGGAAAGGAAGGAGAGACCCAAGAAAGAGGCTCATTGGAGCCTCATATGTGGAATTTTACCTAAGGAAATCCCCCAATATCTCATCCTTCATTTACTCAGTACCTTTGGTGAAAACCTATAACATGCCCTGAGATGGGCACCACAGGAGATACAAAGTGAATGAGACACATTTTAGCCTTACAAAGAATTTACAATCTAGGTTAGACACTAGTGGTACGTATAAATATACAAATAAGCAAAATAAATATAAGTAATTCAAGCACAGAATAATCAGGAATTGTGGTGGTTCACATAAAGAAACATTTACTTCTAGGGTGATTGTCTAGAGAAAATAGTATTATAGGCAGCTTTTGAAAATGAAAAGCATAGTCAGAGTTTTGACAGGTGAATATGTTTCTATACGGCATTCTAGTGGATAAGGCCATATTAATAAATGTTCACGAATCTGATAAAAGAACAGGTTGCAATTTCAGACACTATTTTATACTATCATTATTCTGCCAAGGCTTATGCAATTTGAATTTTATGTAAGTTAAAAACAATCTACTTTTAGATTCAATACCAAACAAATCTCACTACATTATTAATAGTGTCGTCCCTCGGTATTCATGGGGGATTGGTTCCAGAACCCCACGGATACCAACATCTCACCAATGCACATCCTCCTGTATATGTTAAATCATCTCTAGATTACTTATAATACCTAGCATAATGTAAATGCTATGTAAATAGTTACCATCACTCAGCAAATTCAAGTTTTGCTTTTTGGAACTTTCTGGAGTTTTTTTCCCCCAAAATATTTTTGATCTGCTGTTGGTTGGTTGAATCCAAGGATGCAGAATCCACAAATACAGAGGGCTCACTGTATTATTAAAACCAAAGAATCAGGTTTTAATCCCAGCAAATATAAGAAATTCCTCATGATTTACTCTTTTTAGAAATAAACAAAACAGAAATAAAATCATACAAAGGCATGAAATTATGCATGCTAAAATTTATACACCACTTCTCAAGTGAAAAGAAACTGAACTGTTATTGACCATCTTCCATATATGAGGGGTAATGGGAAAGCAATATATGTGTATCATTATTTTGTGTATATGTTTACTCTGTGCAAAGCACTGTGCTAGATCCTATAGAAGAAGAAAACAGGTCTTCATTCTTTAAGGAGTTTGCACATTAATAAGGGAAATACACATGGACTCAGGTACCATGAATGAGATCTATGCATTTATCGGTCCAAAGTCATAAATATCCCTGGCTACTCAGAAAGAGGAAACATACCTCTGTCTGGCATACAACTGTTTCTTCAGAATCTTCATTATAGTACTGTTCTGTATTACAGCACTTAGACTGTATTTTTTTTTTTTTTTTTTTTCCGGTATGCGGGCCTCTCACTGCTGCGGCCTCTCCCGTTGCGGAGCGCAGGCTCCGGACGCACAGGCTCAGCGGCCATGGCTCACGGGCCCAGCCAGTCCGCGGCACGTGGGATCTTCCCGAACCGGGGCACGAACCCGCGTCCCCTGCATCGGCAGGCGGACTCTCAACCACTGCGCCACCAGGGAAGCCCCACTTAGACTGTATTTTAACTGTGTACTGTGTACTTGACTTGCTCTTTTTTTTTCCTGTCATCACCTCACATTCAGTGTGTCTAAAATAGACCTCATTTTTCCCCCAAAGTGGCTGCCTCTCATGATTTTGTTTCTGTTCCTGGTAGCAACATTCTTTGTAATGGCAGAGCCTTAATATGCAGCAAGTCCCTTTAATTCAAGTCCGTCCTTACAGCCCTGATCAGACCTTGGATCATGTTGGTCCTTTCTTCATATTTTTGAATCACTGACTTGCTTTTTTGACACAATAAGATATTAAGGGCAAAGACTGAGTCATCACCTCTTTTGGCCTCAGAATCTGGGAAGTCCTGGAATATTCCATTATTCAATAAATACTTCATTAAAGGAGGAATAAATAAATAATTAGTAACTTTAAAATAAGTCATTTTTTTTATTACAAAACCTTATTTAACAAAAGACTACCCTCATAACCATAGAAAGTATGGAGCGATAGAGTAGGATGTGACATAAAATGATCCATCAATTCTTTTATTTTCTCAACCTGACTTCTACAGTCTTCTCCCAAAGCACTTTAAGCGTCTAAATTATTTTAAATATATATGCTGCAAAGGGTAACCTATAACATATTTTGTTATTATAGGCCAAAGTTCAGTTGAACAGTTGGATTCATGTTTAATCTAAATTCTACTCATAGAAAAGTTCTCATCTTTTCTCCACAATAGAAATAGAAACCTATCATGTGATGGAAACTATTTAATAAAGATTTCGTGTCCTCCGTAGAATTTAAAATAATAACAAACCTTAAGAGTTTTTTCCTACTTTTCTCTGTTTTTGAAAAAATAGACATTTTTAGAGCAATTTACAGTAAAATTGAGCAGAAGGTGCAGATTTCCTTTATACCTCCTGCCCCACATACACGCAAGCCTCCCAACTATCAGAATCCTGCACCAGATGATACATTTGTTGCAGTTGATGGACCTACATTGACACATCATTACCACACAAAGTCCATAGTTTACCTTAGGGCTTACCCTTGGTGTGGTACTTTCTATAGGTTTTAACAAATAGGTGATGACTCATATCCACAATTACAGGAGCGTATAGAATAGTTTCACTGCTCAAATAATCCTTTGTGTTCTGCCTATTCATTCTCCCTCTTCCCTAACCTTTGGCAATGACTGATTTTTTTCTTTTTAATAGACTTTATTTTTTGGATCAGTTTGTTTCACAGCAAAAGTGAGTGAAGGTACAAAGATA
Source organism: Physeter macrocephalus (assembly GCF_002837175.3). Classification (NCBI taxonomy): domain Eukaryota; kingdom Metazoa; phylum Chordata; class Mammalia; order Artiodactyla; family Physeteridae; genus Physeter; species Physeter macrocephalus. The sequence continues at coordinate 133,662,422 of NC_041214.2, read as the reverse complement.
TTCCCTATCTATAACCCCTGGTCCCACACATGCACTTTTTAATCATTTCCACTGCACATAGAGAGGTGAATGCAGAACCAGAAGCCAAATATCGTACTTCCAAATCCTGTGTTCTTTCCACTTCACAGCAAATACATTTCTCTAAACACAGTCCCTGCTGTAACAGAGTGGGTCTACAGGCCCACTCTATACAAAGTTCATTCAGGGGCGATTATGGCCCTAATTCCTTTATTAAAATTCCTCCTAAGAGGATCATAAAATTTACCCTTTAAATATTAACCAAATTTTAGTGACTACAAATAATTAGCATTTGATTATTTGTGAAGTCTGACCTCTTGGAAAGAGTTTTGTGTATTCAGTCTGTGCTTTCCTTCAAAATTGCATTTCCTGTTAACAGTTTCATTAATAAATAAGGAGTCAGTCACCTAAGTTCCTTCATTTGTAATAAAGGGCTTTTGGGACTAAATGGACTTAGTTTGTTTCCAGCAGTAGAATTTAGTGATGACACAATCATTCTTTTCCCTCATAAAATTAGAATCTCTCAGAAAAAGTTTATTAATTTAAAAAATGTGACTATATTAATAAAATATTTTTCTATTCCCAAAGTGACATTTTCTTATAAGATTTAGCATATGGAATCAAATTATATTGAAACAATTTAGCAATGTGTTGGATAACATTAAATTATTAATAATCAAAGTTGTTATTTAGAGAACTATAGTTATATAGGTAATTATAATCATTTTTATAAAGCTGATTATTAATAATAATAATTAATATTATTGTTATTAAAATGAATTGATGCCAATTCAGAGAATAAATAAAAATATATCAATGAATGGTATTTATATATTTGTAGAGAATGTAAAGGTGTGATTGGAATCTGCTAAGGGTTAAGATGTCTGAAGGAAATGTTTATCAGTACTTCTCATCAAATAGCAGTCTTCCAGAAATAGAGTGGCTTGCTCAGATCTCAGCCTCTGGAGAATTATAAATCTGGGGAGGAACTCTGAACATCTTTGAGAGTAATTTTCCCTGTAAGCTGTAGATAAGACACCTTAATAGGCATCACACCTTCCAAAACAGTACATGTGACTGAAGCACATCATCTCCACCTACAAGAGAGACTTGTAAACTCCCTCTGTATTATGAAGAGAAGGTGCTTAAAGGCCAGAACCTCTCAGCAGCATTCTGTTGGCACCATACCCAAGGCTGACACTCCCTTTCATGTGGATTGTAGAGTCCACTTCGTTGTACTAACCCCAAACTAAATGAGAAACCAGGAGTGGCAAGGGAAGATATCTGGAATTGGGGATGAATAAACCTCTTTAAATTGTAATTTGGGGTCCAGAGGTGCCTTTCTTAAACTTTGTCCTCTGAGATTACACACTGTGAAAAAGAAAATAATAATGTAGATTTTTACCTTAAATTAGACATACTCCTTCATGTATCATTAATGACGCTGATTTTTTTCAAGATGCTTATATTTGGTAAAATTGGATCCTATCTGTAGTTTTGCTCTGTTTCCATCTGAAAAAAAGCTAACAAAGATAAAGTACTTTACAGGTTAAATTATGCCATGAAAGATCACATTCAAGTTACCATTGCAAATGTGAAAATGAAGATGGAACCCTCTTAAAATGTAGATAAATGTTGTCTAATTATGTATATGACTTTTCCAATTTTTATTCAAACTATCAAGTGAAGAGATTAGTTTCACAGAAACTAACTTTTGACTTATGAGTAAGATGATCCAGTAGTCCACAGTTTTATCCCTGGAGAGTAAGATTTAGAAATCAGGCCCTCTGAAATACCAGAATCACAGTGATCCCAGGAGACAAGGAAGAGACAAGAGCAGCCACTGCCTGTACTTTCAGAGGGAAACCTGACTTCTCATTTTCTTTACAGAACAACTCCTGAAACATTACAGTATGATGATTTATACCTCCTTTAATTTGAAGCTAGTGAGGTTGATTAAGTGATTGAAGCAATTACTTTTGCTAAAAAAAGTACTATGCTTGAATGCTGGTAAATGTCAAAGGACACTGAGTGACGAACATAATTTTCTGATTCTAAAAATGCAACCTGGGCTTCCCTGGTGGCGCAGTGGTTAAGAATCCGCCTGCCAATGCAGGGGACGTGGGTTCTAGCCCTGGTCCAGGAAGATCCCACATGCCGAGGAGTAACTAAACCCGTGCACCACAAATACTGAGCCTGTGTGCCACAACTACCGAAGCCCACACACCTAGAGCCTGTGCTCCGCAACAAGGGAAGCCACTGCAATGAAAAGCCCATGCACCACAACGAAGAGTAGCCCCCACTCACCGCAAGTAGAGAAAGCCCGCGTGCAGCAACGAAGACAAAACGCAGCCAAAAATAAATAAATAAATAAATAAGATTAACATAAATTATTTTTTAAAAAGACAGAACTTTAAAATAAACAAATAAATAAATATGCAACCTACGTAAAGGTTGCTTCAGCCTTTGCTTCAGTTAACTATCTACACTGCTCACACATCACAGTCAGACGTTCTGTCCATTAATGATGAAAAAGAGGAAGTTCAACTAAGTTCAAATGAGGAATGTAAACAGAAAGGAAGTTCAGGGTATGCAAGTATGACAGAGTAGGTTCAGCTAAATGACTTATATTTTCTATATCTAAAATAGGACAATAACTGATTATAAAGATTGCATAAAACTAGTAATTAAAAGTTACATTGTTTTGTGGACATGTATATAGAGAGATTTTTAAACGTTTAGGGGGAAAAGTTTATCCACCAAAGAAATCTAAATGACGCTAATATTTACAGGGTCAGCTAGGAAATAATAGAATTTTTTTCGAGCTGGAATGTGCCCTTACTAATCAAATCTTCTCTTGAAATTTTAATTATTCATTATATCTCATTTCTCCACTGAATGAAGTTATTTTGAGTAAAACACAAATCCCAATGTGAATAAAAATACAAATTTGAAATTGAATAAACTCCTTTAGCACAGTGACCTAAATTTTTTTTTAAATTAAGAACTCTCAAAAGCAGAATTTTAAATCACTTGCCCCAACTTTGGACTTGTTAAAATACAGACACTATACAGACCATCCCCAAATTCTGATGGAATGACCTGTGATTTTATGACTTTACAGTGGTTCAAAAGAGATAACACATTCAGTAGAAACTGTACTTCAAATGTTGAATGTTGCTCTTTTCCCTGGGCTAGTGATAAAAGGTACAATACTCTCATATCCATAGCTGCAACTCCCAGTCAGTCATGCAATCACAAGGGTAAGTAACTGATGTACTTAAAACCATTCTGTATCCAGACAACCTCCTTTTTCTTCACTTTCAGTACAGTAGTCAATAAAGTACATGAGCTATTCAACACTTTGTTATAAAATAGGCTTTGTGTTAGATGATTTTGCCCAAGTGTAGGTTAATGTAAGTGTTCTGAGCATGTTTCAGGTAGGCTAGGCTATGCTATGCTGTTCAGTAGGTTAGGTGTATTAAGTGCATTTTCGACTTAATGATATTTTCATCTTATGATAGGTTTATTGGGACATAGCCCCATCATCAGTAGAGGAAGATCTGTACTAAAAACACCCGTTTTCTGCTGTTGCTTGTCAAATTATTGTACATGTCACCATTTACTTAACAATGTGAAAGATATCAAGCAAAACATTTAACACTCAAATTATATTGTAGCATGCCAGGGCCACCCAAATATAATGTTTATCCCTGAGTCCTGCGTCATTCAATGGAATACAACCTTCTTCAGCTACGCCTACTCCATTTTATCCTATTCTGCTGTCCCACATCCATCATGTCCTATTTCTGCCTCACCCATCATCATAGGTGCCCTCACTTACAACTGCACTTCCTTACCCTTCACTTCTGAAATCAAGTGCTCCTACATGTTTAAGCAGTTTACATAAACTCTCTCTTCTTACCCTAATTAAAACCTGGATCTCCCCCGAGTATACGATTTTCTCTATAAAAATTCTATAATTATAAAAGCTACTGTAATCCAGGTTACCTAGGGCTGTATCCTATCCCTATACAAGGAGTCTATACAGATTGGAGAGGAAACAGTAAAAGGGACTGATCTTGTGATTTCTCAAACTATAGGCATATACTCATTACCACACTCACAATGTGGGTGTTTGATGATGATGATGAGTTAGCTGACCAGGAAGGAAAGGAGATACTTCTCCTCTGCATGTTCTTAATACCTCCTCATCCATCTTTCCTAAAGAGAATTCACATTATATCCCAAGGACAGATCAAGCTATTCTTTATGCAAAGCTGTACAGAGTCCAAGAATGGGAATTTGATTAGCAAAAACAATTTGATGCAGATACGTGGGTATCAAGTACCACACATTCTCCTGGAATGCCCAATTGCATCCTGAAACAGTGACTAATTTCCTATTCCCTTTGTGTATCTTGTAAATTTCACAGCCCCCTGTCATTCATTTTCAAAGGTTTTTCTTCTCCATTAGGTGTCTGCTAGTATGCAGTGGAGATGGAGGAGTCTTGGTCTCACTGTTGGTTGGGGATATGAGGCTTTCCACTTCAGGGTGTCCCTTTCAACAAAATCTTTTCACAGTTCCACCCATGGGTTTTCCTTTTATCTCATTTGTTGAAATTTGGTCACAGGGTCTCTTTTAGGTACAATACAGCCTAAAAACCCAGTATACTGCAAAGAGGATCAGGATGCCATGTGTGGTTTAGAGCAATGATATTTTACCACATGAGGACATTTTATCACATGAAAACATTGCCATCCTCCACAAGTGGGGGGGTTCTAGTAGCAAGGAAGAAGGTAGAAATAGATCCTCAATAAACCACTATGTTTCCTAGTCAGTGACTACAAATTACTCATTGTGAAAAAACTTAATGTTAAAACTCATAGAAAAGAAGAAAAAATAGAAAGTTATATATTGTTCTTTACGGATGAATACCAGTGTTCTCACATTTCATTTCTTCAGTGTATTATGTAATACTTTCACGAAATTTATGAAACGTGCTAAAATTTTTCTAACAGGATGAAACCCTAAGGAACAGTGATAGAGTAGAAAGTTCTTATTAAACAAATGTTCATCAATTTCATCAAAGAAATTGCCAAGCCTTTGGTAACTATCTACCAAGGCCATCTATTCCATATTTGGAATATGAACAACAGTTATTTCTTTTATTGAACCAAGTGAAAACGTGGTAATGGATATATAGCTATGCATAAAATACAATGTCTATATATTCTGGTGGAAGGTAGGAGGACCTCTTAATAACAGTGATGAGATTGAATTATAAGCACTGTTAAAAACTAGCTCCCATTTTTTACTCCTAAAGAATAAGAAGGGGAAAAAATGTGCTATTGTAAGATTAGGGTGAGTCTCACAACTGGCAGAAAGGCACTGACACTGATTTTTGATAAGGGATCAAAAGACCACAGAAATACCACCTCTCCCACATTCACCAGGAAATCTCAGCATGACAGCTACCAGATGAAGCAAATATACTAAGAAATGGGAAATAGGATGTTATGCTCTCTTCACCACATCTTCAAAAAGTCATTCCATAGGAAAAAAAATCATTATATAAAGTTACAGGAATCACATGGAAAAACAAATTACATGAGAAACCTCATATTTTACAATCTCATAATTATTTTTATTTAGTTAAATCCCTTTAACTCTCAGGTAACTCCATGATTTGATATATTCCATTTCTTTGGGAGCTATTACAGCTAATGGAAAGATAATTTTCTAGTACTAAACGATTGTACTAGAAAACAGCAAATGAATAAGTTATTATCACTATTTATAGAGTTTTTTAATATGCTAAAAATCTTTGAAAAAAATAAAGGCTTCTCTGCCTAACATTATTATTGCTGGGAGCAATTAGGTAAAGCATAGGAGGCCAGATTCTCTTTTTGAAGTCTCTACACAGCTCTAAAGGTGAAAAGCATGTTCACAGAGAAACTACATGAAGTTTTTTAAGGTAAGATCTTTCATTCACTTATAGCCTGAAGTATAAGTTGGCCATATGTTAATTAATTAAACTAAGCAACAATTTATAAATGGACGACTGAGGAATTGACCGAACAGTGTTCTAATCAAGAGATGAGTCCTACTACCAAATTTGAGTTGAAAATAGACAATAGTATTAACATAATTTTAAAGTTATGAATAAAGGAATTTCTCAAAATAGAAGAGAAAATTTTTAAAGACCTGGGTAAGAGACATTGGGCCTGACCCAGAGTTACCCCACACTCCTTAGCAGAATCTGTCCTTCAGACACAACATTAGGGACGTATATCAGCAAGGCCTTGTCTACAGGGGAGAGGAGTACTTAAAGTTCTCTTGTCCAGGATAAATCACTTATTCTGACTCTATACTCACTTAGAGAAATTCCAATTTTATTATTTGCCTTGAGGTGCCAATCGGTAGAGAACATTATAGCCTACAAACATCGTAGCTAGTCTATATGGAAATAACATTTATCTTTTAAAAACAAACAAAAAATGGCTTTCTTGTCTATGCCTTAGACTCCTGTGAATTTGGTGTAGTTTAGATAACTGACAATATATATGTATTCTGGTCCTACAAACCAGAATATGGTGACCCTATCAGAAAACTTCCAGAGGGCTAGCTGCCTTGTGCTGGCTGTACACCTCTTCCCTGCTCTTTCAAGCCCATTATCCTACACTGTCCTCTGAATATGAAAATTGTGTCACTAGTCTACTCTTAATGAAAGGTATCTAGTAATATCTCCAGAATTTGAGGTAGATTCTGCTGAATCACCGATACATAGCTTTTACCAATAGAATATAAGTGAAACTCAATTTCGGGAGTAAAGGTAAAATCTATGATCCTTCTACAGGAGAGCCAAATCTATGGTTCTTCTACAGGAGAACGAATCTCTAGCTTTCGTAGTACCTACTGCCAACTCATTGGGTTACCGTCCCAGACATTATCCAGTAAGGAAGCCTCACTTGGCTGCCAGGGAAGACCTAGATTTCTGCGAAATGCTAGCAACGTGTCAATGAGACAATACCCCTTCTTATTCCCCCATGTAATCTTAAAATTGAATTATTGCCTTCTTCCTGTTGTTTTTCTTCTACTTTGACTATCAGCTACACTAATCATAATCATTGTTACGTCGATTCGTATTTGTCTTAGCAGAAATTCCAATAATCTATAGCAAAACACACAGCGTTTTATGTCTGTACGATTATCTAAAAGATTAGTTAACACTAATTAAGGTATTTGTTTTCCCTGTGCCTGGTACAGATATATAGATTCAAATACAGGTCATTAAGTAACTTACAGAGACCGTTTAGTGAATGGATAAAGGGAAGGGTTTCTGATGTTCCTGAAACTTAACTCACATTATGGCCTGTCCATATCACAATCAAAGCAATATTTGGGATAGTGAGCCAGCTGGAGGAGAACCAGACTTGAAATATAATAAACCCAGGAGGGGAGGCCCAGGACAGGAAGCTGGAAGCAGTATGGTGTTGGCTAATGCCACACTCAGTCATCTGCTAGATTAAGTTTTGGCCAGGTTAGCTAGCTGCAGAAAAAATGGGAAGCAGAAACTTGCTCATTATAGAGGAAAAAGTTGACTAAAAACAGAGTAATACTATTTAGTAATTATCACCTTTTCCCTCAGCTGCTCCACCCCCCAGCACACACATCTAATAACGAATGGATATATGGTATGAAAGTCTTTGGCCACAAGACAGAGTCCAGGAAAGAGCTCTAAAAGCAGATGCTTTGAAAATCTTCACTTTGCTTCTGAAGTGTATCGATGATGTCTTCCCCAAAGGACCAGTTAAGATTCTCCTCCCAAATCCAAGAATCCTACTAGGTTACCAAGAGATAGTCTCTTTTTTTCAGACAAAAAGAAATGTTTTAAAGTAATTACAGCTAAGAGGGGAGAAAAGTTCCCAGTTCTTCTATTCTGTCTCTGTAAATGTCTGTTTGCATTTATATTTTGTCTTCTAAAACTCTTGAAAATTCATGGTGAAATAAACAGCCAGGCATAAAACATTTTAAAGTCAATACAATAAAAGCTGGTTGAGAGATGCTGCCCTCTTATACCTCTAAAACACAGTAGGATATCTACCTTGTTATATATTAAATCAAATATGTCACTGCATTTACAAGAGGAGAAAATGTATATTTCCTAGAGAGAGAAGGATTTATACTGGACGTTTGTATTCATAGAGCACCATTGAAGAAGCGTTAGGCTTTTTTGGGAAAATGACTTACTTAAAGTAAGAGTCAGAAATTGGTGCCCTCTAAGCTTGCACACAGCCAGCTCTCTGTCCCTAAATTGCTGGAATTACATCTCTGCTTCCTCTGTCTTCTCATTCTGTAATTGGCCCTATAATTTCGTTTTGACCTGTTCCCTGCCTAGTACTCCATGCCTACTCTAGTAGCCTTCCACCATCTAAGGAACAAAGCCCTGTCCTGAACCCTACCCAGGGGGACCTATGCCTACAGACAGGTCAGTTGTGCAATGATGACCAGTGTCTTCTTGGCTCACAATATTCCGTTTTCTGATTTACTCACTACTGATGTGACTAAAAAATGACCTTTTTCTGCATTGCCAATTAGACTGCAAAACTGCTCAAAAATTGAGCCCCCCAATGTATCACCCATTTCCCATCAGCATCTGTATTGAGTTACTTCCTCTGTGTCAGTTCTTCACCACAGAACAGGTTTTGTGGTACCACCTAAACCTGTGCGGGCAGGTTTTTGGCTGTGTCCTGCTCTAGAAAGACAGTCAGTACTTGGCTTGAATCAACCCAAAATGTGATATTGTGGTAGGCAGGATTCTAAAGATGCACCAACCCCCCAACAAGATTCTCATTTCCTGGGGCTTCCCTGGTGGCGCAGTGGTTGCGCGTCCGCCTGCCGATGCAGGGGAACCGAGTTCGCGCCCCGGTATGGGAGGATCCCACGTGCCGCGGAGCGGCTGGGCCCGTGAGCCATGGCCGCTGAGCCTGCGCGTCCGGAGCCTATGCCCCGCAACGGGAGAGGCCACAACAGGGGGAGGCCCGCATACCACAAAAAAAAAAAAAAAAAAAAAAAAGATTCTCATTTCCTGAATATTCAATCATTTATCTAGGCACTGTTAGCATATGTAAAAAAGCTTATTAATCAGTTGACCTTCAAGCAAGAAGATTATCCTGGTTTTATCAGGGTGGACTCAATATAACCTTATGAAGGAAAAGGTTAAAGGGTGAGTTTGAAAAATACATTAGAAGAGGGAAGAAGAGAGATACAGCAGAAAGAGGAAGTCAGAGAAATTCTAAGCAGGAGAAGGGTTCAACTGCACATTGTTGCTGGCTCAGATGTAGGGCCCATGTGCAAGGACTGAGAAGGGTCTCTAGGAGCTAGAGGCATACCCCAGCTGACAGCCGGCAAGAGAGTGGAGACCTTGGATCTACAACCACAGGGAACTGGAGTTTGCCAAGAACCTAAAAGATCTTAGAAGTGGATTCTTTCCCAGAAGTTCCAGATAAAATCCCAGATCACTGACATCTTGCTTTCAGCTTTGTGAGACAAGACACAGAGCAAAGAAACCAATTAAGCCATCTGTAGAACTGTGAGACCATAAATTTGTATTGTTTTAATCCATTGACTTTATGGTAATTTGTTTTGACAGCAATAGGAAACTACTTACAGATGTTCAATTCACTCATATAATTTATTTTGTGAAAAAGAAAAACAACTCTTAGGAAAAAGACACCTCTGGTTAAGGTTAACATCTATCTATATCTATATCTATATCTATCTATCTATCTATCTATATATATATATATATATATATATGGGTTTTTTTTTTTGTGTGTGGTACGCGGGCCTCTCACCGCTGCGGCCTCTCCCTTTGCGGACCACAGGCTCCGGACGCGCAGGCCCAGCGGCCATGGCCCACGGGCCCAGGCGCTCCGCGGCAT